>NC_136262.1:14038839-14396339 GCF_964187855.1 Myxine glutinosa
TGTCTCTCTCTCTGTCTCTCTCTCTCTCTCTGTCTCTCTCTCTGTCTCTCTCTCTGTCTCTCTCTGTCTCTCTCTCTCTCTCTCTCTCTCTCTCTCTCTCTCTCTCCATACAGTGCATTCAGAAAGTATTCAGACCCCTTCACTTTTTCACATTTTGTTATGTTGCAGCCTTATGCTGAAATCGTTTAAATTCATTTTTTCCCTCATCGATCTACACTCAATACCCCATAATGACAAAGAGAAAACAGGATTTTAGAAAGTTTTGCAAATTTATTAAAAAGAAAAAACTGAAATATCACATTTACATAAGTATTCATACCCTTTGCTATGACACTTGAAATTTAGCTCAGGTGCCTCCCATTTCTCTTGATCATCTTTGAGATGTTTCTACACCTTGATTGGAGTCCACCTGTGGAAAATTCAAAAGATTGGGCATGATTTGGAAAGGCACACACCTGTCTATATAAGGTCTCACAGCTGACAATGCATATCAGAGCAAAAACCAAGCCATGAGGTCGAAGGAACTGCCTGCAGAGCTCAGATACAGGATTGTGTCGAGGCACAGATTTGGGAAGCCTACAAAAAAAATCTCTGCTGCATTGAAGGTTCCCAAGAGCACAGTTGGCCTCCATAATTCTTAAATGGAAGAAGTTTGGAACAGCCAGGACTCTTCCTAGAGCTGGTCGCCCGGCCAAACTGAGCAATCGGGGAGAAGGGCCTTGGTAATGGAGGTGACCAAGACCCCGATGGTCACTCTGGCTCAGCTCCAGAGATCCTGTGTGGAGATGGCAGAAACTTCCAGAAGGACAACCATCACTGCAACACTCCACCGATCTGGGCTTTATGGCAGAGTGGCCAGACGGAAGCCTCTCCTCAGTGAAAGACACATGAAAGCCCGCTTGGAGTTTGCAAAAAAGCACCTAAAGGACTCTCAGACTGTGAGAACTGTTTGGCCTCAATACTAAGCGTCATATCTGGAGGAAACCAGGCACCGCTCATCACCTGCCCAATACCATCCCAACGGTGAAGCATGGTGATGGCAGCATCATGCTGTGGGGGTGTTTTTCAGCAGCAGGGACTGGGGGACTGGTCAGGGTTGAGGGAACAATGAACGGAGCAAAGTACAGAGATATCCTTAAAGAAAACCTGAAACAGAGCGCTCAGGACCTCAGACTGGGCCCAAGGTTCACCTTCAAACAGGACAATGACCCTCAGCACACAGCCAAGACATCACAGGGGTGGCTTAGGGACAACTCTGTGAAGGTCTTTGAGTGGCCCACCCAGAGCCCTGACTTGAATCCAATCGAACATCTCTGGAGAAACCTGAAAATGGCTGTCCACCGACGGTCCCCATCCAACCTGACAGAGCTTGAGAGGATCTGCAGAGAAGAATGGCAGAAAATCCCCAAATCCAGGTGTGCAAAGCTTGTCGCGTCATACCCAAGAAGACTCGAGGCTGTAGTCGTTGCCAAAGGTTCTTCAACTCAGTACTGAGTTGAGGGTCTGAATACTTATGTAAAATGTGATATTTCAGTTTTTTCTTTTTAATAAATTTGCAAAACTTTCTAAAATCCTGTTTTCTCTTTGTCATTATGGGGTATTGAGTGGAGATTGCTGAGGGAAAAAATGAATTTAAACGATTTCAGCATAAGGCTGCAACATAACAAAATGTGAAAAAAGTGAAGGGGTCTGAATACTTTCTGAATGCACTGTATGTATATATATATATATATATATATATATATATATATATATACAGGGGGCTGCAAAAGTAGGTATACAGTAATGAAAAACAAAACGTGCGCACAAAACGCATTTTATTGATTGTACAAGCATATCAATAATAACATATCAATAATAAACATATCAATAATAAACATATTAATCCCTCAAATGTTCAAACAAAGTATTAAATGAATCCTAGCACCACTGTTATAATACTGGTAATACTGGTATAATCCTTACTGTATACCTACTTTTGCAGCCCCCTGTATATGCTAATTATCCCTTTGAACCAATCTGAAGGTAGATCAAGGCCTTGTAGAAAAGCCGAGAGGTGTGCACATTCAGATCTATAAAATGTCATCCCATGGTATTGCACAGGCATGGTGATTGATCGATGTGTCTGTTGTTCGTCGGATCGACTTTAAACTGGGCATCCCATCTACCCTCATTAGTTGGTGGACAATAAAGATCCCACGGTGTCCTTCACAAAGTGTAGGTCAGTTATTGTCGGCACCATGATAAAACCTGACGAACCTAAAGGGGGCATTGCATCAGCCAATGTGTGCATAGCTGGCATTTTTCCTTATCACAAATCACACTTCTAAATGACAGATGTTCTAAACATCAAGGGATCAAATTTATTTTAACTTTGGGTTTAATTGTGCAATAAATAGCATTATGTCACATTTTGGCATGCCACTGAAGGTGAGCATGACTAAGCTTGGATAGGGGGCCTGTAAATACACATGTATCTTTCACTAAATGCAGTAATGATTGATGTAAATAAACGGATTGAAACATTAGAGTCAGAAGAATTCATATTTAAGGCAACAGCACATTTGTAAAATCACTGATGATGTGTGTTATTCTAGTTCCATGCCAGGGATAATAATAATATAATAATGCATTTATTTTATATAGCGCTTTTCAGGAAGCCCAAAGACGCTTTGACAGAGTGCAAAACATAATGCATAGCAAAACATAAAAACAATTGCAAAAAAGAAGAATCAATAGGGAAATATTCAAAGCACAAAGGAGGGAGAAGGAGAGGAGATAGTCAGGGGTTAGATGCTGTGGGTTAAATGTTGAATGCAGTGTTGAACAGGTGGGTCTTGAGTGATGTTTTGAATGTGGTGAGTGAGGAGGAGTCTCTGATGGTGTGAGGTAGCGAGTTCCAGAGGGAGGGAGCAGCGATGGAGAAGGCCTTGTCCCCCCAGGATCTAAATTTGGTCCGGATGGGGGGGGTCAGGAGGTTGGTACCAGCAGAGCGGAGGTTGCGGGTGGGAGTGTGTCTGGAGAGGAGGTCAGCCAGGTAGGATGGGGCCAGGTTATGGAGGGCTTTGTAGGTCAAGAGGAGGATTTTGTACTGGATTCTCTGGGAGATGGGGAGCCAGTGGAGCTTGTAAAGGACGGGGGTGATGTGGTCACGGGTCCGGGAATGGGTGAGTAGACGGGCAGCGGAGTTCTGAATGTATTGGAGTTTATTGGTGATTGTTGAGGGTGAACCATAAAGGAGGCTATTGCAGTAGTCCAGACGGGAAGTGATGAAGGCGTGGATGAGGGTTTCTGCAGCCGTGGAGGAGAGAGGGATGGACGGAGACGGGCGATGTTGTTCAGGTGAAAGAAGGCTGTCTTTGTGATCTGTTTAGTGTATTTGTCGAAGGAGAGGGTTTGGTCAAAGATGATGCCAAGATTCCGGATGTGAGGGGAGGTGGATACTGGGAAACCGTCGATGTTGAGGGCAAAGTTATGGGTGGACTTGGTGAGCGTTTTTGGGCCAATGATGATTATTTCAGATTTATCACAGTTAAGTTTGAGGAAGTTGATTTGAAGCCAGGATTTTATTTCAGTGATGCAGTTTGTCAGGATAGAGTGGGTGGCGGTGGAGATGGACTTGGTGGAGATGAAAAGCTGGATGTCATCGGCGAAGCAGTGGAATTGGAGACCATGACGGCGGATTAAGTGACCGAGGGGGGACAGGTAAAGGATGAAGAGGAGGGGGCCAAGAACTGAACCTTGGGGGACACCTTGGGGGAGGGGAGCAGTGGGGGATTTGCAGTTATTGATGGAGATGAACTGACGTCTGTCAGAGAGGTATGATTTAATCCAAGAGAGGGCAGTGCCGGTAATGTTAAAGGTGGTTTCAAGTCGGGTGAGGAGGATGGTGTGATCGATGGTGTCAAAGGCGGCGCTGAGGTCGAGGAGGATGAGAATGTTGAGGTTGCCAGCGTCAGAGGAGAGGAGAAGGTCGTTGGTGATTTTGAGGAGAGCAGTTTCAGTACTGTGGTTGGAGCGGAATCCGGATTGGAATGTTTCATACAGGTTATTGGCAGAGAGGTGATGTTTGAGTTGAGTGGCTACAGCGCGTTCCAAAACCTTTGACAGAAAGGGTAGGTTGGAGATGGGTCTGAAGTTATTTAGGGTGTCAGGGTTTAGTCCAGGTTTTTTCAGAATGGGGGTAACAGCAGCAATTTTGAGGGATGGTGGGACGATGCCTGTAGACAGGGAGGAGTTTATTGTTGCAATGATAAGTGGAGAGAGAGCAGGAAGGGAGGCCTTGACAAAGCTGGAGGGGATGGGGTCAAGAGTGGATGTGTTGATATAAAAGATATAAAGAGTCAAGGGATGATATAAAAATGTACATAATGTTGCGGATCTCGGAGTACGGCGCTCCCCTTACCGAGGAGGGGGGGGGGTTAATCCCCTCGTCTATTAAGCTGGCCGTCTCCGGTCCTGGAGCTATGACGTCACTTCCGGTCAGCGCTGAATAGGGTGGTAGGCCAATTGTTCCTATTACCTAATTACCAGCGCCTTCCGGTAAGCGAGGAAATGAGCGCCGCCCGAGCCGCGGCTGTAATGGACACGCCGAGCGAAGCGAGTCACGGCCCAGGCCGTTAACAATTACTAACCCGATTATAAGCGGTTCTTATGTCGTGCCACCGGTATTCAACTGGGAAAAGACTAAAGCGACCGGATGAGAGGAAAACCCAAAGAATACGAAGGGTGAAGGAAGAACAAATATGATTTATTAACTCCACCACAAGAGGAAACGAAAGGCAGCAAGAATATACAAAAGGAGGAAATAAAAGGACATAGGGCAACCTTATACACTCTTATATAACACGCCCAGGACAATACAAACACACTTACACGAATGGGGTGGCGGTGGTGGGAAGGAAGAGAAGGGTCCAAGCAGCTGGTTCCAGGCTCCAGGTCCACCACGAAGAATGGCAGGCAGCTTCGCGTGTCGTTGGCGCGCGACCGGACCTTATAATTATGCGGGGGACTGGGATGCCACGTACGTAATCTTTGTGCCAACTCTCTCTCTCCCTACGTTTATCTCAGAGGGTACCCTCGCGCAGGTCGCTCCAACAACGTGACAATCAATCGAGCGCTCCCCGCGCAGTCCGTTCACAATCAGCATCCCCCGGCGCAGTTCGTAATCAATGACCTCCTCTCGCGCAGTCCGTACACAATTGATGGCTCCCTGCGCAGTCTGTGAGAGGGCTTGGCGCTTGCGCTTTTATAACCCGCTTAGAAATCAAGCCACGCTTCATCGAGCCACGCCTATTAACGAGCTCACCTCAGCCCTGGTTGGCTGGTGGGGGCTTACCGGCCACGCCCTGGTGGTGAGTTGACGTGGCCACACCTCATTCTTGCCACCCCACCCCCTTCTTCTCCAAGCCTGACCTCGTGTTCAATGGCGGCTGAGCCAGGCAGCGAACGCTACTGGCAAGCCAAGGAACACAATTTGAAGGAAGGCTACACCGCAATATGAATTGACAAGGGGGCCTACTCTTATTTAATTAATACAACGCAGATTCAACTATTGGGAACAGATCCTTACCTGAAACACATACTAATGAAATAACCAAAGAAGAAGCCTATGGTGTGCTACGTGTTGCAATATGACCTAACAAGGGTGCGACCTTTGACCTTTACCAAAAATGGGAATATTTACAGGGGATTATTTATAAGGGAATATTACAGTTATCTGCAAAGTGGAGGGTTCTAAAAACCACAACACTGCACCCTCATTACCTCCAGGGCCGTCCCGGCCCGACAGAACTTTAACTTAGTGTGACACTCAGGTGTGGTAACCCTCTACTATTACCTTCACCCTGAGTGCGACATTTTAAAAACAACTAAGTATGTCCCGCCTGCTGTGCTGCATTCTGTCTATCAGACTCACGCCCACAGAATAACCGAATCACGGAATTAATTCTCAAACTACACATGGATGGTGGGGAGCATTATTTACAAAGACACTATTTGGTATTTACAAACGCGAACCCAGGACCTGTCTTTTGGGAAACAAAAAGAAGATGTTTTGAAAAGAGGAAAGGCATGCACTGCACTGCACCGATACCACCAGCACCAATAAGCACCAATTTGCAAAAAGCATCAAAACACCAATATGCACAAAAAGCACCATCCGGTGCACAGTCATCACAGTTCAATAAACGATGCCTTGCAACGTCTTCTTTGCTGGGCCGATGTTTCTGGGCGACTTCTTGCTTGCTGCCTATTTGGTGCTAAAAGGAAGGCACAAACCATGTCCATTTCTTTAATTATGGCCAGCAGGGGCCAACGAAGGTGGTCCACCTGCATGGCTTAGGTGCACCTTTACCGTGGTCCACAAGCAAGATCTCCTGGCCACAATGGCCGGTCCCCAGCAGAGGTGCCAGGCCCCAAAATGTGGGGTCCATGAATGTGGTGCTCGGCCACAGACCTGTGGTCCATACAGTGGTGCTCGGCCACAACAACGTGCGGTCCATAAGTGTGGTACCAGTCCAGGCAGGCAGCAGCGAGGGTGCGGGCACACAACTGCGGGCACCTGCGCACTCCCCCCGGGCCCAAAAGAAACAAATCCATGAGTGGGGGAGGAGGACAAGCAAGCAGCGGGGCAAGATCACAAGGGTACACATCAAGACAAGGTAATGCAGAGGTGAGGTGCGCAGGAGAGCGAGCTGAGAAAGCACCTCCCTACCGTACGTCCCCCCCCTGTCACCTAATCTACCCTTGCCCTTACCCCGTATTTACACAATTTTACAAAGCCGTCGCTAAGTCCTGTCTTCCCCATATCTCCCCTAATTCCAAATTCGTCAACAATCCCTCCAAACCCAATTTGCCATTAATCAATTCATCATCAATCCCAATTTCTCATTAATCCCTTTATTCCGAATTTACCATCAATCCCTCATAAGGAGGAAGAGATGGAACAATGAGCACAATGTCACCCCCACGTCATGATGCGTCTTACATACCAAATGTCTGCAAACAACGGTGGTGTGGAGCCCTATCACCCTGGTGAGTGGATGCGGATGGTGCGAAGAGACTTTCAATCCTAATTATCTATCTATAATTCCAGTAATCTCTGTATGTCTGTGTGTATGTCTGTGTGTATGTCTGTTTGTCTGTGACCGCTGTTTCTCGACAACCACGGGTCCGATCTAATTGAAACTTGCCAGATATATTGCTGGGGACCTGAGGATGTGCCTTTTCAAGGTTTCATATTAATCGGAGAAGTAGTTACCGAGCTATGGCGATTTATTTACCAAACTCCGCAAGCCGTTCGCTTTGGCTTTGCGAATGGACCAAACCATTTCATGTAAATAGAGGGGGGGGATTGTCACCGTACTCGCAAGCCGTTCGCTTTGGCTTTGCGAATGGACCAAACCATTTCATGTAAATAGAGGGGGGGGATTGTCACCGTACTCGCAAGCCGTTCGCTTTGGCTTTGCGAATGGACCAAACCATTTCATGTAAATAGAGGGGGGGGATTGTCACCGTACTCGCAAGCCGTTCGCTTTGGCTTTGCGAATGGACCAAACCATTTCATGTAAATAGAGGGGGGGGGATATAATTTTAGATATATATATAGTACGGGCATGCCCTAGTACTCTAAATGACGTTAACACACTTTACACTACCCGGGTACTTTCCCTGCCAATCCATTGGCCATCTTACACTATGTGGTTCTAAGAACCGAACTCCCATTGACCAAACTGTGGTGCTCACCAATTTGGGGTCTCACTCCCCCGATTCTTCACCCTGTGCCCTCGCACAATTTCAAGGCTGGGTCGTGTGGCGCTCCCAGCAGGTCCGCTCACCTGCACACCTCCGCCACTGTAGTTGTCTACCGAGCTTACCTGGTCCTTACCCTAACCTATCTGGGGAAGGCCCTCTGGCACTCTCACCCCCTACCGCCCTCTCTGGCGTCGGGCTACCCGGGTCCGTTCTCTGGATCCTCAGGCCCCATTGAACACTACTGGCTCCCAGAGCCTACCTGCGACCTCACCTGGCCGACATACTAACAGTGGCGGAGTGCCCATTTAATCTTTCTCACTAACAGGCCACACGCCCAGCCATTCCATTTTACTCATGCACCAATCACATGCTTCTTTACTACTACACGCACCACAGATGTCAATCGCCACCACAATTTACCTACTCCCTCTACCCACTCTTAAACTACCCTCCCCGGGTACTCGTGAAGGGGTCCATCCTTCCCCATCCACTCCTTTCGCACCAACCACTCCACTCCACGTATTCCACACTCCACTCACTCCACACCATCCATTCCGTACTCCATTCATTCCATACCATGTATTCCATACTCCATTAATTCCATGCTCCCTTCACTCCAGACCATCTATTTCATGCAACCATTCTCCATTCACCTGTATTTTCACTTGCACACCTTGTGCCCACACACCTGGTGGCACTTGCACACCTGGTGGCACCTGCACACCTGGTGGCACTTGCACCCTCCTTCCCTCCAGGACCATTCACTCAATACAATACACTAAACTCAATGCACAATCACACCTTTCACAATATTCTGCTCAATCACTTCCTACACACACACTGCATCATCTGATCTACCTGGTTTTCCCTCTAACTTAGTGCTTCCTGTCTTCCCTTATACTATAGCACATCCCACGTCGTTAACATCCATACAATCTACCTACGTCGCCTACTACAGGTATCATGTCGCCACTTAAATCTAAAGTTACCTATGGTCATTTCTCTAGATCCCTAACATTATCCAAGCCCTCCCTGGCTAGGTTTTCACTGCCATAACCCCATAAACTATAGCTCATGTGCCCCCACAGATGTGAGGCGAATGGTAAAACTACCATTCGCCATCACTATCACTACTACCATCAGTCCATTAAACTACGAGCCTCGGTGTGTCGTTACATCATTAAAGCTCGGCTTCGCAAAGTCGAGCAATGAATACGGGTGGTTTGGTCTACTGCGGGTTGGATCCGTCCGGCATTCGATTCAGGGGACGAGGTTTCGTCGGGCCAAGGCACCAGGCACCATCCCGGTGCAAGGCCTTGCGCTGCCAAGCGCGATGGCCGTGCCTTACCCGGGTGGAGCGCCGCCACCACAAGGGGGCGCCGCTCCGACCCCTCCTACCTCCCCTCGAAACGGGCCGGTCGCTTTGCCTGGCAAAGCGCGGAACCGACCGTGCAGGGTGGGGCCCGGCGCGGATCGCGCATGGTGGTTCTTTTGAAACCGCTGTGATTACGACCCTCGCCGGTTCCCGCAGTACACAAAGTCCGGCACGGACCGAGGGCTCGCGGCGGCTATACATCGGGCTAGACGCTAACCCGGTTAACGTCGATGCCTTACTCGCATGCTCACATCCACACGCGACTCTTCCCATACTCACACATCCAGGTGTCTCCATACACTCCGTCAATTCCACCACCACACTCTCTGTTACACACCACTCGCTGTTCGCACACTCCTTCATTACACACCTTGCCTCCGTTACGTACTCCGTAATGCTCCCGGGCGTGCACCTCTGCACATACCCACTCACGCGCTCCGATGTGCCCTCCCGCACACGCGCCACAACCAACTCAGGTGTGCGTTCTCGCACACCCGCCACAACCAACTCACCCTCTGTATCGCAATCACTCCCACTATCACACTCTGCCGTGCATTCTCCCTCGCACTCGGTAACACTTCCATACTCTGTAACACACTCACTCTCTGTGTCGCATTCATCACACCGACACTCCGACGTGCGTTCGCCCTCGCACTCGGTATCACCCTCACGCTTCGGCGCCGTTCGCACACGCATGCCATTCACCTTCACACACCTTTTCCTCACACGCGCGCCATTTTCTCTCACACCACTCACAAGGGACCCTCCACAAACGCCCGGGTGCCGTCTCGATCCCAAGTGCGCGAAAATTCTTTTCGCAGCAAACACTCTTCTGCAAAATCTCCCCGCACAATATACAGCCCGACTCACCTGGGTGCTTCTTCCTCCTCGCTTCAACACCACCTGCAAATCTTTATAAGGATTAAGCACGACATCATGATGTGGATACAGACTTTGCACATTATCCATTTCTTCACCCCGCGCGTGCTTTACCTCTACGTCCGGTGTCTCTTCCAACCCAATTTCCACTATTGCTTAGATTGCTTCGGTTTCTTTTTCCTTTCCCTCGACGACCGCTGGTTCGAATAAAATTTCCTTTTCTACCTCGGCAGTCGCTGGTTTCCCCATACCCCGGGTCGCGATTTCTATCCCGGTCATTTTAACCGCGCTCTGCTCCGCCTCACTCAACCCGCGCTCCTCGAGTCGCGTTACCTCGTCGCGTACCGATGCGCCTCGCCCACCTGCCATGCGGTCTATGTTCTCCCCACATTTTTATATGCGGTCACCAATTCTATTACAACACCCTTCAATTAGATTTCCCAATTCTTTCCTTTCCCGGGTGGCTCTATCCCCCTTTTCTTTCAGGAATGCTTGGAATTTGTGCCAGGAGTAATTGCATGAACTCTGGCATCGCGGGCTCGGCTGCCGCGGCCATGTGCGAGGCGCCGCCATTTGGTGCTGCCGCGACCACGTGCGAGGTGCCGCCATCTTGTGTGCCTGCAACCCCCACTGTTACACCTTCTTCAACCCCCTCTTCCATTACTCCCACTGCCTCCCTGGGGTCCTGGGTTGACTCTAACCTCTCTTCTATCTCCCCCACCGGCATCTGATCGCCTTGATTATCCATGGCACGATATAATTTGGTTGTTAATAATAAATTTCGGCCGCTCCTAATTTTGACCAAATTTTTCAGATGGATTAAAAATTTGGTTCGGGCTTCAATCCCACTCCCCGACACCAATTGTTGCGGATCTCGGAGTACGGCGCTCCCCTTACTGAGGGGGGGGGGGGGTTAATCCCCTCGCCTATTAAGCTGGCCGTCTCCGGTCCTGGAGCTATGACGTCACTTCCGGTCAGTGCTGAATAGGGTGGTAGGCCAATTGTTCCTATTACCTAATTACCAGCGCCTTCCGGTAAGCGAGGAAATGAGCCCCGCCCGAGCCGCAGCTGTAATGGACACGCCGAGCGAAGCGAGCCACGACTCAGGCCGTTAACAAAGACTAGACCCGATTATACTCCCGTTAACAAAGTTAACGTTAACCCGTTAACAAAGACTCCCTTCCTGCTCTCTCTCCACTTATCACTGCAACAATAAACTCCTCCCTGTCTACAGGCATCGTCCCACCATCCCTCAAAATTGCTGCTATTACCCCCATTCTGAAAAAACCTCGACTCAACCCTGACACCCTAAATAACTTCAGACCCATCTCCAACCTACCCTTTCTGTCAAAAGTTTTGGAACACGCTGTAGCCACTCAACTCAAACATCATCTCTCTGCCAATAACCTGTATGAAACATTCCAATCCGGATTCCGCTCCAACCACAGTACTGAAACTGCTCTCCTCAAAATCACCAACGACCTTCTCCTCTCCTCTGACGCTGGCAACCTCAACATTCTCATCCTCCTCGACCTCAGCGCCACCTTTGACACCATCAATCACACCATCCTCCTCACCCGACTTGAAACCACCTTTAACATTACCGGCACTGCCCTCTCTTGGATCAAATCATACCTCTCCGACAGACGCCAGTTCATCTCCATCAATAACTGCAAATCCCCCAATACTCCCCTCCCCCAAGGTGTCCCCCAAGGTTCAGTTCTTGGCCCCCTCCTCTTCATCCTGTACCTGTCCCCCCTTGGTCACTTAATCCGCCGTCATGGTTTCCAATTCCACTGCTTCGCCGATGACATCCAGCTTTTCATCTCCACCAAGTCCATCTCCACCGCCACCCACTCTATCCTGACAAACTGCATCACTGAAATAAAATCCTGGCTTCAAATCAACTTCCTCAAATTTAACTATGATAAATCTGAAATAATCATCATTGGCCCAAAAACGCTCACCAAATCCACCCATAACTTTGCCCTCAACATCGACGGTTTCCCAGTATCCACCTCCCCTCACATCCGGAATCTTGGCATCATCTTTGACCAAACCCTCTCCTTCGACAAATACACTAAACAGATCACAAAGACAGCCTTCTTTCACCTGAACAACATCGCCCGTCTCCATCCATCCCTCTCCTCCACGGCTGCAGAACCCTCATCCACGCCTTCATCACCTCCCGTCTGGACTACTGCAACAGCCTCCTCTTTGGTTCACCCTCAATAATCATCAATAAACTCCAATACATTCAGAACTCCGCTGCCCGTCTACTCACCCATTCCCGGACCCGTGACCACATCACCCCCGTCCTTTACAAGCTTCACTGGCTCCCCATCCCCCAGAGAATCCAGTACAAAATCCTCCTCTTGACCTACAAAGCCCTCCATAACCTGGCCCCATCCTACCTGTACCTCCTCTCCAGACACACTCCCACCCGCAACCTCCGCTCTGCTGGTACCAACCTCCTGACCCCCCCACTCCCCCATGCGGACCAAATTCAGATCCTGGGGGGACAGGGCCTTCTCCATCGCTGCTCCCACCCTCTGGAACTCACTACCTCACACCACCAGAGACTCCTCCTCACTCACCACATTCAAAACATCACTCAAGACCCACCTGTTCAACACTGCATTCAACATTTAACCCACAGCATTTAACCCCTGACTATCTCTTCTTCTCCTTCCTTTTGCTTTGATTATTTACCTATTGATTTTTGCACTTGTTTTTTGTACTCTGTCAAAGCGCCTTTGGGCTTCTTGAAAAGCGCTACATAAAATAAATGTATTTTTATTATTACTAGCCGAAACCCGTGGAACATCCACGGAAGGGAGGATGTGGTGTATGGATAGAGTGTACCATTATGGATGGCATAGGGGATTTGCTTGTCCGAGTAAGAGTTAGGAAGAAAGATGAGAATGAAGAGTGCATATATGAACAACGATCGCCGACACCGGCACAAATGCATGCTCTGGATTGTCCACTCAGTGGCCGGCTTGCTTTCGCCTTTGCCTGTCCAATCAGCGGACGGCTTGCTTCGCCTTCGCCCAGCAGACGCCAATACGATGGCGTCGTAAGATGGCATCGTATCGGCAGTTAATCGGATGCTTTTGGGCCCCAACGTCGGCTAATTCAGATTTTTCGAGAATGGCTGTATGTGATAAACAAAGAGCGCGGTTCGTAGATCGTAAGTCCATTAGTGCCGTGGGCATCGGGTCACTGCGTGCGGCGTAAAAGGGATAACAACGTCGAGTCCTTACGCTATTATTATATAGATTATTATAAGCGGTTCTTATGTCATGCCACCGGTATTCAATTGGGAAAAGACTAAAGCGACCAGATGAGAGGAAAACCCAAAGAATAAGAAGGGTGAAGGAAGAACAAATATGATTTATTAACTACACTACAAGAGGAAACGAAAGGCAGCAAGAATATACAAAAGGAGGAAACAAAAGGACATAGGGCAACCTTATACATTCTTATATAACACTAGCAGAAGTACCCGGCATTGCCGGGCGGGGGAGGAGGAGGGGAGGGGGAAGAGGAGGGGAGGGGAACGGGGGGGAGGGGAGGGGGAAGAGGAGGAGAGGGGAACAGGGGGGAGGGGGAATGGGGGGAGGGGGAAGGGGGGAGGGGAGGGTGTGGGGGTGCCCAGGGGAAGAAGGGCCCCTCCCCCCTTCCCCTCCCCCCTTCACCTCCCCCTCCCCCCTTCACCTCCCCCTCCCCCCTTCACCTCCCCCTCCCCCCTCACCCCCTTCCCCCCTCCCACTCCCCCTCCCCCCTTCCCCCTCCCCCTTCCCCCTCCCCCTTCCCCTTCCCCCTCCCCCCCATTCCCCTCCCCTCCTCTTCCCCCTCCCCTCCTCCTCCCCCTTAACACCAGGGGGGTTGACTCAGCCTATCATCCCACCGAGGTCGACAAATTGAGTACCAGTTCACTGGTAATTCCCTGTGTGCCGCAAGAGGCGCCTAACAGGGTTGGCGGCACGAACCCAGAAGTCGGACCTCATTGTCGTCAAATAAATGTAGCATGTATGTTTCACTCTCTGTCACATGCCGTTGGTCCCATGTCAATCGGATGAAGTTGAAAAAATTAACATTACGAAGTTTCTCTGGGACGTACTGATTCCGAATAATGAAGTTGAAAAATTAACGTTCCGAAATACGCTAATTATGCTAACAGAAGCGCTGGCACTGCGAAGCGCTAGAGGGAGCGCTGCGCTCCCTCCCTTCGATTCCCTCCCTCTTCTGCTAGCGCTTCTGCGCTAATACGCTAATTTTAAAACCCGAAGTTTTTTAAAATTTAAGGTGTGCTGTAGTTGCTCTGAGACGTACTGATTCCGAATATGCCTTTGGTTTTTCTCTGCGATGAGTAGTTCTCGAGTTATAAGAGGACAAACAAACATACTTTACTGCTTTATATATATAGATATATATACAGACTTGGCATTTAATATGGAATATTTTTTTTGTGGGCGTGAACTTACTTTTCAAGATGACTAACGAGAACTTACGTAGAACCAAAAGTTCATTGGAATTATGTTGCAATTATTCTAGATTTTGTTAATGTGACCTTTAAAAGAAACAAAAACCACATTTGACATTTAGAAACAAATAAATTGATCCTTGAAAGTGATGTAAACTGATATCGAACTCAATTCATGGACAGTACTGTGTTAAACTTCTGTACGTTTTCCAGAAGTATCTCTTTATTTTGCACATTAGGCAAAAAAATTCTTAACAAAAACAAAAGTTAAATTACGACTGGGATTACGGACAGTAAAATTACAGTTCAGTACTTCGTGTAACCCCCACGAGCATTCAGGAGAGCACGTACACGTTGAGGCATGCTGTTCACGAGTTTGCCAAGGTTTGGACAGGAATCGCTTGCCATGCAGTGACAATAGCCTGCTGCAATTCACGCACAGAGGTCGGCTGCTGGTCCAAGTGGTCGATTTGACGCGTTAATTCTGCCCACAAGTTCTCTATCGGATTCATATCCGGGGACATGGCAGGCCACTCCATATGCTCTACACCACGGTCAGCAAGAAAGTGTTGGATCATGCGAGCACGATGAGGCCGTGCATTGTCATCTTGGAAGACAAAGTGTCCTCGAAAGGCTGCACGAGCAAATTGAAGCAATGTTTCTTCCAGAATGGCCCTGTACTTGAACTGGTTCAGGTTTCCATTCAGAACAACCAGGTCAGTTTTGCCCCCTGCATGAAAAGCAGCCCAAACAGTCACCCCACCACCTCCAGCTTGGACTCTTGGCACTATACAATCTTTGTTGTAGGCTTCATGCACTTGTCTGCGCACTCGGACGTGGCCATCTTGACGATAGACCAGAAATCTAGACTCGTCACTGAAGATCACGTGATTCCAGTGTCCTGGCTGTCATTGACAGTGCTCTCTGGCCCACTGCAATCGGCGCTGGCGGTGTTGTCTGGTCAGGCGTGGCTTTCTCAGGGGACGCCTGGCACGATAGCCTGCTTGAACCAGTCGTTGGTTGACTAGTCTTCTGGATACAGGCACATTTGTCAGTTGCTGCCACTGAGCCCTAAGCCGATTAGCTGACTTTGTACGGCCATTGCGGACTAACCGGTGCAGCTGGCGATCATCCCTCCCTGTGGTTCTGCGGGGACGTCCTGGCCTCGTATTGGAGTAGGGACACCCCTCTGAGCATTTCGTTTCAGGATCTTTGACACCTGACCTTGAGTGATGCCATACTGCTGAGCAATAGCACGCTGTTTCATGCCATAATTTCGTAAAGCCACCACTCCATGACAAACAGCATTGTCGAGTTGACGGACCATCTCCAGAGGAAGCGGCAATAACTTTTGTAGACGTGCAGCAGTTGTTTTCCACCAATACAGAACGCAACAACCCTTGTATACCCGACTGTGAAGCCAATCATCAAATGCACCTGTCCGTACATTTTGCCACGCCACCTGTGATATAATCCTGTTGTTGACTTCTTACTGTGACAGACAATCAGTGACATGGTTCTTTTAACAAATAAATCACCAAAGTGTAAAAGAAACTCACCAGATTGATATACTGAGTTAAGAAAGTAAACCCAAGTCAAGGAAAAAAAAAATTCCATATTAAATGCCAAGTCTGTATATATATACAGTGAAACCCCGATTTTACGCGCCCCGATTTAACGCGAATTCGGATATAACGCAATGAGTCATTGGACCTTTTTTTTTGGCTCTTTCCGGAACTTCTTCCGGAAATAGAACAAACTTCTTGAAAAAGAAAATATTTTTCTGTGAAAGATAAGCTTCACGCACTTGACGCGATCAAGACGAAAAGTCAAACTCATGTTGCACGAGACCTCGGGATACCGGAATCAACACTTCGTGGCTGGAAATCTCGAGAAGAAAAGTTACGTGCGTCACTTTGCAAAGTTGAAGAAGAAGCAGGACTAAAAGCCAAACGCCTGAAGACAGCCAAAGATGTCAGCCTCGATGACTCCCTGTACCAGTGGTTTGTTCAAGCTCACTCAGAAGGCCTTCCAATGTCTGAATGGAGCAAAGAAGAGCTACACCAGTGGCACTCTGCCGACGACGAATGCCCAACATATGAGCACATGACGGACGCCGAGATCGTTCCTGACGTAACTATAGCACCGGCGGATGCAAGTGTACCGGTTCTCGAGCCACAAGAAGATGATATAATGAAGAGCCTCCACCCCCACCCACAAAAGTGTCTGAAGCCATTGAACAGCTCGAGGCTAGCCTCCGTTGGCTGGAGACCCAGGAGGTGGACCACATAAAAATCCTCCAACTCAGAAGCATTCGAGATTTCGCTCGCAGCCAGCCACATGCTACATTCAAGCAAGGATCACCCGATCACTTTTTAAAGAAATAAACTGTAAATGATGATTGCTAATATTCTTGAATATTTTTATTTGTTGTTTTCGGATGTTTTAGAATGTTAGGTCAACATTGGGTCAGTTTGAACGCTGATTTTCTTGAACCCCGATTTAGCGCGACCCCGCTTTTTTCGCGATGACATTTTATGGACCTCAACGATCGCGTTATAACGGGGCCACACTGTATATATATATTGTTACGGACCGCGGATAAGATGTTGGTTTGCCGAGCGGATGGCACCGCGGCCCTAACAGTCACCCCGACTAACCCGATTCCTGAACGTTGGCCGAATCGCGCCACAGATATTCAATGGGGAAACCTCTAAAGCGACCGAATGTAAAGAGGAGGAAGAAAAAGACGTACAGAAGAGTAACAGGATTTATTATCTACACACACTAAGCAAAAGGAGCAGTCAAGGTTATATACAGGGAAAATGGAAAAAGCAGGTGACACAGTGCAAATATTACTTATACAAGCTTACTTATACCCAGGGACAAGACAAAAGACAGACTACGAACACACTTACACGGGGTGATGATAGGAATGGCAGGAGGTGGATGGCTGGAGGGGGAGGAAGGGTCAGGTCCCTGCAAACGGCAGGGCTGGAGGTGACAGCTCCGACTCCTCGCGTTCTTGGCGGGAAAACCTCGGTGGCGTCGACGCAACTCTTGGTGTCCCTTTTTGTGCTCCTCCTCAACTCAACCCTCACAAGGCTTGCTGTCTTTCTTGGCTTCACACTGCCTCACTCCGCCTCACTTCTCTTTACTCTCCCACTCTCTTTTGTAACCAACTCTCTTTCCGCCACCAACCACCAACCAACGTTCTGACGCGCCTTTCTTTGCAAGTCTCTCGCTTGGTACAACCATGCACTCGGCTCTTGCGCGCGTGCTTTTATAGCGCCTCAGGTGATCAAGCCACCGGCCTTCAGGACACGCCCCTCGGTGAGCTCGCTTCGGCCCTGATTGGTGGGCACAGGCCCTCTGACTCCACCCTTGATGACGATGGGCGGGCACGCCCTTCTTCCCCGAGCTGAGCACATGCTTAATGGCGGCAATTGTAGTTGGTAATGCGAATGGCAATTGACGAAAAGGGAATGTGAACGGAATCTACTCTTATTTCACCTGGTGCAATGGAGTGTCATCTTAATGGAAGACAAGGCCTTACCCTAATACACATAATAAGGAAATAAACTACTGAACAGGGATATTATGTTGTCCTTCATGTATGCTTTATGGAACTAACTACGGGAACGCCCTTTGACCTTTATACAACACTGGAGTAAGGAGGGCGATATTTTACAACAATTTACACTACAACAACAAAAACAAAAAAAACATTCTCATATCCACAACACTATATATATATATATATATATATATATATATATATATATATATATATATATATATATATATATATATATATATATATATATATATATATGTATATATATATATATATATATATATATGTATATATATATATATATATATATATATATATATATATATATATATATATATATATATATTGTTACAGATCGCGGTTTAAGATGTTAGTTACCGAGCGGTTTGGTATTGCCGCGACCTAACAGGATCCCCGACTCACCCGATTCCACCCAAACGTTGGCCGGGTCGCACCACAGCTAGTCAATAGGGAAAAGACAAAGGCGACGAATGCAAAGAGGAAAAAGAAGGCAAGAAAGGTTTGGAAATACGACTGAATTTATTGGCTATTTACACACAAGCAAAAAGAAAGCAATCAAGGTTTATTTACAACACATAAGACGCAGGTGACACAGTGCAAATACTAGCTTATAGTTATACAGACTTAACTTATTCCCAGGACAGAACAAACAAAAGACACTGACTCACGCGGGGAATGACAGGAGGTGGTCCGTTCAGCTGGCAAAGGCAGCCGGTTCGGCTCGTTCAGCCGTCGAGGTTCCGTTCCGACCTCGCGTCGTGGTTTAAAGCGAACACGACAACCGCTGGAACCAACGTGGTTGCGTCGACGCCACGACCCTCTCGCTCTCTCAGTAATGATGGGATTTCCTCTCAGGCAAGGCACGATCTCTCGCGTCAGGCAACCCTCTTGTGCTGTGCACTCATCACCTCTGTTGGTCTCAAGCCTTCTCTCTTCCCATCTCCTCATGCGCTCTTGCTCTGATGACCCAGCTCTTTGTGACCCTCCTTGTCTCAGCTCAAAGTGCATCTCCCTTTGGACACGCCCTGCCTTGGGTTATATAGGCCCCCGCCCCTCAACCTTTGCGAACCTCCCCGATCGCTCTTCCTCCGCCCTCTCTAGCCAAACCCCTGGCTCATGGTTGGTCGAGTGGGGCTGGCTCACTCCTCCCCTCTATGACGAGGTGGAGACACGCCTTTCTTCCCCAACCCTGCCTCGTGGCCAATGGCGGTTATTGGAGGGGAGGTAATATGGGCAATCGAGGCTCGGCAATGACGAGAGGGGATGTAATATGAAATGGAGATTTTTGGGGATGGGAAGGAAAGGGGATCTATTCTCTTTCACTGGTGCAATGGAGTATTTCAATTAATGGAAGACACAGCCTTACGCTAATACACATAATAAGGATATAACTGTCAAAAAAAGATATATCGTGTCCTGCATGTATGTTTTATGGACTAACTACGGGAACGCCCTTTGACCTTTATACAACCACAAACGGAGGGAGGAGGGGTGATATTTTACAACAACCTTTTACAACAACATTTTACCACAACAATAAAATAAATAAAAAACCATTCTCATATCCACAACACTGCACCCTCCTCCCCTTAGGCACGTCCCGGGCCTATAACTTTTACCTTAGTGTGGCATGTAGGTGTAGTTCCCTCTACTTTTAACCTGACCCTGAGTGCGACAGTTTTAAAACATAAATAAATGTGTCCCGCTGCTCCATTGCACCCTGCCTAACAGACTTACGCCCACAGTTAACCGAATTGCGGAATGGTCTTCAAACTATACACTGACGGTGGGAAGCATTATTTACAATGACGCTATTTTTATTTACAAAACTAACCCAGGACCTGTGATTGTTCTTTCTGGGGGGGAGACAGTCTGCTCTGCATCAATGCACCATGAACGCACCAATGCACCCTCAAGCACCAATCGGTGCAGTCATCACTGTTCAACAATGTTCAATAAAAATAAAATCAACAACCCCTAACCCTGCAGGTGGTCTCTTGCTCTTCGGCTCCCTCTGCTGGTTATTATTATTTCTTCCAGTTGTTGTCATTCTTTTGCTTTGCTTACTGGCGGCCTATTTTCAATAAATTGTGCCCAATGTGTCCTTTTTATTTGCTTTATTTATGGCCCACAGGGCCGACTATGTGTGGTTCACCTGTGGGGCATCGGTGCCCTGTGGCCAAGGTCCGCCAGCAAGATTTCGGGCCCTCATGGCCGGTTCCAGCAGAGGGGCCATGCCCCAACCCATGGGGTCCATAAGTGGTGCTCGGCCACAGACATGTGGTCCATAATGTGGTGCATCGATGCAGACAGCTGGTTCTGGGAATTTCGGGCGCACAATGGCCGACCCATGCACTCTCCCCTCGGCACCCAGTGGCGCACAGGTCATGTGGGAGACAAAAGGGGAAAGACAATTGAGCGAGGGGTAAGGTCACAAGGGTACACATCAATAAGGCAATGCAAGGCGAAATGCGTACGGAGGGCGAAGTGAGAAAGCTCGTCCCTACCGTACGTCACCCCCCTGTCACCTACCCTACCCTTGCCCTTACCCCATATGTACAAAAATCTACACATTTACAAATTCGTCACTACTGTCACGTCTTCCCCATATTTCCCCTATACCAAATTCGTCTCCACAATCCCTCTACTTCAAAATTTGCCATCACCAATTCATCATCAATCCTCATAAGGAGGGAGAGATGGAATTAAGCACAATGTCACACCCACGTCATGATGCGTCTCACAATCCAAACATTTGCACAGTAAAAATAATAAGACATGGCATGGTGCGGAGTACCTGTCACCTCAGGTGAGTGGATGCAGATGGTGCGAGGAGATCCTTCATCCTAACTATCCTCTAAATGATTTTAACACACTTTACACTACCCGGGGTCTCTCCCTGCCAATCCATTGGCCAACTTACACTATGGGTTCTAAAAACCAATTCCCATTGACCAAACTGTGGTGCTTTTCAATTTGGGGTCTCACTCCCCCGATTCATCTCCCGGTGCCCTCGCACAATTTCTGGGCCGCGACGTGTAACTCTCCCAGCAGGTCTACCCACCTGCACACCCCCACCACTGCAGTTGCCTCCGAGCTTACCTGCTCCCTGCCCTAACCTAACTACCTGGGGAAGGCCCTCTGGCGCTCTCCCCACTCGGTGCCCTCTCTGGCACTGGGCTACCCGGGTCCGTCCTCCGGATCCTCGGGCCCCACTGACACTAACGGCTCCCAGAGCCCACCTGCGGCCTCACCTGGCCGACATCCTCACAGTGGTGGAGTGCCCAAACCAACTACACACACTAACAGGCTACACGCCCAGCCATTTCCACAACACTAATGCACCCATCCAAATACCATTCTGTCACCCGCACCACAGATGCCAATATCCAACCACAATTTACCTGTACCCTCTACCTAACACTTACACTACCCGCCCCGGGTATCCGTGATGGGGGTCCACTCTTCCCCCATTCACACCTTCGCACCATCCACTCCACTCCACAATTTCCACCATTCTCACTCCACGACCATCCATTCCAATCCTCCAGACCATTTATTCCATACACCTGTCTTTCATTCACCTGTCGTTGCACACCTGTGCAATCCTACCTGGTGCCACCTGCACCCTCCTCCTCTTCCTGGACCATTTGGTCAACACAACACGCAATCACCACTACTCCCTCATACACGGCTCCACACACCTATTCAGTTGCACACCTGTGCAATCACACCTGTTCCATTCTCACCTGTCCAATCCTCACACACACGGCATCATCTCAGCTAACTACTCCCCTCTGAAACTTGCGCTTCCCAGTCGTCCCTTTAAACTATTGCGCTCCCACGTCATTATAATCCACACTAATCTACCTGCGTCCCCACTACAGGTATCAGTCACTAACTAACCTTAACGTCACCTAATGTCATCTTCGCTAGATCCCTACCAATATCCTAACCCACCTGGGCTAGTTTTCACTGCCATACACCCCATAAGCTATTGCTCCTTTTCCCCACTCTGTGAGGGATGGTGGATTTGCCATCCCACCACATCGGGGGTCTCTCCACTATCAATTTTGTTCGTCCAAATTCCAACCAATTCAAAAATTTTCCATTTACTGCCAATTCTATTCACTTTTCTAAATTTCGGATCAAAACACTATCACTATCACGATCACCATCATCACAGTCCGCTATATCCTAGCCTCGGTGCGTCATGACATCATTAAACTCGGCTTCGTAAAGCCGAGCAATGAATTCGGGTGGTTTGGTTGCCTGCAGGTTGAATCCGTCCGGCTTTCGGTTCAAGGGAGGTGGTTTGGTTGGACCGAGGCTCCACGCACCATCTCGGCGCGGCACCTTGCGGTCCCGGGCCCGATGGCTCAATCTCCCCCGGTCGGAACCCCGTCCCCACGAGGGGGCACCGTTCCGCCTCCTCCCACTCGCCCTTGAACCGGACCGGTCGCCTCGCCCGACAAAGCCCGGACTCGACCGTGCGGGGCGGGGCCAAGCCCGAATCGGCAACGACGCTTCGAAGAGAAGCGACGCAGCATCGACCCGCGCCGGGCCTCGCACCCAACAAAGCACCCCCCCTCGCACCGAGCGCTCGCATCGGCTATCCGTCGCCCTAACCGCTAACCTGGTTACCATCGATGCTTTACTTGCATGCTTACAAGCATACGCTACCCCTTTCACCCTCACAAAACCTGGCGTTCCAACGCCGTCCGTACATTCCACCAACGCTCTCCCTGTTACACACCACACCTCTCGCGCACACTCTTGCGCACACTTTGGTCCACACCTCTCCTCCGTAACACTCACCATGGGCGTGCACTCTTGCATCCACCCACTAACGCGCTCACATGGGCTCTCCCACACCCGCGCCATGACCAACTCAGGTGTGCTTCCTCGCACACGTTCCACCACCACCTTACTCTCCGTGTCACACTTCGTACACCCCGACGTGCATTCTCGCTCGCACTCGGTTTCACACTCGCGCTCCGATGTGCCCTCTCGCACCTGCGCCATCACCAACTCACTATTCGTGTCACACTCCGTACACCCCGACGTGCATTCTCGCTCGCACTCGGTTTCACTCCCACACTTTATAGCACACCCACTCGCCGACGCACACTTTTTTCTCCCACGCGTGCCATTTCCACTCACACGGGACCCTTCACCAACGCCCGGATGCCATATCGATCCCAATCGCGCGACAATTCTTTTGTCGCTAAACATCCATTTACAAAATCTCCCCGCACAATACACAACAGCACGTCTCACCTTAGGGGTTCTTCTTCCTCCCTGCACCAAAACCTGCAAACTTCCATTTGGATTAGCGAGTACAGCATCAGGATGTGCATTTAGACTTTGAGCAATTTTCATTCCTTCCTCCGATTGTTGCTCTTTTAACTTTAAGTCCCCGGTCTCTCCAATTTCAACTATACCCATAATTTCTTTGTTCACCTCGACGACCGTTGGCTTTAATAAAATTCCCTCTACCTCATCGGTCGCCGGCTTTTCCAAACCCCGGGTCGCGATTTCTACCCCCGTCATTGTACCCGTGCTTTCCTCCGCTTCGCTCAACCAGCGCTTTTCGACCCGCTTTACCTCCTCGTGCACCCCTGGGACCCTTTCGCCCAACTTGCGGTCTCTGTCCCTCTGCTCCCTTTCCTCCCTATCGGCCCTCATTCCGTTTATTGTTGCTTCAATTTGCTCACTCCGAGCATCCATTTTATTACTCAATCTCTCCCCCTCTATTCTCAGCATCTCGGTGAATTGCGCCATGAAGTCCCCCACATCAAAGCCCGCTGGTAGTGGTACGGTCACGGGCGCGGCAAAATTTGGTGCCGCTGTAACCACGTGCGCGAGAGCGCCATTTTGTGCACCTGATACCCCCTCAACCACACCTTCTTTACTCTCCTCCACCACTTTTCCCCCTTCTTCCCTGGGGTCCTGGGTCGATTCTACCCCGTCTATCTCTCCCACCGGCATCCCGTCGCCTTGACCAGCCATGGCGCGATTTCAAAATTCAGGTTTTGTAAAACAAAACAAATTTCGGCCGCTCCAAATTTTGACCAAATTTTTTTTTTCCTCTATTCGTTTTTTAAAAAAATTTGGTCGGGCCTCGAATCCCACTCCCAGACACCAATTGTTACAGATCGCGGTTTAAGATGTTAGTTACCGAGCGGTTTGGTATTGCCGCGACCTAACAGGATCCCCGACTCACCCGATTCCACCCAAACGTTGGCCGGGTCGCACCACAGCTAGTCAATAGGGAAAAGACAAAGGCGACGAATGCAAAGAGGAAAAAGAAGGCAAGAAAGGTTTGGAAATACGACTGAATTTATTGGCTATTTACACACAAGCAAAAAGAAAGCAATCAAGGTTTATTTACAACACATAAGACGCAGGTGACACAGTGCAAATACTAGCTTATAGTTATACAGACTTAACTTATTCCCAGGACAGAACAAACAAAAGACACTGACTCACGCGGGGAATGACAGGAGGTGGTCCGTTCAGCTGGCAAAGGCAGCCGGTTCGGCTCGTTCAGCCGTCGAGGTTCCGTTCCGACCTCGCGTCGTGGTTTAAAGCGAACACGACAACCGCTGGAACCAACGTGGTTGCGTCGACGCCACGACCCTCTCGCTCTCTCAGTAATGATGGGATTTCCTCTCAGGCAAGGCACGATCTCTCGCGTCAGGCAACCCTCTTGTGCTGTGCACTCATCACCTCTGTTGGTCTCAAGCCTTCTCTCTTCCCATCTCCTCATGCGCTCTTGCTCTGATGACCCAGCTCTTTGTGACCCTCCTTGTCTCAGCTCAAAGTGCATCTCCCTTTGGACACGCCCTGCCTTGGGTTATATAGGCCCCCGCCCCTCAACCTTTGCGAACCTCCCCGATCGCTCTTCCTCCGCCCTCTCTAGCCAAACCCCTGGCTCATGGTTGGTCGAGTGGGGCTGGCTCACTCCTCCCCTCTATGACGAGGTGGAGACACGCCTTTCTTCCCCAACCCTGCCTCGTGGCCAATGGCGGTTATTGGAGGGGAGGTAATATGGGCAATCAAGGCTCGGCAATGACGAGAGGGGATGTAATATGAAATGGAGATTTTTGGGGATGGGAAGGAAAGGGGATCTATTCTCTTTCACTGGTGCAATGGAGTATTTCAATTAATGGAAGACACAGCCTTACGCTAATACACATAATAAGGATATAACTGTCAAAAAAATATATATCGTGTCCTGCATGTATGTTTTATGGACTAACTACGGGAACGCCCTTTGACCTTTATACAACCACAAACGGAGGGAGGAGGGGTGATATTTTACAACAACCTTTTACAACAACATTTTACCACAACAATAAAATAAATAAAAAACCATTCTCATATCCACAACAATATATATATATATATATATATATATATATATATATATATATATATATATACACACATGTACAGTATATTGTTACGTTTATTTGGGGTTGAGGGGCGGAGGGGGTTAAAGGTTACCTTAAAAGAGATAGAACTGTGTAGAATAGCATGAACTATTTAATGTAAGGATTTTGGGTTGCTGAGCTTTCCTTGAAGTAATATCTCTGTTGTGGTCCCAAATTAAACTAATGGAAATGGTTACCCCAAGAAGTTTAAAGCAGTCAACAATTTCAATAACTTCACCATTGATATACAGTCAATCCTCGAAAACCCCGAAAATACCTCGAAAAGACCTTAAGGTCTAACCTCGAAAAGACCTCGAAAAGAGGGTCGACTGAACTTTTAGTGATACAAAAGTGAACAACCATCTCCTTCATCGTTGGAGTATTCATCCCGAGACTTTTGTGTTTCCACCCTGACACAAACTCACTAACTTCCTGAAGGTATTGTGACTTCATCATCATCGGCAAACTTCACGAACTGCACAGACTCATGATGAGACACCCAATAATTGTTGAAAAGGGAATAGAGACGAGGTGACAGCACGTACCCTTGTGGAGTATGAGTATTCAAGACAATAGTCTTCGACAAATTGTTGTTTAATTTAACTGTTGTTTCACATTTATTTACAATTCACATTTATTGCCACATCTGACACAATTGAAATGCTCTAATGGTGGCGAGATGCTCCATTTGAAAATGTTTGTTCGATATACAATATCTAGCTTTTAGATGCCAAGGGTTTTTTGATGTTTTAGTTTTTGATATATATATATATTTTTTTTTTTTTTTTTTTTTTAGTTTTTGATACTTTGTTCTGTTATAAAAAACTTGTATTGGTGCCAAAGCCAGTGACCAATTTCAAATTAATATTAGAATTTAACTTTTTCACAGCCACCTGCCATGACAATTTTTGAATAATCTGCATTTGTTCATGTTTTTTTGTGCATTCATTGTTGTTTATCTTTCTTGTAACAGGCTGGATGTGGATAAACCCGCCTTTGCACTGTCTAACCGTATCTCCAAGCATGGACGAAGGCTCAGCAAAACATTCAGTAGTGTAGACAACCTGAAGTTTGGAGGTAAGGTTTACTTTGTTGACCAGGTACTGCATGTCAAAGTTCCTTGCCAGAATTTGTTTATGAACTGACAATGCTGATCTTTTAGATTTTGATAGGATCTCTTGAGATCATAAATTAATCAACCAATCAATAATTTTCCGATACTAGCACTTTTTAATCATGAGTAAAATTTCAAGTTGCTTCACAAAGGAAGAAAGGCATAAATAAAGTAAAAATTATGACAAACTAGCAACGTTAGCCGCCCTACGGGCGGGGCTTCAATTGGGAGGCCCAAATGAAAAGGCAAAATATCAGAAATTTAAGGCTTTTTTTATTTTAAACAATTTATTTAAACATCCGTTAAATCATATCACACGCAAATCATCAAAATCTAAACAGTATTTGTAGAATTTCAATAAAAGCCACATCACTGTTCATATCGGTAAATATTATTCCATCGTGTTTGGAAAAACGGGAAAATTTGAAAAATTTGAAAAAAAATTGGAAAAACAATATAGCCTATTTTACTCCAGGGGTCCCAGGATTACCCACCTAAATTTCGTTGCGATCGGTTCAGCCGTTTTTGCGGTACCTGGGAATAGACAGACAGACATTTGGTGAATTATAGTAAGAGAAACTTTAAAAAGATTGGGTTTTGAGAGATATTTGAAAACAAAATTGATGACGTTATCTGTATTTATAAGGAAGCTTGTTCCACATTTGAGGATATCTGAAGAATGCTCGATTTCCAGAGTTCTTCACTCTAGTAGTGGAAGGAATTACCGGGAGATTCCAGTTGTTAGAATGTAGCTTTCTGACAGGGGTGTGATGAGGTCGAATCTATATGCAAGAACTACTTTGTACCTGGCTCTTTTTGCTTACAGGGTTTAAGCTTGTAGTGGAGCTGAATACACAAATCACACATGCACATCTTGACAAATACATAAACAAAACCAAATTTAACTTTAGACAAACACAGCCATTGAAATTGGGGGAAGCGCCACTTTGAGTAGTAGTGACACCACTTTTATAACGTCGACATTCTCTCTCCGCACGCATTGGGGCAATGGAGTTGGAATTTCGTCCTCCACATGGTTACCAACACACCGGATTTGTTCATGCTCTTGTCTTTAAAATGCCGAGTGTCAAAGGAGGAAGCAGCATGCGAACCATTTTTAAGGTACAGTACCTGTCCACACCCTGTTTCAAAAATTTCACCTTTTGTTCCCTTAGAGCCTGGGATTAAATTGCATTAAATCAGACTTTTTCCACCTTTATTTACATATCGTAACCCACAACTTCCAAGTGAAAAACAAATTCTACAAATTTCAGAATATTTATTAAAAATACGAAACTTTAAAATATTGGTTGGATAAGTGACGACCCACCTTATAACAGCAATTCTAAACTAGAACGGCACTCAGTAGAGAGCAAACCTCTACCTGGTTGGCCATATCCCTCAATGGTGAGCCAACAACAACAACAGCACCCATGACAACAGGAACAACAACAGGAACCCTATCGAATGCCATTTTAAGGCCATTTTCCCTGCTAGAGCGGGGGTTAGCCTTGCGGGCCCCATGACTATCTTCTCCATTTTGCCCTATTTTCTGCATCTCTCCTTGTTAACCCCCTTGCCCACATTTCTTCTTCGACCATCTTTAGCCAAGTCTTTCTCGGTCTTCCCCGTCCTCTACTTCCTTCTACAATCATTTCCATCACTCTTCTCAACCAGTCACTTTCATCCTTCCTCAACACATGACCAAACCATCTCAACCTGTTTCTCTTCACAGCATCAATCACAGGCTCTATTCCCATCATCTTTCACAATTCATCATTTGACTTCCTCTCTCTCAACGATACTCCGCACATCCACCAAACCAATTCCAATTTCCACCCTTTCCTGCCTTCGTTGCTGCTCTCGGTTCATTACCCATGTCTCGCTCCCATAAATCATAACACTTCTCACACATGCAGCATACACCTTTCCCTTCAGCTTCAACGACACTCCCCTCCTCATCAGAACGCCACTCAGTTCCCGAAACTTCTTCCATGCACATCTCACTCTTGCAACCGTTGCAGAGTCTGATCCACCTTCTCTATTCAGCATGTCTCCTGGGTAACAAAATGTTTTCACACCTTCCAGCTTCACTCCGTCTCCAAGATCGAACTCAACATTTCCTCCATCTGCAGCTCCCTCTGTGCACACCTTACACTTGAATGTAGCTGCCACACTGGTTAATGACCCTCTCAGACCTCCACATTTTGATGAACTCACTCAGTGCACATTGTACATTGAATGGAGTTCACTCCGACACCCTTCCTGCACACAGCACACGGCCACTTCCCAGTTCTTTCCACCTCAGCACATGCTTTACCACTTGCCATCACCTTCATTTTTCCAATATTCACCTTCAGACCTTTTGCCACCATACATTCCTTCCACTTGTTCATCTTCTCCTTCAGTCCATCCATACTTTCCCCAATCAACACCAGATCATCTGCATACAACAGCTCCCACGGTAAACACTCCTTTACGTTCTGAGCCAGCACCTCCATCACAGCTACAAATAGTAGTGGACTTAGTACCAACCCCTGATGCACTCCCACCTTCACCTCAAACTCACCGCTCTTCCCGTCCTTCGTCCTTTCAGCTGTGTGAGCTCTCTTGTACATTGCCATCACTACTCTGATCAACCATTCCAAAACTCCTAACTTCCTCAATGCCCATGTCACTACTTCGCATGGAACCCTATCAAATGCTTTCTCCAGATCAACAAACCCAAGAAACAACTTCTTCCTCTTCTCCATGTACTTCTCCTGCAACTGCCTTACAATAAAGAGCACGTCTGTCATTCCTCTTCGTGGCATAAATCCAAACTGCATTTCGTCGATCTTCACTTTCTTCCTTATCCTCCTCTCCAACACCCTTTCCAATACCTTCATTCCATGCTCCAATAACTTTATCGCTCCATATGAGCCACAGTCCAGAGGGTCACCTTTCCCCTTGTATGGAGGGACGAGAGTACTCAGTTCCCAATCCACTGGAATGTGGCGTTCTTTCACCACCAGATTACAGATCTCTGTCATTCTCTTCACACCCCAACTTCCCGCTGCCTTCAACATATCTCCCACAACTCCCGTCGGCCCTCCCGATTTTCTACTCTTCAACCCTGGTGTTGGGCTAGCGGCTAGGGTGCCGGCTTTAGGATCCTAGGATCCTGGGTTCGAATCCCGGTCGATGGCTGAATTAACGCCAGGGGGGTTGACTCAGCCTGTCATCCTTCCGAGGTCGGCTAATTGAGTACCAGCTCACTGGTAATTCCCTGTTTGTCGTTAAAGGCGGCAAAAAGGGTTGGCGTCAGGAAGGGCATCCGGCCGTAAAACATTGCTTCAAAAAGGGGACCAAAAAAACAACAACAACCACGGTTCCCGAAAAAGGCCAACCCCCGCTTTGCAGGGAAAAATGGCCTCTAAATGTGGTTTTTTTATTTATTTATTCCTTTTATCGCTTCCTCAACTTCCTTCTCAGTTATCTTCTCTGCCGATCCTAAAACTGGGTTACTCTCTATGTTGCCATCCCATTCATTCTCTGCATTCAACAGCATTTCCATATATCACTTCCATCTTACTTTAATTCCATCTGGGTCCACAACGATTTGTCCCACTTCATCCTTCAAGCAACTCACCCCCATCACATCACACCTCTCTTTCGCTATCTGCTTTGCAATCCTGAATACCGCTCTCTGACCCTTTTCCGAATCCAAGCGTTATCCGAACATTTTCCTACATGCCTCCTGCGCCTTTGCTACCTCTTTCTTTGCAGCCTTCCTGGCTGCCTTATAACTTTCATGCTCTGCCTTTTCTGCCCACGTACCCTTCGCCTTCTGCCACTCCTTGAACTTCTTCCTCTTCTCGTCAATCCTCTTTCCAACTTCATCATCCCACCACCATGTTTCCGAGTGCCTCGGTGGTCCTGTTGTCCATCCACATACCTCACCAACGGCTCCCAACAGACTATCTCTCATTGACATCCAACAACTTTCAAGCTCAACCACATCATCCTCTACCATACCCTACCACATCTTCCATTGGTGAAGAATCCTTTAAAAATTCTACTAGCTGGATCTGGATCCAGATCTTCACCAAAATTGAATCGAATCTTCCTTGTCACACACACAACCTGTCCAACAGATTTCGTCCAAATCCGTCTTCAACTTTTTGAGATATCCTGCTATGTATCGTTTTTGGCCCCATCTCCCAATGGTGAAGAATCACTTTAAAAATTCTAATAGCCGGATCCGAATCCGGATCTTCACTAAAATCTAGTAATTTTGTCCTTGTCACATATGCTACCTCCCTGCCAAATTTCGCCTGAATCCATCCACAACCTTTTGAGATATTTTGTTCACAAATATACAGACAGACAGACAGACAGACAGACAGACAGACATGGGTGAAAACATAACCTCCATCCACATTTTGGTGGTGGAGGTGAATATGTCATGATGGCAATCCATAAAAGGATTGTGATGTCATATTGTGACGTCATTCCTTCCTCGTCATTCCATCCGACCGTATGTGGTTGTTTTTTGGAATCCCATCCTGACATGTTTTTCTTTTCTTTTTTTTACATCTTTTTTCTGACGTGTGTGTGTGTGTGTGTGTGGTGTGTGTGTGTGTGTGTGTGTGTGTGTGTGTGTGTGTGTGTGTGTGTGTGTACGTGTGTACTTGTACACACACAGGTGGATATGGATACTTTGTGCTCCTTTTATTGCGCAGTAGTCCGAACCACGCACGCACCACTCGGCAGATGGCGCTCTAGCATATATCAATCACTCGGTACTGCTTTAGCTACACTCCCTCCCACTCTAAATGACTAGAGTTAGCAGGCAACATCCTCCAGATGCTGGTGACTCTTTTCAATACATACGTGCTAAACAGGGCGACGAGGTGGCACAGATTCTTCTTGATTTGGGAGGGATGACATACCAGGATGACTCATCACATTTTGTGTATCGTATGTATCAGACGTCAGGGCTTGTGCAATATCTAGGGTTGTTGATCCAAAAGAAACTAGTGATGTGGTGGTACAAGTTCAGAATCAATGCCGACTGATGGCTTTGCTGAAATACAATCATGACTTTAGTTAACATGCTTTTTAAACATTTTTTCCATCATCAGTTTTAACCATGTAGTTAGCCGTTCCTAGTACCACCGAGGCAATTGCTGGTACCCCACGTACAATTGTTGGCGGTTTGGCATTAGCCAGGACCATCTTCATGACAATTCTTCTTCTTGTCCTCCTCTTCCCTTTATAAGGGGTGAGGTCCAATGGCACCGAGATTCTGCCTTGACCACGATACCCCTCCACTTCCCTCTATCCTCAGCCACCTCTCGCCGCTCTCCAACCACCCCCACCTAACTGCACCTGTGCGTTCCAAGTTGGATGCTCTTTCATTAATCAAACCAATTGCACTTAAATATTTCTTCCTTTCTGCAGAATATAAATCAGTGATTGCAGACCCTCGCCAGGACGTATTTTTTGTGGTTTTAAGGATTTTTGTGTTAAAACAAATATGGCGGCTGAACAACGTCACCGATGACGTCATCGTTATTTTTTTTTCTATACCAATTTATCCATTTATCCCTAGTTGATGCTCAAGAAATTTCATCTTGATCGTTGAGGTTTTGTACTTGTCGAATTATGACCAGAGTTGTCATAATTCGAATTATGACCCCCCCAAAAAGGGGGAGGTGAAGGCACCAATGACAACACAACAACAACATGCATTTTAAGGCCATTTTCCCTGCTAGAGCGGGGGTTAGCCTTGCCATCCCCATGACAATCTTCTCCATTTTGCCCTATTTTCTGCATCTCTCCTTGTTAACCCCCTTGCCCGCATTTCTTCTTCCACCATCTTTAGCCAAGTCTTTCTCGGTCTTCCCCGTCCTCTACTTCCTTCTCCATTCATTTCCATCACTCTTCTCAACCAGTCACTTTCATCCTTCCTCAACACATGACCAAACCATCTCAACCTGTTCCTCTTCACAGCATCAATCACGGGCTCTATTCCCATCATCTTTCGCAATTCATCATTTGTCCTCCTCTCTCTCAACGATACTCCGCACATCCACCGAACCATTCGCATTTCCACCCTTTCCAGCCTTTGTTGCTGCTCTATGTTCATTACCCATGTCTCGCTCCCATAAATCATAACACTTCTCACACATGCAGCATACACCTTTCCCTTCAGCTTCAACGACACTCCCCTCCTCGTCAGCACGTCACTCAGTTCCCGAAACTTCTTCCATGCACATCTCACTCTAGCAACCGTTGCCGAGTCTGACCCACTTTCTCCATTCAGCATGTCTCCGAGGTAGCAAAATGTTTTCACACCTTCCAGCTTCACGCCGTCTCCAAGATCCAACTCAACATTTCCTCCATCTGCAGCTCCCTCTGTGCACACCTTACATTTGAATGTAGCTGCCACACTGGTAAATGACCCTCTCAGACCACTACATTTTTGATGAACCCACTCAGCGCACATTGTACATTGAATGGAGTTCACTCCGACACCCTTCCTGCACACAGCACACGGCCACTTCCCAGTTCTTTCCACCTCACCACATGCTTTACCACTTGCCATCACCTTCGTCTTTCCGATATTCACCTTCAGACCTTTTGTCTCCATACATTCCTTCCACTTGTTCATCTTTTCCTTCAGTCCATCCATAGTTTCCGCAATCAACACCAGATCATCTGCATACAACAACTCCCACGGTAAACCCTCCTTTACGTACTGAGCCAGCACCTCCATCACAGCTACAAATAGTAGTGGACTTAGTACCGACCCCTGATGCACTCCCACCTTCACCTCAAACTCACCACTGTTCCCATCCTTTGTCCTTACAACTGTGCACGCTCTTTTGTACATTGCCATCATTACTCTGATCAACCATTCCTCCACTCCTAACTTCCTCAATGCCCATGTCAATACTTCATGTGGAACCCTATCGAATGCTTTCTCCAGATCAACAAACCCAAGAAACAACTTCTTCCTCTTCTCCATATACTTCTCCTGCTACTGCCTCACAAATATATGAAGGCACCTATGACGTCATCATTAACATATTGTCCTGTCCATAGACGATGAAGACCGGCCTCAGACGAATAGATGAAACGAGCTTCAACTCCGAGGCGTACTTCAAGCATTGGCGGGATTATCTTTTCACGCGGGCAGGAAAGCCCAAAGCCTTACCTGATTGGGAACACGCGGGGTTCATCCGAACCCACAGAACGAAGAAACGAACAGGACAAGAAATTGAAAATCAACAAACAGTTATTTCATGAAAATAAATGCAAAGACACTAATAATGTTGAGGTAAGAACTAATAGTAATAGGCTAAGGTGAGGGACCCTTCCTGCGGACTCAATTACAGACACAGGGGGAAGTAAAATAAAATAAAATTGTTTCGTAATCGGCCGGCACTCAGCTTTGCAGATCAACCGAGGGCTTGTAGATGTTAATCGCCTCCAAACCACCGAGGACGGGAAGTGCACAAAAATGGCGCGGAATCGTGCTCCTCGATGGCCAAACGTGAGGTACTTCTCGCCATGCGGACTGCCCTGGACCTCTCTTGTTCAGTCTCTTCCCCACAAGCGCACACGAGCCAAAGATGCACCACCACCCACGACCAAGCCAAAACAAAGGAGAGAGCGGCAAACACGACCGTCCGCTATGCATCGCAGGATCAGAAGAAGAGAGAATGCGACCACCTCCACTAAACGCCAGGACCAGAAGAACGATCAAAATGGCGAGACGGCATCTTTTTTTCTTCAGCTCTTGAATCTTCGACGATGGATTTACTCTCTACCAATTGCCTGAGCCCTGCCCATCACCCCCATCGTGCCTCCACCAATCACGAAGCACGGGGCATGGTCTCTCCGTTACGAGTCGTCTGGGGGCGGAGTCTAGTCGCTGTTCGGGAATGTTTGGATGACATAGGGGTTCCCTTGCCGATCGGCAAATGCTGTTTCTGTAAGACTTGGCGGCGTGGTTGACTAATAGAGCCCATCGCCTGGCTGGCTGAGTTTTATGAGAACATTAGGGAAAAATCACAGGGAGGCAATACATACTGGGGATTATTAACCATAAGCCCTATAATAAATAGCACAAAACCACCCTCCTTATGGCGACATGCAAACACACTTAACCTGAACATTTACCCTGCTTATGTACATCGAGATGGCTTCTTCTTTTTCGCATCACACGGTCCATACTAAACAATACATTCCTGACTTTCCGAAGGTATTTCTTGCCTACCGCCACAAACGTAACAATATGTTATTTCCCAATATGTTATTCTTTACAATGATAAATTAGGCCTATGTTGACCTTTTGGCCTATGTTCACCTAAAATATAATTTGTGGTTGAATTCAGTGACCAGATATGCAAGTCATCTTCAAATTTCAAGTCAATTGGATGAAAATTGAGGATTTTAGAAATTTGGCCTATGTTGACCTTTTGGCCTATGTTGACCATTTGGCCTATGTTGACCTCAAAAATACTTGGTGGTTGAATTCAGTGACCAGATATGCAAGTTCTCTTCAAATTTCAAGTCAATCGGATGAAAATTGAGGATTTTAGAAATTTGGCCTATGTTGACCTTTTGGCCTATGTTGACCTCAAATATACTTGGTGGTTGAATTCAGTGACCAGATATGCAAGTCTTCTTCAAATGTCAAGTCAATCGGATGAGAATTGAGGATTTTAGAAATTTGGCAAAGTTGGTGACCTTTGGCCTATGTTGACCTTTAGACCTTTTGACCCCAAAAACAATAGGCTTCTCAATTGGGACGACCTATACAACTTGGTGAAGTTTTGTGACGATCGGTTTGGAATTGTGACCTGTAGGCCAGTGACAAACAAACAGACAGACAGACAGAACCACAAACGCAACCGACCAATATACTTGAAAAATCTTCGATTTTGCAAGTAACAAACAGACAGACAGACAGACAAACGGACTCAAATGCAATACCATCTCCTCTGGCGAGGGTAATAAGTATATAAATGGTCCACAGTCTCTGGGATTGCACCGAGTCTAATAAGTGGTCGTATGATCCTGCGCAACCTTAAACAAGGAAACGAGGAGCCCATTTGACCTCTCTTTGCTGCGTTGCACCTGACAATGAGTGCAAGGTGTAACCCTCACGGCAACATGTGAGGACTTGTTTCAACAAGGTGAAGGAAGCTCTTACAGTGATGTGGAAGGGCTCATTTCGATGTTTGTCTTCCAGGTGTGTCTGAAGCTCATTGGGTCGGGCAACTCAATCGCCTGCAAAAGCTGACACAAACTTTACCAAAGGTACATTCGTGAATTTAAATGTATCACCTGAGCGATTTGTTTCACCCTGGACCATCTTATATTACTGGACCCTCTCCACATTTACCTGCCTAAAGGTCGACATTAGTGTTCATGCAAAGGTGTAAATTTAAATCTTATAAATATTCTAAAGTGTTTGTTTGTTTGTGTGTTTGTTTGTGCGTTTGCACATTATTCTTTCACCGTAACACCTGGAGGCCCAACATTTTGGGTGTAGGTACTTCAGAATCTGGGCAGTTTTGAGCTCCCACACGTTGGCCTTGATGTCCGTTTTGAGGCCACAGAAGGTGTATATTGGGATGTGGGGTCAGGTAGTGCTGTCGCCGGCGCACAGGTAAAAGGTAACCACCATGAGGGAAATAACTCCATAGCTTTTCAATGTCCAACATGTCCCAAAACCACCGCCGGGAGAAGCTCACCCAGCCAGTCAGTGCCAGGTATCCCCTGCGAGTAATACATAATGATCACAAATAGTAATTCTCCATTTTTTGAGTGTACCATGTGATGTACTGTCAGGATGTCTGGGAGAAGCATGTGATGATAAGCATTGCGGGCATAGCGTTTGAATCGTTCACACAATATTAGATAGAACAGCCACAGTGAGGGGCAGAACGTTAAACTACATCCTGGGTCATTTCATCAATTCACCAAAGCAAATGTGCTGGAACCAGGTGCAATTTTCCCAGAGAAGAACCACATTAGCTTTGTTGAAGCTTGAAAATGTTTAAAATGTACATTCTTGAAATTGTGAAGCTTATCCTGCAATTGATTGCTATGGTAAGAAATAATAATAATATAAAATAAACACTCTGCTTTCCAGGTGCTCAAAGAATGTTACTGAGGCACATTCTGATTTGTTCATTTTGTCACCCAGGCTTTACACCTGGAGCCGCGAGAGGAGGAGATAGATACTCAAGAAGGATCTGTAAGTTTTGATCATCAATTTCCCCCAAATATTCCTTTTCCTTCTAATGAAGGACTTGGTTTGGGGTCACTTTCATGAAAAAACTGCTTGAAGACACAGTGACAATATTGCATTTGAAAGTATTGTTGATCTGATAATTTAAACAGTCGAAAGACAAAGCCGAATGCCTCAACTCTGTGTTTGCCTCCAAACCCATCCCTCTCTGTACCCACCGTACCCAGTCGTACCCAGCTGCTCCTGGACTCTGTGTCCTTTCCTCCTGACAAGGTGGAAAAGTGTCTGTCAACCCTCGACTCTGATTCTGCAACTGGACCTGACGGCATCAGCCCACGGGTCCTAAAATCATGTTCTTCCGCTCTTTCACTCCCTCTCTCTGTTCTCTTCACCCTCTCTTTTGCTCAAGGTCATCTTCCATCTGCTTGGAAATCTGCCAACATCACCGCTTTGCACAAAAAAGGTGCAAAAACAGATCCCAGCAACTACAGACCAATCAGCCTTCTCCCAATTATCAGCAAGGTCATGGAATCCATCATTGCTTCAGATATGAAATCTTCCCTCTTCTCCAATGGCTTGATCTCTGATCATCAATTTGGTTTCAGACCTGGACACTCCACTCTGGACATGCTGCTTCTGCTTTCTCAACAATGGATGGAGGTCCTCAATGCCAAACAGGAAATTAGAGCAGTCTCCCTTGACATATCACGTGCCTTCGATACAGTCTGGCACCCCGCTCTGCTCACCAAACTCTCCTCTTTTGGTATCCATGGAAATCTCCACGCATGGCTGGCGGACTTCCTCTCCAGTCGTAGTCAACGTGTGGCCCTGAATGGGTTTCTCTCATCTCCTCTTCCTGTTCAGGCTGGAGTTCCCCAAGGCAGTGTTCTGGGCCCTGTGCTTTTTCTGGTCTTCATCAATGATCTCTCTGACTCTCTTGAAAATCCTCTCTATCTCTTTGCTGACGACTCTACTCTCTGTCGCTCCATTCTTCATCCCTCAGATCGGCAGTCTGCAGCCTCCTCACTCTCTGCAGACCTTGACAAAATCACAGACTGGGCAAACAAGTGGAACATGTCTTTCAATCCTGACAAATCTCACACTCTTACGATGTCTCTCCGAAAAGACCGACTGGACAACCCTCCCAGCCACTTTCTGAATAATCCTCTCCAAGAAGTTCTGTCACTCAAGCTTTTGGGTCTCACTATCTGCCATGATCTTTCCTGGAAAAACCACATTTCAAATCTGGCCTCCAAAGCCAGTCGCCGACTGGGCATCCTCCGTCGTGCGAAGTCCTTCCTTGGCACACCTGAGCTCCTCACCACATACAAGGCTTTCATCCGCAGCTCAATGGAATACTGCTCTCCCCTCTGGGCTGGTGCTCCTGCCTCACACCTAGCTCGCCTTCGCGCTGTTGAAACCAAAGCATTCAGAATCATTGGAATCTCCCACGATGAAGCTAACTCCAAGGGCCTCTCACTCACTCACCGCAGGCAGGTTCGTGGTCTTTCCGTCTTCTACCGACTCCTCTCTGGCCTTGCCCCCCCAGCTCTCTCTGGGCTCTGTCCCGCAAATATTCCTACAGGTCGCACAAGATCTGCCTGCAACCCTCTTTTGGTTAAACTGCCAAAATCAAGACTCTCTGCTCACCTTCACTCCTTCATTCCTCTTTTCTCCCGCCTCTGGAACAAACTCCCTCACTCTCTTCAATCCCACTCCACCCTCCAAGTCTTTAAAACAGCTGTTCACCACCATCTCTTATCTTCCCCCATCCAAAACCTTGATCTTTTCTACCCCCGCTAATTTCACCCCAATTCCCCTTTTTGAAATACCAACTTCTGTCCTGGAAGTCCTTGGTGTCCTTGTGCTTTATACTTATACTTCTCCCCCCCCCCCCCCCCTCCCATGCCTCCTCCCCCCGGGCCCTCTCCCTTCCACACATCTCCCTGCTCTCGGATGTTGTGTTTGTGTGCTTCCCCTTTTCTCCCCATCTTGTCTTCCGCTCCCTCTGTTTGTGTATTTTGTTTGTCTGGTGGATTTGTTTGTGAAGTAAATGTTAGCTCTTTCACGAGCCTCGATTCAGTATACAAAAAAAGAAAAAGAAAAAAAAAAAGGCCTTTTCATTATTTTATTGACAAGGCATTTTATTTATTAGTACATAAAGGGTAAAGAACAGATTAAGACAAGTGTGGGCCCATTGAGGGGAAGCACAGGGAGATTGGTGAGTGATGAAAATTAAATCAGATGTTTATTGAACACTAGCAAAGGTATCCAGCATTGCCGGGTAACAATGAGTCGCTTCCTGGCGGGAATATGAAGAGAGAGGGGGGGGGGGGGGGAGGAGAGGGAGAGGAGGGGAGGGGAGAAGAGGATGGAGTGGGAGGGGTAGAGAAGGGGGGGAGAGGAGAGAGAGGGAAGGGGGAGGGGGGCAGGGAGGCGGAGAGTGGAGGGGAGGGGAGGAGAAGGGGGAGGGGAATTTGAATATTGGGTCAATTAATTTGTTCATCAAACAAAAGCGAGAAGCAGATTGTTTTTTTATATCTAAAGCTCAAAGGAAATAAAAGAAAGGCATGAACACCACCATGTTGTGACTCTATGTACAGGGACCGACATCCTCCGACCTCCTCCTCCCCCATGCTCCACTCTCATACAGCTCTCCCTCCAAACCCCCTCGCACTCCTCCCTCCACTCCCATACAACTCTCCCTTAATCCCTCCTACCCCTCCCACTCTTCCCTCCACCCTCGTACAACTCTCCCATCCCTCCTACCCCTCCCACTCCTCCCTCCACCCCCATACAACTCTCCCATCCCTCCTACCCCTCCCTCCACCCCCATACCCCTCCCTCCACCCCCATACAACTCTCCCATCCCTCCTACCCCTCCCACTCCTCCCTCCACCCCCATACAACTCTCCCATCCCTCCTACCCCTCCCACTCCTCCCTCCACCCCCATACAACTCACCCTTAATCCCTCCTACCCCTCCCACTCCTCCCTTTCCCCCCTTCCATACAACTCTCCCTTAATCCCTCCTACCCCTCCCACTCCTCCCTCCACCCCCATACAATTCTCCCATCCCTCCTACCCCTCCCACTCCTCCCTCCACCCCCATACAACTCTACCTTAATCCCTCCTACCCCTCCCACTCTTCCCTCCACCCTCGTACAACTCTCCGGACTTCACCGGGCGGTGTTCGCACATTTACTGTATTTCATTTCCGCACACGGTTAAAAACTAAAATGCGATACACTCTACAAACTCTTAATCTGAACCGATTTTCAAATTTTCAACGGCAGAATTGAGCTTAACAGCAGTTCCGACTATTTAAAAAGTGTTCATTTGCGGTAAAAACCTTGCTAAAAAAACACGTCTCCAGGCGGTGTCTGGCCGACCAAAAGTGCCGCCTCCCCCCGAGTAACACCGCCACCTTCGCCCCCACCCCCTGAGTAACACCGCCACCTTCGCCCCCACCCCCCGAGTAACACCGCCACCTTCTAGAGTACCTACATAAAGAGGTACTCTACCACCTTCGCCCCCCCCCCCCCCCCCCCCCCCGCTACGCCAGTGAGTGACACCCTATCCCATTGAAGTATGAATTAAGTTTAAAATTATTATGAAGTTAGATTTTATAAACTTTAGATTTCCCAGCTTTAGGCAAGATAAAAAAAATGAGTTGGTGATCGTCCCCGCCCGACCCTACGAAACACACCCGACCCGAAACTTTTTTTATTTTTTATTTTGAAAAAAATCATTCAAAAACGATCTTTTCAGTCAAATTTGGCGCCGTCTGCACCGCATGCGCAGTGCGTGCTGCGCAGAGCGTCGCAAGTGCCTCAGGCAACTTCACCCATTTTACGTTAGCCATTCATGGCGGCTATTGTGTGAGATTTTTCCCGCTGAAATCTGTATCGATTCGTGATAGAATCGGCTTGAAATGCCTATTGTGATCGCATCAATAGCCCGTGAGGGTTCTTCCAAGACGGTGAAGGACTGGTTTGCGTGCAATATCGAGTTGGATGTTACAATCTCGGACTTCTATGCAGAGTTCTCAGACGGCAAGTATGATGGGGATAGGGAGCCATTGCCTGACGATACACGCGGTACTTTTGTCAAAGTATTCGCCGGCCCCAGTAAAACCGACATGACGAAGGTTTCACCAGCTTGCAAAGTTTCTGATGTGACAAAGACTCTTGGCTCATTTCTCAAATTTGTGTTGGCTGCAGACACGGCCACGGATCACAGGATGGAACCCGATAGTCGACCAACTGTTTTTAGTGTCCTCATGAATGCTGCCCGTGATGATGCTTTTTGTACTTGGGTGCCAAGGTGCCAAGGGCATGGTGTTTATCTGTTTTTCCGATGTCATGGTGTATATACATGTACAGGTGTCTTGCCCTTTCACTACCAAGCTCAGCTAGGACATTCAACATCATCCAAAATCACACAAACACTGTGTTTCATAGAGATTTGGGCAATGTCTGTAAATCTGTGAGATGAATGAAGAAATTAAATCATTTTGAGGAGAAAGGAGTCTTTATTTCATATTTTTCCATGTCAACAAAACTCAATGGAAAGTAGGAAAAAAAAAAAAAAAAAAAAAAAAAAAACCTCCCTCCCTACCCGAACTTTTGAGAAAAAAGGACGATCACCAACTCATTTTTTTTATCTTGCCTTAGTTAGATTTTAAAAACTAACCCCAGAAGCAGAATCACATCCTCGCTTAAATAAATGAATATGTACACTTAGTGACTTAGTTAGAAAATCGCTAGATATGGTAAATTTTGTCAGATTTCACTCCATATTTGGACGTTTATTTAGTCTACAGCATCCAATTCTCATATCCGAATCCAGATTTTGATGATACTAGTGAGATACCTGTGCTACGCACGGGTGGGAGGCCGGAAGCGAACAGGCAAAGCAGAAACAGCGAATGCTAAAGCATGAAACCAATAAATTCCACATTCCTGCAGCACCCTCAGTCGCACATCAGACATGGACAGCAAGTTCGTGAAGGACTTCCATGAAAAACGTACCCGTTCGCAAACAAACGGGTACATTCACGTATAAAAACATCGACCGTGGGTCCATGGCGAATCTGCATATGGCGATCCGCGAAGTTCACGTTTAGAAGGTAGAAACCATCACGGCATGTCGTCATTCGCTTGAACTCGATATCTCTTTTTTCATCCATCACCTCAGCAGTGTTGCCACTCGGGTTTTTCGAATTTCACCAATCGGGTGCCTAAATTTCACCAAATTGAAGTGGACTTCACCAAATGCCAAGTTTTCATTAGATATCGACTTCTAAATGAAAACAAACTTGTAAATATTGTTTACGATACAAACTTTATTGACAAATGAACTGTCGAACAAACTTTTTTAACGAAAAGAGTTGCGTAAAGTTCGCAAAACGGCCTCATCATTTGCCGTGGTCTGACGTCACCGGCCCTTCCCTCCAATCAGCGCGCAGCTTGTTGGTAGGTCTTTTTCGCCATTCGCACCGATTGGCCGAATGTTTGCGCCTCCCTCACTGATTGGCCGAGGTGTCATTGCTCGCACTTCGATTGTCGGTGGCCAATCAGTGTGGCCCTCTTCTTGTACGCCCCTCCCCCTTGTCAATCAAAGGTCCTGGGCGTGGCTATTGCTTGCCTTGCACGATGTTTGCCTGTCATGGTGTTGTACTGGTGATGTGGCTGAGGGCGGCCCCATCGGCGGTGCCCCGAACTGGCTTCCTGTTGGTTCTTAACTACTTAACATGCCCCGCCCCCTCGTATTGTTGATTTTCACCAGATTTCGACCAATTTCGATTTATTTCACCAGATCACCAGACTCGGACCGATTTCACCCAATTGGGTGAAATTTCACCAAGAGTGGTCACGCTGTTCCAAACAACATAACTCTAATCACAAATTAATCACAAAATAAACTTTTAACAACATTGTTAATGTTTCCTTCATTGTAAAAATACCAAGTCAACAGTTAAAAGGATTTTGAGCCGATAGGTGTTACGGCCTAGGCAAGATCGATGGAGACAGCGATCTGTTAGTTTATACACCGCTCAAATAGCTATGTGGCATTCTCTCATGTAGAGATTAAACTCACGTCGTTTGAACTTTGGCCGAGGTCATTATTTACTTTTAATGATGTTTATATACGAATCAAAAAGAAGATAATTGGTTTTGGGTCGTCCTTTCCGCATATCTCATGGGATTGTGAGTTGGAGAGACGACCGCAATGGCGGGGAGGGGGTTGGCATTCTCTCAAGCAGGGATTCAACCCATGTCCTTATAAAAGGTCTTTGGCTGAGGTCACCGAGTCAGATCGGTGCAGCCGATTGGTGCAGCTGTGCAGCGATCAGTGCAGCCATTTGTGCTGCACCCAGGAAACTAACGTTATGCATGAGTCCAAACCTGAAAATGCTGGAGGCCAAAGCTGAATTTTTTTTTTTAAATAATATACCCTATTTTACTCTAGGAGATCTCAGGATTACCCACCCAAAATATCGTTGCGATCGGTTCAGCCGTTTTTGCGGTACCTTCGAACAGACGGACGAATGGACAGACAGACAGACGGATGGACATTTGATGAATTATAGTAAGATGCTTCAATTTTGTAATGATATAATCGATCATGTTTCCAAGGCAAGGCATGTTTGAGTAGGCCGAAACATCGAAACAAAATGGCGGCTTAAGAACCCAGCAAGGTGCAGTGGGCTGACCAAGATGGCGGGCCACAATATTGGTAAGCCACCACATCGGGTTTTTATTTATGAGCACCTCGTTAATCATCTTCAAAAGATGTTATAAGACACCCAAACATCCAATTTTCATCATTGCAATCTGTTGGAGGTCTAGGTGTATGCATGCAAAGTTTGGGGCCGCTATGTTTCATGGTTTTGGAGATATGGAGGAGACAGACGGATGGACGGATGTACACTGCCTTTTATTATTATAGATTTACACAAGAACAGTCAGGAGAAATTACCAAAAGTAGAGAGAATCTATCTAGGGGATTAGGAAGGGCTTTTCAGGGAGTTCCAGGTAGGAGTAGAGGAAGTGAATATACAGCGGAGGACAACTACAAGAAGATAGTGCTCGTCAGATAATTCGCATCGGAGAGTATTGAGGGAGGTGGTGAAGCAGATAGGCGTGATGGTAACGGATATATTTAACAGTTTATCAGAGTCGGGACAGGTACCGGAGGATTGGAGAGTTGCAAATGTAACATCATTATTTAATAAAGGATCCAGAGAGGAACTGCAGAACCATACACTTGTTGGGGACCTATGGGGGGGCAATTCTCCAAAAATCTCTAGAACCGACCTGTTTATTTGAGATAGAATGACAAACAGATTCTGCATATTGTCGCTTGGCATTCTCCAAACTCCGTTTACAGCAGTTGCGCACAAGGCGAAACAAATGATGTGCCTCACTCGAGCCAACACGATGATACTGTTTGAAAAAGTGATTGCGATGGGCGATAGCAGCAGAACAAGCCGGAGTGAACCATGGCTGAGAGTGTGGTTTCACTTGATAGATCCAAGAAGGGATAAAGATATCCATACCAATATGGATCCATTCAGTAACTTCCCTGGCAGCTTCAGATGGGTTGTGACAAATGATTGAGTTACAGTGAACATCAGCAAGAAAATAACGCAAGGCATCCCAGTTGGCCTTGCTATGTTGGAAGACAGTTTGATGGACAGGATGAACAACAGTTGATGGTGAAGAAAAAGAAACCTGGACTTCAATGTTGACATGATCCGAATTTCCAAGAGGGGGAAGAATTTTTGCAGTACAATCCCCAGGATTTGAACACAAAAACAGATCAAGAAGATACCTGTTATCAGTAACTCGATCAGGAATTCGAATCGTGGCTGAGATGACCTGAGAAAGGTCATGCGACATGGGAAAGTTAAATGTAGTGACAGCAGGAGCATCTGCGCTATGAGAGTGAACGAACCATTCTTTGTGATGAACATTAAAGTCTCCAAAGACCATGATATCAGCAGTTGGGTGTCGACATAGCGCCTTATGAATACGATCAGTGATAGCATCGAAAACAGCACAATTGGGCGATGATGCACAGTGATACAAAAATACAGGTAGCCAGTGGAATGCAAAAGTGTGAAGCGAAAACACATAAATGCTTGTGTGGTATCCTCGAGGGAGACCTCAGGGCCGGGACTCGAAATGCAGGTTTGGACCGAGTTTCATTGGATTGAATAGTCATAGTGTTATGATATATAGAGGAAGAAAGAAGAGGAAAAAAATAAATAAAAAGGATCATTAGTTCACCAATCAACATGTGATGTGCAAGGCCACAAGTGCAAGAGAAGGAGCTGTGCTCGTAATTGCGAGTTTCTTTGATTGACTTATTGAGCTTCTTCAATCTTTGAATGAAGACAAGTTGAGTCAGCCGATACTAGAGCGAAAGCTGGGACACTCCTTAACAGCATTCTGACATTTCAGTTTGTTTGCTTCCTCCACGTCTGGGAGCAAAAGGAGAAAAAAAGAACCACCTTTGGAGGCCATTTTTCCCCGCCGAGCAGGGGTTGCCCTTTTTCGGGCACCGTGGTCCCCTTTTTGAAGCAATGTTTTATGGCCGGATGCCCTTCCTGTCGCCTCTTGCGACACACAGGGAATTACCAGTGAACGGGTACTCAATTTGCCCACCTCGGAAGGATGAACAGGCTGAGTCAACCCCCCTGGTGTTAAATTCAGCGATCGACCGGGAATCTAACCCAGGATCCTGGGATCTCAAGCCGCACCCCAACCGCTTAGCCAACACCAGGCTTAGTACAAGTCGTACGAAAAATAAACAATGTCCAAAAATGTCTGCAATCTCCGAAAATGAATCTGCACTAAGCAGCAGCTGAACTGAGTGGCCTGATGGAGCACTTTGTATGTGAACGTTTCCAATGATGTCAAAGTTTAATCAACGGTGAACTAGATATTGCAGAAACGTGAACGTGAGACATCTCCACTGAATGATGTGTTAGACATCGGCAAAGAATGCCTGGCGAGGAAGCAACCGAAGCAGGAGTAACTCTTGCGGAGGAGATAGGTAGGGTAATTAAGCTCGCCTTGGACACATCGATCCAAGAAATCCAGGACCCCAGCAAATGACTTCAATACCTGAGCTCTCAGTTTAGTTTATTAATTTTTTTGTATACAAGATCGAGGCTCATGTGAGAGCTAACATTAATGACAAATAGACAAACGGACACATAGAACATAAGATAAAGGAAGCGGGAGACGAGATGGGAAGAGAGGGGGAAACACACAAGTACAACTTTTGAGAGCAGGGACATCGGGAGATCTGTGAGAGGGAGAGGGAGAGGGCTTGGGGGGAGGAGACACGGGAAGGGTGGGAAGGGGGGGGGGGGTGGGTGGGAGAAGTATAAAACACAAGAACACTGCTAGGACTTCCAGAAAAGAAGTCGGAATTTCAAAAAAGTGGATTTGGGGTGAAATTAGCGGGGGTAGAAAAGATCAAGGTTTTGTTTGGATGGGTGAAGATAAGAGATGGTGGTGAACAGCTGTTTTAAAGACCTGGAGGGAGGAGTGTGATTGAATAGAGTGAGGGAGTTTGTTCCAGAGGCGGGAGAAAAGAGGAATGAAAGAGTGAAGGTGAGCAGAGAGTTCTTGATTTTGGCAGTTTCACCAGAAGAGGGTTGCTGGCAGATCTTGTGCGACCTGTCGGAATATTTGCGGGACAGAGCACAGATAGAGCTGGGGTGGCAAGGCCAGAGAGGAGTCGGTAGAAGACGGAAAGACCACCAACCTGCCTGCGGTGAGCGAGTGAAAGGCCCTCAGAGTTAGCTTCATCGCAGGAGATTCCAATGATTCTGAAAGCTTTGGTTTAAACAGCGTGAAGACGAGCTAGGTGTGAGGATGTCAAGCTAGTTTTCTCTTGGATGTCAAGTCACTCATCAGTGGTGACTGATCTGGGTGCTCTGTCACTGCAATATGCCAACTTTGGATTTGTGTATGAAGGTGGCGTCAAGGAAAAGTCACTGCACCAATAAATCATGGATTGGTGTATGCTTGTTCAGAAAAGGCAGAATTCAGGGACTTTAATTCTGACAATCGTGTGATTTTTTTTTTTCAAGGTCTGAATAGAGGGAAGAGGCTGCAGCCTGCCTGTCTGAAAGATGAGGGATGTTACGGCAGAGGGTGGGGTCATCAAAAATAGATAAGTTAGAGGATCATTGATGAAGATCAGTAATCGGACTGGGTCGAGAACACTGCCTTGGGCACTCCAGCCTTGACAGAGAGAGCAGATGTAAGGATTCTTGAGGCAACTCTTCAGTACACTATTGCCATTGCTTGAGCCAACTGTTATGGTGTAAAAACCGACTCCAACAACTCAGTTAAGTAAACTGAAGAGGGCATTTATTCCGTGGCTTACACATGCTTGTCCAACATGGCGTCTCCCCTTGCCTTGTGCCATAAAGCACCCACGGTCTTCACTTTTGGCAAAGTATCCACACCAACACATGATCATTTCAAATAAAAAACAATAACAACGAAACATAACATCAATTATATTGCTTAAGGCAACTATTCGGTATGGAAAATAAGTCTTTCCAAACACACTCATAGCACTGTAAAGTCTACTGACAATGTCTGTTTCTGTTGCCAACCGCGAGTGATCTCTTAGCCAGGTGAAACTCATAAAAAGTTACCGATGGTCAACAAACACAACAACAACAACAAGCATTTTAAGGCCATTTTCCTTGCTAGAGCGGGGGTTAGCCTTGCGGTCCCCATGACAATCCTCTCCATTTTGCCCTGTTTTTGCATCTCCCCTTGTTAACCCCCTTGCCCGCATTTCTTCTTCGACCATCTTTAGCCAAGTATTTCTTGGTCTTCCCCGTCCTCTACTTCCTTCTACATTCATTTCCATCATTCTTCTCAACCAGTCACTTTCATCCTTCCTCAACACATGACCAAACCATCTCAACCTGTTCCTCTTCACAGCATCCATCACAGGCTCTATTCCGATCATCTTTCGCAATTCATCATACGTCTTCCTCTCTCTCAACGATACTCCGCACATCCACCGAACCATTCGCATTTCCACCCTTTCCAGCCTTCGTTGCTGCTCTACGTTCATTACCCATGTCTCGCTCCCATAAATCATAACACTTCTCACACATGCAGCACACACCTTTCCCTTCAGCTTCAACGACACTCCCCTCCTCGTCAGCACGCCACTCAGTTCCAGAAACTTCTTCCATGCACATCTTCCACTCAGTCTGATCCACCTTCTCCGAGGTAGCAAAATGTTTTCACACCTTCCAGCTTCACGCCGTCTCCAAGATCCAACTCAATATCTCCTCCATCTGCCGCTCCCTCTGTGCACACCTATGGTCATAAGATATTATTGACCTGCTTGCTTGAAAAAATGGGCACGCAAAAGTTGTATCCAATCATCGTTCGGCACAAAGTTTACCAAGCGACGACAGATGCATTCGTACATTATGAGTGATTTGTATTCAATAAATATATGTTTCTTGCAGATATTTGCGATTTTTATTTGCTTCCTCTTCCACTACTTTGTGGCATAAGAAAGCTGGTTCAACAACTTCAGTAAATTACATCATTAATGCAACCAATGCGGGGGAGGAAGGAGATTGCCAGGTTGGGACCTGTTCTCGGTAGCAAGGTGGGGATGCCACGAAAAGGCATTGCCCACAGGTTCGTGAAAACCCCCCGAGCCTCCCCTATTTATAGTAACCATTCCAGTGAAGAGGTACTATTTGGTGACTATGTTTTTTTTATTTTAGTGTACCGTTCTCTTAACAGAGTATTGGTGGTGCTGATGTAGTTTCTTAGCAAGGGTTATACTAGGTGGTTTGCCATTGCCTTCCCAGCGTTATTTGCCCATGCTCTATCCTTTTAAAGGCTAAGCACCAAGAGAAGAAGCAGCACAGGCCGTTTTAAAAGTTTTTGGTGATAGCTGGGATTATAAACTTCTAACCTTCCAGACTCAGAACAAATTGAGAATTCTCAACTTAAATCTCAATGAACAAATATTCTCAGAATTCTCAATTAGCATATTTTCTCAGAATTCTCAATTCGCATATTTTCTCAGAACAAGTTGACGCTAGTTACCATTACGCAAGTGAGTTAGGTGGTATACACGCACCCGCACCCGCACCCGCACGCATGGTTACCATATTTATGTCACTCTGGGTAATCTGGATTGAATTGATCGATGATGGTTATTGAAACATCTATCATATTTTATGTTTCGGTTGCATACATAGTATAGAATTAAAGCCTGGTGTTGGCTTAGCGTTTTATGTTTAGGTTGCATACATAGTATAGAATTAAAGCCTCGTGTTGGCTTTGCGTTTTATGTTTAGGTTGTATACATAGTATAGAATTAAAGCCTGGTGTTGGCTCAGCGTTTTATGTTTAGGTTAAATACACAGCATGGAATGAAAGCCTGGTGTTGGCTTAGCGTTTTATGTTTAGGTTAAATACACAGCATGGAATGAAAGCCTGGTGTTGGCTTAGCCTTTTATGTTTAGGTTGCACACACAGTATAGAATTAAAGCCTGGTGTTGGCTTTGCGTTTTATGTTCAGGTTGTATACATAGTATAGAATTAAAGCCTGGTGTTGGCTTAGCGTTTTATGTTTAGGTTGTATACATAGTATAGAATTAAAGCCTGGTGTTGGCTCAGCGTTTTATGTTTAGGTTAAATACACAGCATAGAATGAAAGCCTGGTGCTGGCTTAGCGTTTTATGTTTAGGTTGTATACATAGTATAGAATTAAAGCCTGGTGTTGGCTCAGCGTTTTATGTTTAGGTTAAATACACAGCATGGAATGAAAGCCTGGTGCTGGCTTTGCGTTTTATGTTTAGGTTGTATACATAGTATAGAATTAAAGCCTGGTGTTGGCTCAGCGTTTTATGTTTAGGTTGAATACATAGTATAGAATTAAAGCCTGGTGTTGGCTTAGCGTTTTATGTTTAGGTTGTATACATAGTATAGAATTAAAGCCTGGTGTTGGCTCAGCGTTTTATGTTTAGGTTAAATACACAGCATGGAATGAAAGCCTGGTGCTGGCTTAGCGTTTTATGTTTAGGTTGTATACATAGTATAGAATTAAAGCCTGGTGTTGGCTCAGCGTTTTATGTTTAGGTTAAATACACAGCATGGAATGAAAGCCTGGTGCTGGCTTAGCGTTTTATGTTTAGGTTGTATACATAGTATAGAATTAAAGCCTGGTGTTGGCTCAGCGTTTTATGTTTAGGTTAAATACACAGCATGGAATGAAAGCCTGGTGCTGGCTTAGCGTTTTATGTTTCGGTTGCATACATAGTATAGAATTAAAGCCTGGTGTTGGCTCAGCGTTTTATGTTTAGGTTAAATACACAGCATGGAATGAAAGCCTGGTGCTGGCTTAGCGTTTTATGTTTAGGTTAAATACACAGCATGGAATGAAAGCCTGGTGCTGGCTTTGCGTTTTATGTTTCGGTTGCATACATAGTATAGAATTAAAGCCTCGTGTTGGCTTAGTGTTTTATGTTTAGGTTGTATACATAGTATAGAATTAAAGCCTGGTGTTGGCTTAGCGTTTTATGTTGAGGTTAAATACACAGCATGGAATGAAAGCCTGGTGCTGGCTTTGCGTTTTATGTTTCGGTTGCATACATAGTATAGAATTAAAGCCTGGTGTTGGCTTTGCGTTTTATGTTTCGGTTGTATACATAGTATAGAATTAAAGCCTGGTGTTGGCTTAGCGTTTTATGTTTAGGTTAAATACACAGCATGGAATGAAAGCCTGGTGGTGGCTTAGCGTTTTATGTTTAGGTTTTATACATAGAATATAATTAAAGCCTGGTGTTGGCTTAACGTTTTATGTTTAGGTTGTATACATAGTATAGAATTAAAGCCTGGTGTTGGCTTAGCGTTTTATGTTTAGGTTTTATACGTAGTATAGAATTAAAGCCTGGTGTTGGCTTAGCGTTTTATGTTTAGGTTGTATACATAGTATAGAATTAAAGCCTGGTGTTGGCTTAGCGTTTTATGTTTAGGTTTTATACATAGTATAGAATTAAAGCCTGGTGCTGGCTTTGCGTTTTATGTTTCGGTTGCATACATAGTATAGAATTAAAGCCTGGTGTTGGCTTTGCGTTTTATGTTTAGGTTAAATACACAGCATGGAATGAAAGCCTGGTGGTGGCTTAGCGTTTTATGTTTAGGTTGTATACATAGAATATAATTAAAGCCTGGTGTTGGCTTAACGTTTTATGTTTAGGTTGTATACATAGTATAGAATTAAAGCCTGGTGTTGGCTTAGCGTTTTATGTTTAGGTTTTATACATAGTATAGAATTAAAGCCTGGTGTTGGCTTAGCGTTTTATGTTTAGGTTGTATACATAGTATAGAATTAAAGCCTGGTGTTGGCTTAGCGTTTTATGTTTAGGTTTTATACATAGTATAGAATTAAAGCCTGGTGTTGGCTTAGCGTTTTATGTTTAGGTTTTATACATAGTATAGAATTAAAGCCTGGTGTTGGCTTTGCGTTTTATGTTTAGGTTGTATACATAGTATAGAATTAAAGCCTGGTGTTGGCTTAGCGTTTTATGTTTAGGTTGTATACATAGTATATAATTAAAGCCTGGTTTTGGCTTAGCGTTTTATGTTTAGGTTGTATACGTAGTATAGAATTAAAGCCTGGTGTTGGCTTAGCGTTTTAGGTTTAGGTTGTATACATAGTGCAGAATTAAAGCCTCATGTTGGCTTAGCGTTTATGTTTAGGTTGAAAACATGGTATAGAATGAAAGCCTGGTGTTGGCTTAGCGTTTTAGGTTTAGGTTGTATACATAGTGCAGAATTAAAGCCTCATGTTAGCTTGGCGTTTATGTTTAGGTTGTATACATGGTATAGAATTAAAGCCTCGTGTTGGCTTAGCGTTTTATGTTTAGGTTTTATACATAGTATAGAATTAAAGCCTGGTGTTGGCTTAGCGTTTTATGTTTAGGTTTTATACATAGCATATAATTAAAGCCTGGTGTTGGCTTAGCGTTTTATGTTTAGGTTTTATACATAGTATAGAATTAAAGCCTGGTGTTGGCTTTGCGTTTTATGTTTAGGTTGTATACACAGCATGGAATGAAAGCCTGGTGCTGGCTTAGCGTTTTATGTTTAGGTTTTATACATAGTATAGAATTAAAGCCTGATGTTGGCTTAGCGTTTTATGTTTAGGTTTTATACATAGTATAGAATTAAAGCCTGGTGGTGGCTTTGCGTTTTATGTTTAGGTTGTAGACATAGTATAGAATTAAAGCCTGGTGTTGGCTTAGCGTTTTATGTTTAGGTTGTATACATAGTATATAATTAAAGCCTGGTTTTGGCTTAGCGTTTTATGTTTAGGTTTTATACGTAGTATAGAATTAAAGCCTGGTGTTGGCTTAGCGTTTTAGGTTTAGGGTGTATACATAGTGCAGAATTAAAGCCTCATGTGGCTTAGCGTTTATGTTTAGGTTGTATACATAGTATAGAATTAAAGCCTCGTGTTGGCTTTGCGTTTTATGTTTCGGTTGCATACATAGTATAGAATTAAAGCCTGGTGTTGGCTCAGCGTTTTATGTTTAGGTTGTATACATAGTATAGAATTAAAGCCTGGTGTTGGCTTAGCGTTTTATGTTTAGGTTGTATACATAGTATAGAATTAAAGCCTGGTGTTGGCTTCGTGTTTTATGTTTAGGTTGTATACATAGTATAGAATTAAAGCCTGGTGTTGGCTTAGTGTTTTATGTTTCGGTTGTATACATAGTATAGAATTAAAGCCTGGTGTTGGCTTAGTGTTTTATGTTTAGGTTGTATACATAGTATAGAATTAAAGCCTGGTGTTGGCTTAGCGTTTTATGTTTAGGTTGTATACATAGTATAGAATTAAAGCCTGGTGTTGGCTTAGTGTTTTATGTTTAGGTTGTATACATGGTATAGAATTAAAGCCTGGTGTTGGCTTAGTGTTTTATGTTTAGGTTGTATACATGGTATAGAATTAAAGCCTGGTGTTGGCTTAGCGTTTTATGTTTAGGTTGTATACGTAGTATAGAATTAAAGCCTAGTGTTGGCTTAGCGTTTTATGTTTAGGTTGTATACATAGTATAGAATTAAACCCTGGTGTTAGCAAGGCGTTTTATGTTTAGGTTGTATACATAGTATAAAATTAAAGCCTTGTGTTGCTTTACGTTTTATGTTTAGGTTGTATACATAGTGTAGAATTAAAGCCTGGTGTTGGCTTACCGTTTTATGTTTAGGTTAAATACACAGCATAGAATTAAAGCCTCGTGTTGGCTTAGCGTTTTATGTTCAGGTTAAATACACAGCATAGAATTAAAGCCTCGTGTTGGCTTAGCGTTTTATGTTTAGGTTAAATACACAGTATAGAATTAAAGCCGGGTGTTGGCTTCGCGTTTTATGTTTCGATTGAATACATCGTATAGAATTAAATCCTGGTGTTGGCTTTGTGTTTTATGTTTAGGTTAAATACATAGTATGGAATTAAAGCCGGGTGTTGGCTTAGCGTTTTATGTTTAGGTTAAATACATCGTATAGAATTAAAGCCTGGTGTTGGCGTCGCGTTTTTTGTTTCGGTTAAATACATAGTATAGAATTAAATCCTGGTGTTGGCTTGGCGTTTTATGTTTAGGTTGTCCACACAGTATGGAATTAAAGCCTGGTGTTGGCTTCGCATTTTATGTTTAGGTTGTCCACACAGTATGGAATTAAAGCCTGGTGTTGGCTTCGCGTTTTATGTTTAGGTTAAATACATGGTATAGAATTAAAGCCTGGTGTTGGCTTCGCGTTTTATGTTTAGGTTGTCCACACAGTATGGAATTAAAGCCTGGTGTTGGCTTAGCGTTTTATGTTTAGGTTAAATACATGGTGTAGAATTAAAGCCTGGTGTTGGCTTAGCGTTTTATGTTTAGGTTAAATACACAGTATAGAATTAAAGCCTGGTGTTGGCTTAGTGTTTTATGTTTAGGTTGTATACATAGTATAGAATTAAAGCCTCGTGTTGGCTTAGCGTTTTATGTTTCGGTTGTATACATGGTATAGAATTAAAGCCTGGTGTTGGCTCAGCGTTTTATGTTTAGGTTAAATACACGGTATGGAATTAAAGCCTGGTGTTGGCTTAGCGTTTAATGTTGAGGTTGTATACATAGAATATAATTAAAGCCTGGTGTTGGCTTCGCGTTTTATGTTTCGGTTGTATACATAGTATAGAATTAAAGCCTAGTGTTGGCTTTGCGTTTTATGTTCAGGTTGTATACATAGTATAGAATTAAACCCTGGTGTTGGCTTAGCGTTTTATGTTTAGGTTGTATACATAGTATTAAAGCGCGGCGTTACGCGCGCTGCTTGCGAGCAAGGAGGAAGCGGACAAGCGGTAACTTATAAGCGTCTTTATTTCAGGAGCTCACTGTAACACTGGCGCGCTCCGGGCTGCGCGCCCGGTGTATATCATGAGGCCACGCCTACCCCAGGGGCGTGGCCACCGCCCACTTGGTGCGCGGAATGATGTCACCACGCCAGTGGGCTTTTGTGTCCGCCACACGCGCCCCCCCAGAATTCCCGCGCACCTGGAGGGCCAGTTTGCGGGGCAGACGAATGACCCGGCCGAAGCGCCCCCTGGCGATCGGCGGCGTCCGGGGTGCAGGGATGCCAGGTGGGATGCCCCTGGCTGCCCCTGGGATGGGTGCAGGACCGGGGAGCGGCGTGGCGGCGGGGCTGGGCGGTGCCGGGGGTCCGCCCGCAGGGGTGCGGCCCTGACGTGGGGGTCGGGCCACTGGCGGTGTATGGTCCACGTCGAGGTGGGCCGGCTTGAGGCGGTCTACCGAAACGCGGTCAGGAGTACCGCCGATGTCCAGGGTGAAGTGCTTCGCCCCGGTCTCCAGCACGCGGAAAGGCCCATCGTACGGGGGCCGCAGTGGTGTCCGGTGGGCATCGTGGCGGATGAAGACGTACTCCGCCGTGCGAAGCTCCGGGGCGACGTGTGTCGGTGGGTGCCCGTGGCATGCCGTTGGCACCGGGGCGAACCTCTGGGCGGTCTCTTGCAGAGCGGAGCGCTGCTGTGCCGTGGACCATGATGCCGTGGAGTCGGGGAGGAACTCGCCCGGCACCCGCAGCGGTTGCCCGAAGACCAACTCCGCCGCGGATGCGCGCAGGTCCTCCTTGGGCGCCGTCCGGAGGCCCAGCAGGACCCAGGGGAGCCTGTCGACCCAGCCGCCGTCGCGGAGGGTGGCCCGGAGCGCGGCCTTCAATGAGCGGTGAAATCGCTCACACAGGCCGTTAGCCTGGGGGTGGTAGGCCGTGGTTCGGTGCAGCCGGACCCCGAGCCCCTGCGCGACCGCCCCCCAGAGCTCCGAGGTGAACTGGGGGCTGCGGTCGGACGAGATGTCTGAGGGGGCGCCGAAACGGGCGACCCAGGTGGCGATGAAAGCCTGCGCGACATCGGCCGCCATTGTCGACGCCAAGGGCACGGCCTCCGGCCACCGGGTGGTGCGGTCCACCATGGTGAGGACGTAGGTGAAACCCCGCGAGGGGGGCAGAGGTCCCACCAGGTCCACGTGGACGTGGTCAAACTGGCGTTCCGGCACCGTGAACGGGGCCAACGGGGCCTGGGTGTGCCGGTGCACCTTGGCGCGCTGGCACGCGAGGCACGTCCTGGCCCAGCCGCGGACGGCCTTCCGGAGGCCATGCCAGACGAACTTGTCGGCGATCAGCCTTTGGGAGGCCCTCGCGCCCGGGTGGGACAGGCCGTGGATGGCGTCAAACACCTGGCGCTGCCAGCCCGCGGGCACGATGGGGCGAGGACGCCCGAGGGAGACGTCGCACAAGAGGGCCGCGCCCGCGCCGTCGAACGCCACCTCGGTGACGCGGAGGCCCGTGACGGCGGTCCGCAAGGCCTGGACGTCGGGGTCAGCGGCCTGGTCCGCTGCCATCCGGGCATAGTCGATGCCGAGGTGGACTGCGTGGGCGACGGCCCGGGAAAGGCAATCCGCCACCGGGTTGTCCTTCCCCGCGACGTGCTGGATGTCCGTCGTGTACTCGGACACGGCCGAGAGGTGACGCTGCTGCCGGGCCGACCACGGCTCGGTGACCTTGCCCATCGCGAAGATCAGCGGCTTGTGGTCGACGAAGGCAGTGAACGCACGGCCCTCGAGCAGATGGCGGAAGTGCCTGACCGCCAAGTGAAGCCCGAGCAACTCGCGGTCGAAGGTACTGTAACGGCGTTCGGGCGGGCGAAGCTGCCAGCTAAAGAACGCCAGCGGTGGCCAAGCTCCACGCACCCATTGCTCGTGCACCGCGCCCACCGCGTAGTCCGAGGCATCGGTGGTGAGGGCGATCGGTGCATCGGGCGCCGGGTGCGCGAGCATGGTGGCGTTAGCCAAGGCGAGCTTCGCGCCCGTGAACGCCGTGTCCATCTCCTCGGTCCAGGTAACGTCGCCTTTGCCCGGCTTACCTCGGAGAGCTTCGTGCAGGGGGCGCAGGAGCTGGGCGATACGGGGCAGGAACCGATGGTAAAAGTTCACCATGCCCAGGAACTCCTGCAGCCCTCTGATCGTGCGGGGGCGCGGAAACCCCTTCACCGCCTCCACCTTGGCCGGCAGGGGGACAGCTCCGTGCCTGGTGACACGGTGCCCCAGAAAATCGATTATGGTGGCGCCGAACCGGCACTTTGCGGGGTTCACAATCAGGCCATGCTGGCCCAGGCGTTCGAAGAGCATACGGAGGTGGCGTAGGTGCTCTTCACGGGACGCGCTGGCGACGAGGATATCGTCCAGGTAGACGTAGACAAAATCCAAGTCACGCAGGACGCTGTCCATCAGTCGCTGGAACGCCTGAGCCGCATTCTTCAGACCGAAGGGCATGCGCAGGAACTCGAAGAGTCCGAATGGCGTGATGACCGCCGTCTTCGGGACGTCCTCCGGCCTGACGGGGACCTGATGGTAGCCGCGTATGAGGTCCACCTTCGAGAAGAAGGACATGCCCGCCAAACGGGCGGAAAAGTCCTGAATGTGGGGGACGGGGTAGCGGTCGGGAGTCGTGGCGTCATTGAGACGGCGATAGTCCCCGCACGGTCGCCATCCCCCGCCGGGCTTCGGCACGATGTGCAGCGGCGACGCCCAAGCGCTCTCTGAGCGCCGAACGATGCCGAGTCGCTCCAGGGTAGGGAACGCCGCTTTTGCCACCGCCAGCTTCGTCGGCTCGAGGCGGCGTGCCCGGGCGTAGACCGGTGGCCCGACAGTGGGGATGTGATGGGCCACCCCGTGCTTGACGGCCCCCGCCGAGAAGGTGGGCCGCGTGAGGGCCGGGAAGCCGGCGAGGAGGCGGGTGAATGCGTCCGCTGCCGGAAGCGTACAGACCAACGTGGCCGGAACCGAACCATTCGGCAAGCCGCTTGGCAAGCTGCTCGTTGAGCTGGGCAACGCACAAGCGAGCGAGCTGAACGTCTCGGCCTGGACAAGACGTCTGCGCTTGACGTCGACCAGGAGCCCATTAGCGCACAGGAAGTCCGCGCCAAGCAGTGCCATGGGCACGTCGGCGGTGACGAACGTCCATCGGAAAACCTGCCCTCCGAACCGCAGAGAGAGGCAGCGTTTTCCGTACGTACGGATGGGCGTCCCGTTCGCGGCAAGCAGCGCGGGGCCCCCACCCGCGGCGTGCTTGTCTGACGTGCCGGCGGGAACGACACTCACCTGCGCTCCCATGTCGCACAGGTAACGGCACCCGGAGAAGGTGTCCGTTATGAACAGCAGGCTGCTCGAACGGCCGGCGCTCATCGCCACTATTGAGCGCCGGCCCAGGCGTTTCCCGACCTGTTGAAGGAGCATGGCGGATGACACTGCCGAGCTTCGTGGCCGAACTTGGCGTAGAACCAGCACCAGGTGGTGGAGCTGGAGGAGCGCGGCTGGCTCCGCCAGGCCGGTGGAGTTGGCGGGTTTCCCCGCGGTGGCGGTTTTCGCCCGGCGGTGGGCGGGGCGTGGCGGCGGTCACGAGGTGCGTATCAGCATGCTGCGTATGCTGTATAAGCTGATGCTGTGGATCAGCAGCATCAGCAGCAGCATCAGCAGCATCAGCCACGAGGGCCGTGACGGCCACGCCGACTCTCGCCCGCGTGTCCGAAGCGGCGAAGTACTTGTCCGCCTCGGCTACCAATGCTCGGGGTTCCGTTAGCCCGGTCCCGGCCAACGCGAGGCGAACCTGCGCTGGAAGTTGCGTATCAACTGCGTATGCTGGCTTTACTGGTGACCCCCTTGACGTTGGATCTGCCGGAGCGATCCTTCCACACGCGACGCCATTGCCATGGCCAACTTCATCAAACTTCCCGAATTTTGGGAGGCTCAGGCCGAAGTCTGGTTCGTCCAGGCCGAAGCCCAATTTCAGCTTCGGCGCCTCACCGGCGATGACACGCGCTATTGCCACGTCGTCGCCTCCCTCGGGCCCGGTACGGCCGCTCGAGTTGTGTCCGTCCTTCGCCACCCACCGGACGGCCACAAGTACGAGGCACTCAAGCGGCTACTCCTAGCCACGTTCGGCCTCACGGACGACGCACGGGCCGAATTCAGGAAAGGACACGGAGTCCAGGAGCAGCAGGGTACGACTGGGTATGGTGGGTACAGTGAGGGATGGGTTTGGGACACAAGATTTAGAGGCAAACACAGAGTTGAGGCATTCAGCTTTTTCACGTGCGGAGTCAGCTGTGTGGCCGTTTGAGGTAAGGGAGGGGATGGAGGGGGAACAAACACCAGAAACGGATTTGACCAGACGCCACCAGGATTTGGAAGAGGGAGACAGATAAGAGAGTTCGGTCTTGAGAACGGAGAGATATTGTTTCCTGGCTCTCCTGAGGGTGGACACACACTTGTTTCGGGCTTTGTGAAAGGAAATGAGATTTCCTTCCGTTGGATTTGCTTTCCAGGAGACGAAGGCAAGTTGTTTCTGGGCAACAGCCTCACCACAAGATTCCGTGTACCATGGACGGGAGGAAGGGTATGACAACTGAAGACGAGATGGGATAAATCTGTGCATGAGAGAGAGCAATTTACTTTGGAAGAATTCCCAGGATGAGTTGATGTCAGAGGTGGTAGAGATGGGAGACCAGTCCAGATGATTGATGGCTGCTTGAAGACCGTGCCAGTTGGCCTGAGTGAAATGCCAGACTCGTCGACGCTGAGCAGGCTCCCTGAGGATGGTCAGAGAGATGTCCACTTTAACAAGGACATGATCAGATGATCCGATCGGAGCAGAAGAAGAGCAGCAGACATTTTCAGGGAAGTTAGTCATAACCAAGTCCAGAAGAGAAGATGTTCCGTTGACTGAGATCCGGGTCGGGAAATTGACAGATTGTGTCAGTCCCAGTGAGTCGCAGAAGTCCTTTGCTGAAGAGCCATGGCTGGTGAGAGAGGTACCCACACCCAGCCAACTGGCATGGTGACAATTGAAATCACCACATATGAGGAAGAGAGAGTTGGGATGAGTAGATAGAAGTTGGTCCATATCATCAGACAGCGAGATGTAGATGGAGTCATCACTGTTTGGTGGACGGTACAACACACATATGAACAAGAGGTGGGAGCGAAGGGGAAGCCGTAGCCAGAGGTATTCCTGGGGGTGAGGTGGAGAGAGTGCAGTGCAGGGCGAGTGAGGAAGAGAGTTTTTGATAAAGATAGCAACCCCGCCTCCAGGACGAGGCTCAGGTCTATCATACCGGAGGAGGGAGTAGCCCGGGAGAGATACTATGGAATCAGAGACATCATAAAGGAGGAAAGTTTCTGTTAAGCAGATCACGTCTGGTTTGACAGAAGCAACCTGTATGGAGAGATCAGTTAAGTTTGAACGAAGGCCCCGGATGTTTGAGGTCCATACCGTTAATGAAGAGGAAGGGGGAGCATCAGATACAGAACAGGGGGGAGGAGGGGTAGGGTAAGATGTGGAAGAGGTGGAAGAGATAGGGAGAGCTGTTGAAGGTGTGTCAGAGATTTCAGAATAGCTCGGAGAAAGGGAAGGATGGGGCGGACAAAAGGTTTGATGGTGATTGGGTGAGCCACAATGAGGTGTTATTTGAGGAGGGGGAAGAGCGAGGCAGAAGGTTGGGGGAGATGGAGGTGAGAGTTTGAAGGGGGAAGAAGCGGGGAGGACGCTTTGAGGAGAGGGAGTGAGAGGGGGGAAATTGAGAAGCAATGAGGGTGGGGAGATTTGAAGGGGAGGGGTGAGGGGGGAGTTTGGGAGGGAAGGGACAAGGGGAGGGATTTGAAAGGGATGGGATATGGGGGAGATTTGGAGGGGAGGGGTGAGGCAGGAGTCTAGGAGGGGAGGGGCGAGGGGGCGTCTTGGCGGGGAGGGGTGAGGGGGTAGTTTAGGAGGGAGGGGGCAAGGGGGGAGATTTGAAAGGGATGGGTGATGGGGAAGATTTGGAGGGGAGGGGTGATGGGGAAGATTTGGAGGGGAGGGGTTATGGGGAAGATCTGGAGGGGAGGGGTGAGATTGGATTTTTGAAAGTGTACGATTTATGGGAAACGAACATTTATTGCAAAATGAGTTTCTTGTGACCTTCGAGTTAAAAATACGTTTAAGGACGCTGGATGGAGGATGGAGTGCAGGAGAGTTTAGGGAATGTAGAAAAAAGGCACTATAGGAGATGGATATTTTTTTTGGGATGAATTGATTTGGTGAGCAAGTCGAAAGCAGCCTTTTAAAGAAGAAGAAGAAAAAGGTGTTATAAAATATGACGGAATACATAACTTGAGGGGAAAGTGTAAACATTGAAGGTTAATGAGTGAAAACTATCTGGGGGAAATGGGGGAGAAACACGTGGTCGAAGAACGAACGAACGAATAAGAATGAATAAACGAATGAGAACAGAGAAGGAAATGTTTTTTTTTTTTTTTTTTTTTGAGTTGAGATTTACACAAGGAAGTAGGCTATGGGTGAAAAGCCTGGGAATACAGAGAACGAAAGTTATTGGATCACAAACGACGGACCGCTGAGAGAAAAACAAAGCCTCAAGGTTGTACAGTGCACACTGTACAAGGCCTCAAGACACGACACGGCAAACAGACGATCAATTTATGAAAGATAAACACCGAGAAACAACCAAAGTTGCACACAATAACTTCACACACCGAAAGATAAATACAGTTTCGACAAAATACAATTGTGAACAGACAACTTCGAAAAACGTGGAGACCGTGTGGAGCTTCGAAAATCCCTCCCACCGTCTCCGAGATTTCGCGAGATCTCAAAGCGACGGAAAAGCGACGTTGGCGACGGAAAAGCGCCCGGAATAGAGAACCGGGGGCTTCGTCGCCCAACAGTGACAGCATATGGTCCATTCGGACCGACGGGCGCGTGTCACCGAGCTCGGGGAGATCCAGGAGGCGGTCGGCCCGTGCGTCGTCCGTGAGGCCGAACGTGGCTAGGAGTAGCCGCTTGAGTGCCTCGTACTTGTGGCCGTCCGGTGGGTGGCGAAGGACGGACACAACTCGAGCGGCCGTACCGGGCCCGAGGGAGGCGACGACGTGGCAATAGCGCGTGTCATCGCCGGTGAGGCGCCGAAGCTGAAATTGGGCTTCGGCCTGGACGAACCAGACTTCGGCCTGAGCCTCCAAAAATTCGGGAAGTTTGATGAAGTTGGCCATGGCAATGGCGTCGCGTGTGGAAGGATCGCTCCGGCAGATCCAACGTCAAGGGGGTCACCAGTAAAGCGCGGCGTTACGCGCGCTGCTTGCGAGCAAGGAGGAAGCGGACAAGCGGTAACTTATAAGCGTCTTTATTTCAGGAGCTCACTGTAACACTGGCGCGCTCCGGGCTGCGCGCCCGGTGTATATCATGAGGCCACGCCTACCCCTCGGGCGTGGCCACCGCCCACTTCGTGCGCGGAATGATGTCACCACGCCAGTGGGCTTTTGTGTCCGCCACAGTATAGAATTAAAGCCTGGTGTTGGCTTAGCGTTTTATGTTTAGGTTGTATACATAGTATAGGATTAAAGCCTGGTGTTGGCTCAGCGTTTTATGTTTAGGTTGTATACGTAGTATAGAATTAAAGCCTGGTGTTGGCTTAGCGTTTTATGTTTAGGTTTTATACATAGTATAGAATTAAAGCCTGGTGTTGGCTTAGTGTTTTATGTTTAGGTTGTATCCATGGTATAGAATTAAAGCCTGGTGTTGGCTTAGCGTTTTATGTTTAGGTTGTATACGTAGAATACAATTAAAGCCTGGTGTTGGCTTAGCGTTTTATGTTTCGGTTGTATACATAGTATAGAATTAAAGCCTGGTGTTGGCTTAGCGTTTTATGTTTAGGTTGTATACATAGTATAGAATTAAAGCCTAGTGTTGGCTTCGCGTTTTATGTTTAGGTTGTATACATAGTATAGAATTAAAGCCTGGTGTTAGCAAGGCGTTTTATGTTTAGGTTGTATACATAGTATAGAATTAAAGCCTAGTGTTGGCTTAGCGTTTTATGTTTAGGTTGTATACATGGTATAGAATTAAAGCCTGGTGTTAGCAAGGCGTTTTATGTTTAGGTTGTATACATAGTATAAAATTAAAGCCTTGTGTTGGCTTAGCGTTTTATGTTTTGGTTGTATACATAGTGTAGAATTAAAGCCTGGTGTTGGCTTACCGTTTTATGTTTAGGTTAAATACACAGCATAGAATTAAAGCCTCGTGTTGGCTTAGCGTTTTATGTTCAGGTTAAATACACAGCATATAATTAAAGCCTAGTGTTGGCTTAGCGTTTTATGTTTAGGTTAAATACACAGTGTAGAATTAAAGCCCAGTGTTGGCTTAGAGTTTTATGTTCAGGTTAAATACACAGTATAGAATTAAAGCCTAGTGTTGGCTTAGCGTTTTATGTTTAGGTTAAATACACAGTATAGAATTAAAGCCCAGTGTTGGCTTAGAGTTTTATGTTTAGGTTAAATATATGGTATAGAATTAAAGCCTGGTGTTGGCTTCGCGTTTTATGTTTTGGTTAAATACATGGTATATAATTAAAGCCTGGTGTTGGCTTCGCATTTTATGTTTAAGTTAAATACACAGTATAGAATTAAAGCCTCGTGTTGGCTTGGAGTTTTATGTTTAGGTTAAATACATAGTATAGAATTAAAGCCTCGTGTTGGCTTGGAGTTTTATGTTTTGGTTAAATACATAGTATAGAATTAAAGCCTGGTGTTGGCTTCACGTTTTATGTTTAGGTTAAATACACAGTATAGAATTAAAGCCTGGTGTTGGCTTTGCGTTTTATATTTAGGTTGTCCACACAGTATGGAATTAAAGGCTGGTGTTGGCTTCGTGTTTTATGTTTCGGTTAAATACATGGTGTAGAATTAAAGCCTGGTGTTGGCTTGGAGTTTTATGTTTAGGTTAAATCCATAGTATAGAATTAAAGCCTGGTGTTGGCTCAGCGTTTTATGTTTAGGTTAAATACACATTATCCTGGTGTTGGCTTGGCGTTTTATGTTTAGGGTAAATACACAATATAGAATTAAAGCCTGGTGTTGGCTTCGCGTTTTATTTTTAGGTTAAATACACGGTATAGAGTTAAAGCCTGGTGTTGGCTCAGCGTTTTATGTTTAGGTTAAATGCACGGTATGGAATTAAAGCCTGGTGTTGGCTTCACGTTTTATGGTTAGGTTGTATACATAGTATAGAATTAAAGCCTGGTGTTGGCTAAGCGTTTCATGTTTAGGTTGTATACACAGTTTGGAATTAAAGCCTGGTGTTGGCTAAGCGTTTTATGTTTAGGTTGTATACACAGTATGGAATTAAAGCCTGGTGTTGGCTTAGCGGTTTATGTTTAGGTTAAATACATGGTATAGAATTAAAGCCTGGTGTTGGCTTCGCATTTTATGTTTCGGTTGAATACATCGTATAGAATTAAATCCTGGTGTTGGCTTTGTGTTTTATGTTTAGGTTAAATACATAGTATGGAATTAAAGCCGGGTGTTGGCTTAGCGTTTTATGTTTAGGTTAAATACATTGTATAGAATTAAAGCCTGGTGTTGGCGTCGCGTTTTTTGTTTCGGTTAAATACATAGTATAGAATTAAATCCTGGTGTTGGCTTGGCGTTTTATGTTTAGGTTGTCCACACAGTATGGAATTAAAGCCTGGTGTTGGCTTCGCATTTTATGTTTAGGTTGTCCACACAGTATGGAATTAAAGCCTGGTGTTGGCTTTGCGTTTTATGTTCAGGTTAAATACATGGTATAGAATTAAAGCCTTGTGTTGGCTTCGCGTTTTATGTTTAGGTTGTCCACACAGTATGGAATTAAAGCCTGGTGTTGGCTTAGCGTTTTATGTTTAGGTTAAATACATGGTGTAGAATTAAAGCCTGGTGTTGGCTTAGCGTTTTATGTTTCGGTTAAATACATTGTATAGAATTAAAGCCTGGTGTTGGCTTAGCGTTTTATGTTCAGGTTAAATACATGGTATAGAATTAAAGCCTGGTGTTGGCTTCGCGTTTTATGTTTAGGTTGTCCACACAGTATGGAATTAAAGCCTGGTGTTGGCTTAGCGTTTTATGTTTAGGTTAAATACATGGTGTAGAATTAAAGCCTGGTGTTGGCTTAGCGTTTTATGTTTAGGTTAAATACATGGTATAGAATTAAAGCCTGGTGTTGGCTTCGCGTTTTATGTTTCAGTTGAATACATCGTATAGAATTAAATCCTGGTGTTGGCTTTGTGTTTTATGTTTAGGTTAAATACATAGTATGGAATTAAAGCCGGGTGTTGGCTTAGCGTTTTATGTTTAGGTTAAATACATTGTATAGAATTAAAGCCTGGTGTTGGCGTCGCGTTTTTTGTTTCGGTTAAATACATAGTATAGAATTAAATCCTGGTGTTGGCTTGGCGTTTTATGTTTAGGTTGTCCACACAGTATGGAATTAAAGCCTGGTGTTGGCTTCGCATTTTATGTTTAGGTTGTCCACACAGTATGGAATTAAAGCCTGGTGTTGGCTTTGCATTTTATGTTCAGGTTAAATACATGGTATAGAATTAAAGCCTGGTGTTGGCTTCGCGTTTTATGTTTAGGTTGTCCACACAGTATGGAATTAAAGCCTGGTGTTGGCTTAGCGTTTTATGTTTAGGTTAAATACATGGTGTAGAATTAAAGCCTGGTGTTGGCTTAGCGTTTTATGTTTCGGTTAAATACACAGTATAGAATTAAAGCCTAGTGTTGGCTTTGCGTTTTATGTTTAGGTTGTATACATAGAATATAATTAAAGCCTGGTGTTGGCTTAGCGTTTTATGTTTAGGTTGTATACGTAGTATAGAATTAAACCCTGGTGTTGGCTTAGCGTTTTATGTTTAGGTTTTATACATAGTATAGAATTAAAGCCTGGTGTTGGCTTTGCGTTTTATGTTTAGGTTGTATACATAGTATAGAATTAAAGCCTAGTGTTGGCTTTGCGTTTTATGTTTAGGTTGTATACATAGAATATAATTAAAGCCTGGTGTTGGCTTAGCGTTTTATGTTTAGGTTGTATACGTAGTATAGAATTAAACCCTGGTGTTGACTTAGCGTTTTATGTTTAGGTTTTATACATAGTATAGAATTAAAGCCTGGTGTTGGCTTAGTGTTTTATGTTTAGGTTGTATCCATGGTATAGAATTAAAGCCTGGTGTTGGCTTAGCGTTTTATGTTTAGGTTGTATACGTAGTATAGAATTAAAGCCTGGTGTTGGCTTAGCGTTTTATGTTTCGGTTGTATACATAGTATAGAATTAAAGCCTGGTGTTGGCTTCGCGTTTTATGTTTAGGTTGTATACATGGTATAGAATTAAAGCCTAGTGGTGGCTTCGCGTTTTATGTTTAGGTTGTATACATAGTATAGAATTAAAGCCTGGTGTTAGCAAGGCGTTTTATGTTTAGGTTGTATACATAGTATAAAATTGAAGTGTGGTGGCTTAGCGTTTTATGTTTAGGTTGTATACATAGTATAGAATTAAAGCCTGGTGTTGGCTTAGCGTTTTATGTTTAGGTGAAATACACAGCATATAACTAAAGCCTCGTGTTGGCTTAGCGTTTTATGTTTAGGTTGTATACGTAGTATAGAATTAAAGCCTGGTGTTGGCTTCGCGTTTTATGTTTCGGTTGTATACATAGTATAGATTTAAAGCCTGGTGTTGGCTTAGCGTTTTATGTTTAGGTTGTATACATAGTATAGAATTAAAGCCTAGTGTTGGCTTCGCGTTTTATGTATAGGTTGTATACATAGTATAGAATTAAAGCCTGGTGTTAGCAAGGCGTTTTATGTTTAGGTTGTATACATAGTATAGAATTAAAGCCTGGTGTTAGCAAGGCGTTTTATGTTTAGGTTGTATACATAGTATAAAATTGAAGTGTGGTGTTGGCTTAGCGTTTTATGTTCAGGTTAAATACACAGTATAGAATTAAAGCCTAGTGTTGGCTTTGCGTTTTATGTTTAGGTTAAATACACAGTATAGAATTGAAGCCCAGTGTTGGCTTCGAGTTTTATGTTTAGGTTAAATATATAGTATAGAATTAAAGCCTGGTGTTGGCTTAGAGTTTTATGTTTAGGTTAAATATATGGTATAGAATTAAAGCCTGGTGTTGGCTTAGCGTTTTATGTTTAGGTTAAATACATGGTATATAATTAAACCCTGGTGTTGGCTTTGCATTTTATGTTTAGGTTAAATACACAGTATAGAATTAAAGCCTCGTGTTGGCTTGGAGTTTTATGTTTAGGTTAAATACATAGTATAGAATTAAAGCCTAGTGTTGGCTTGGAGTTTTATGTTAAGGTTAAATACATAGTATAGAATTAAAGACTGGTGTTGGCTTAGCGTTTTATGTTTAGGTTCAATACACAGGATATAATTAAAGCCTGGTGTTGGCTTCGCGTTTTAATGTTTAGGTTGTCCACACAGTATGGAATTAAAGCCTGGTGTTGGCTTTGTGTGTTATGTTTAGGTTAAATACATGGTGTAGAATTAAAGCCTGATGTTGGCTTGGAGTTTTATGTTTAGGTTAAATCAATAGTATAGAATTAAAGCCTGGTGTTGGCTCAGCGTTTTATGTTTAGGTTAAATACACGGTATAGAATTAAAGCCTGGTGTTGGCTTGGCGTTTTATGTTTAGGGTAAATACACAATATAGAATTAAAGCCTGGTGTTGGCTTAGCGTTTTATGTTTAGGTTAAATACATGGTGTAGAATTAAAGCCTGGTGTTGGCTTAGCGTTTTATGTTTAGGTTAAATACACAGTATAGAATTAAAGCCTGGTGTTGGCTTAGCGTTTTATGTTTAGGTTGAATACATGGTATAGAATATTAAAGCCTGGTGTTGGCTTCGCGTTTTATGTTTGGGTTGTCCACACAGTATGGAATTAAAGCCTGGTGTTGGCTTAGCGTTTTATGTTGAGGTTAAATACATGGTGTAGAATTAAAGCCTGGTGTTGGCTTAGCGTTTTATGTTTAGGTTAAATACACAGTATAGAATTAAAGCCTGGTGTTGGCTTAGCGTTTTATGTTTAGGTTGAATACATGGTATAGAATATTAAAGCCTGGTGTTGGCTTCGCGTTTTATGTTTAGGTTAAATACACGGTATGGAATTAAAGCCTGGTGTTGGCTTAGCGGTTTATGTTTAGGTTAAATACATGGTATAGAATTAAAGCCTGGTGTTGGCTTCGCGTTTTATGTTAAGGTTGTCCACACTATGGAATTAAAGCCTGGTGTTGGCTTCGCGTTTTATGTTTAGGTTGTCCACACAGTATGGAATTAAAGCCTGGTGTTGGCTTTGCGTTTTATGTTTAGGTTGACCACACAGTATGGAATTAAAGCCTGGTGTTGGCTTCGCGTTTTATGTTTAGGTTGACCACACAGTATGGAATTAAAGCCTGGTGTTGGCTTAGCGTTTTATGTTTAGGTTGTCCACACAGTATGGAATTAAAGCCTGGTGTTGGCTTCGCGTTTTATGTTTAGGTTGACCACACAGTATGGAATTAAAGCCTGGTGTTGGCTTGGCGTTTTATGTTTAGGTTAAATACACGGCATAGAATTAAAGCCTGGTGTTGGCTTCGCGTTTTATGTTTAGGTTGTCCACACAGTATGGAATTAAAGCCTGGTGTTGGCTTCACGTTTTATGTTTAGGTTAAATACATGGTATAGAATTAAAGCCTGGTGTTGGCTTAGCGTTTTATGTTTAGGTTGTATACACAGCATGGAATTAAAGCCTGGTGTTGGCTTAGCGTTTTATGTTTAGGTTGTATACACAGCATGGAATGAAAGCCTGGTGCTGGCTTAAAGGTTAGGGTGCTGGCTTGGGATCTTAGGATCCTGGGTTAGATTCCCGGTCGATCGCTGAATTAACACCAGGGGGGTTGACTCAGCCTCTCATCCTTTCAAGGTCGGCAAATTGAGTACCTGTTCACTGGTAATTCCCTGCCTGTCACAAGAGGTAACTAACAGGGTTGGCGGCAGGAAGGGCATCTGGCCATAAAACATTGCTTCAAAAAGGCGACCACGGTGCCCAGAAAAAAGGCCAACACCTGCTCTGCAGGGAAAAATGGCCTCTAAAGGCAGTTCTGCACAGTATGTAATTAATTAGTGGCTATCTATTTATTATGTAAGCATATTTGCTGACGTTTAGTCACTCCTTCCATACCCTTGTCGTTATTACCCTGGGCTCGCGAAGCGAAAAGGCATTCGGTTGTGTGCGTACGTGTCTGCATTTTTAAAATTGTTAGGGTTGTTGTTAGCAACCATTGGTCTGATTGACACGAAATTTTACCATAGGAGTGCCTCCACCTGAAGAATTTATTTATTCATAATTATGATGTCATAGGTCACATGGTACGGACGCCATCTTGGAAAACGTTACAACTCTATTTCTGAAACAACTCAATGGAAAAATTGAAACAAGGCTCATTGTGAAGTACTCCCCATGGAGAATAAGATATATTAATGATGATGTCATCAGTGCCTTCATTATGACGTCGTAATTCAACAAGTACAACGCTTTATTCAATCAGTATGAATTTTTTTTCTCTATGCAATTCCTTGTCCGATTGACACGCAATTTTCACCATAGGAGCGCCTCCTCCTGTAGCATATTTTAATGAGAACGATGACGCCATAAGTCACGTGGTACAAGAGCCATCTTGGAAAAACCGAAAAATGTTGCACCTCTATATCTGCAAAACCACTCCATGGAAAAAATTGAAACGTGGCTCATTGTAAATAACTCCGCATGTGGAACAAGTGTTGGTAACAATGATGTCATTGGTGCCTTAATTATGACATAATTCGACAGGGACAACGCTTCGTCTGATCAGTTTGAAATTTATTGAGCGTAATCTACTCAACAAGTATATTGGAGAATATAAATTTATGATGTCATCACTCACGTGGTCTGGCAGCCATATTGGATCAAAGAAAAAAACCATTCAACAACAGAAGAGTTGGCTCCACCAAGTTGACTGCGCAGGGTAAGTATTCTATGAATACCATCTCGTTCTAAAATTAGCTTAAACTGCCAGGAAGTATATGAGAGTACAACTGCATTTCTAACAATACTATATTTGCCTAATTCTTGCTTCAAGGTCTTAAACACATTCTTAAACATGCTCTCGATGACTTGTAACAGCCTAGGTTATTTAAACGCTTGTGATTAGGATTTGATTAGATAAACTTATGATTAGATAAACACTCTTTGGTGAGAGGCGATTAACTTTGAACGGGTGATCATCACACGCTTAGCGATGCCACACGTGTCTTACTCTTAATAAATGTTCGTTTCCCATTAATCGTACACTTTCTAAAATCCAATCTCACCCCTCCCCTCCAAATCTTCCCCATCACCCCTTCCCTCCAAAACTTCCCCATCACCCCTCCCCTCCAAAACTTCCCCATCACCCCTCCCCTCCAAATCTACCCCCTTACCCCTCCCCTCCAAATCTTCCCCATCACCCATCTCTTTCAAATCTTCCCCCTTGCCCCTCCCCTCCAAATCTTCCCCATCACCCATCCCTTTCAAATCTTCCCCCTTGCCCCTCCCCTCCAAATCTTCCCCATCACCCCTTCCCTCCTAAACTTCCCCATAACCCCTCCCCTCCAAAACTTCCCCATCACCCCTCCCCTCCAAATCTACCCCCTTGCCCCTCCCCTCCAAATCTTCCCCATCACCCATCTCTTTCAAATCTTCCCCCTTGCCCCTCCTCTCCAAATCTTCCCCATCACCCATCCCTTTCAAATCTCCCCCCTTGCCCCTTCCCTCCGAAACTCCCCCCACACCCCTCCCCTCCGAGACTCTCCCTCGCTCCTCCCCTCCTAGACTCCCCTCTCACCCCTCCTCCTCAAAGCATCCTCCCCGCTTCTTCCCCCTTCCAACTTTCACCTTCATCTCCCCCAACCTTCTGCCTCGCTCTTCCCCCTCCTCAAATAACACCTCACTGTGCCTCACCCAATCACCATCAAACCTTTTGTCCGCCCCATTCTTCCCTTTCTCCAAGCTATTCTGAAATCTCCGACACACCTTCAACAGCTCTCCCTACCACTTCCTCCTCTTCCACATCTTACCCTACCCCTACCCCCCCTCCTCCCCCCCCCCCGTTCTGTATCCGATGCTCCCCCTTCCTCTTCATTAACGGTATGGACCTCAAACATCCGGGGCCTTCGCTCAAACTTGACTGATCTCTCCATACAGGTTGCTTCTGACAAACCAGACGTGATCTGCTTAACAGAAACTTTCCTCCTTCATGATGTCTCTGATTCCTTGGTATCTCTCCCAGGTTACTCCCTCCTCCGGTATGATAGACCTGAGCCTCGATCTGGAGGTGGGGTTGCTATCTTTATAAAAAAAACTCTTCCTCACCCGCCCTGCACTGCCCTCTCTCCACCTCACCCCCAGGAATACCTTTGGCTACGGCTTCCCCTTCGCTCCCACCTTTTGTTCATATGGGTGTTGTACCATCCACCAAACAGTGATGACTCCATCTACATCTCGCTGTCTGATAATATGGACCAACTTCTATCTACCCATCCCAACTCTCTCTTCCTCATATGTGGTGATTTCAATTGTCACCATGCCAGTTGGCTGGGTGTGGGTACCTCTCTCACCAGCCATGGCTCTTCAGCAAAGGGCTTCTGTGACTCACTGGGACTGACACATTCTGTCAATTTCCCGACCCGGATCTCAGTCAATGGAGCATCTTCTCTTCTGGACTTGGTTATGACTAACTTCCCTGAAAATGTCTACTGCTCTTCTTCTGCTCCAAACGGCTCATCTGATCATGTGCTTGTTAAAGTGGACATCTCTCTGACCATTCTCAGAGAGCCTCCTCAGTGTCGACGAGTCTGGCATTTCACTCAGGCCAACTGGCACGGTCTTCAAGCAGCCATCAACCATTTGGACTGGTCTCCCATCTCTACAGCCTCCGACATCAACTCATCCTGGGAATTCCTCCAAAGTAAATTGCTCTCTCTCATGCACAGATTTATCCCATCTCGTCTTCAGTTGTCCTACCCTTCCTCCCGTCCATGGTACAAGGAATCTTGTGGTGAGGCTGTTGCCCAGAAACAACTTGCCTTCGTCTCCTGGAAAGCAAATCCAATGGAAGGAAATCTCATTTCCTTTCACAAAGCCCGAAACAAGTGTGTGTCCACCCTCAGGAGAGCCAGGAAACAATATCTCTCCATTCTCAAGACCGAACTCTCTTATCTGTCTCCCTCTTCCAAATCCTGGTGGTGTCTGGTCAAATCTGTTTCTGGTGTTTGTTCCCCCTCCATCCCCTCCCTCGCTTCAAACGGCTACACGGCTGACTCCGCACGTGAAAAAGCTGAATGCCTCAACTCTGTGTTTGCCTCTAAATCTTGTGTCCCAAACCCATCCCTCTCTGTACCCACCGTACCCAGTCGTACCCAGCTGCTCCTGGACTCTGTGTCCTTTCCTCCTGACAAGGTGGAAAAGTCTCTGTCAACCCTCGACTCTGATTCTGCAATGGACCTGACGGCATCAGCCCACGGGTCCTAAAATCCTGTTCTTCCGCTCTTTCACTCCCTCTCTCTGTTCTCTTCACCCTCTCTGTTGCTCAAGGTCATCTGCCATCTAATTGGAAATCGGCCAACATCACCACTTTGCACAAAAAATGTGCAAAAACAGATCCTAGCAACTACAGACCAATCAGCCTTCTCCCAATTATCAGCAAAGTCATGGAATCCATCATTGCTTCGGACATGAAATCTTTCCTCTTCTCCATTGGCTTGATCTCTGATCATCAATTTGGTTTCAGACCTGGTCACTCTACTCTGGACATGCTGCTTCTGCTTTCTCAACAATGGATGGAGGTCCTCAATGCCAAACAGGAAATTAGAGCTGTCTCCCTTGACATATCACGTGCCTTCGATACGGTCTGGCACCCCGCTCTGCTCACCAAACTCTCCTCCTTTGGTATCCATGGAAATCTCCACGCATGGCTGGCGGACTTCCTCTCTAGTCGTAGTCAACATGTGGCCCTGAATGGGTTTCTCTCATCTCCTCTTCCTGTTCAGGCTGGAGCTCCCCAAGGCAGTGTTCTGGGCCCTATGCTTTTTCTGGTCTTCATCAATGATCTCTCTGACTCTCTTGAAAATCCTCTCTATCTCTTTGCTGAGGACTCTACTCTCTGTCACTCCATTCCTCGTCCCTCAGATCGGCAGTCTGCAGCCTCCTCACTCTCTGCAGACCTGGACAAAATCACAGACTAGGCAAACAAGTGGAACATGTCTTTCAATCCTGACAAATCTCACACTCTTACGATGTCTCTCCGAAAAGACCGACTGTACAACCCTCCCATCCACTTTCTGAATAATCCTCTCCAAGAAGTTCTGTCACTCAAGCTTTTGGGTTTCACTATCTGACATGATCTTTCCTGGGAAAACCACATTTCAAATCTGGCCTCCAAAGCCAGTCGCCGACTGGGCATCCTCCGTCGTGTGAAGTCCTTCCTTGGCACACTTGAGCTCCTCACCACATACAAGGCTTTCATCCGCAGCTCAATGGAGTACTGCTCTCCCCTCTGGGCTGGTGCTCCTGCCTCACACCTAGCTCGTCTTCACGCTGTTGAAACCAAAACTTTCAGAATTATTGGAATCTCCCGCGATGAAGCTATCTCTGAGGGCCTTTCACTCACTCACCGCAGGCAGGTAGGTGGTCTTTCTGTCTTCTACCGACTCCTCTCCGGCCTTGCACCCCCAGCTCTCTCTGTGCTCTGTCCCCCAAATATTCCTACAGGTCGCACAAGATCTGCCAGCAACCCTCTGATGGTTAAACTGCCGAAATCTCGGCTCTCTACTCACCTTCACTCCTTCATTCCTCTTTTCTGCCGCCTCTGGAACAAACTCCCTCACTCCCTTCAATCCCACTCGTCCCTCCAGGTCTTTAAAACAGCTGTTCACCACCATCTCTTATCTTCCCCCATCCAAAACCTTGATCTGTTCTACCCCCGCTAATTCACCCCAGATCCACCTTGTTTGAAATTCCACCTTTTTTCCTGGAAGTCCTGGCAGTGTCCATATGTTTTATACCTCTCCCACCCCCTCCCCCCCCTTCCCATGCCCCTCCCCCAAAGCCCTCTCCCTCACAATTCTCTCGATGTCTCCATGTCTCTCGGTCCCTGCTCTCAAATGTTGTGTTCGTGTCCTTCCCCCTCTCTCCCCATCTTGTCTACCGCTCCCGATGTTATATGTTTTATGTGTCGGTTTGTCTTTCTGTGTGATTAATGTTCGCTCTTTCACGAGCCTCGATCTTGTATACAATAAAAAAAATAAAAAAAATAAAAATCCTACAGGTCGCACAAGATCTGCCTGCAACCCTCTTATGGTTAAACTGCTGAAATGAAGACTCTCTGCTCACCTTCACTCCTTCATTCCTCTTTTCTCCCGCCTCTGGAACAAACTCCCTCACTCTCTTCAATCCCACTCCCCCCTCCAGGTCTTTAAAACAGCTGTTCACCACCATCTCTTATCTTCCCCCATCCAAAACCTTGATCTTTTCTACCCCCCAAATCCATTTTTTTGAAATAACAAACTTCTGTCCTGGAAGTCCTTGGTGTCCTTGTGTTTTATACTTCCCTCACCCCCCCCCCCCCTTCCCACACCTCCTCCTCCCAAGCCCTCTCCCTCCCCCCCCCCCCCCCACACATCTCCCGATGTCCCTGTTCTCAAATGTTGTGTTTGTGTGCTTCCCCTTCTCTCCCCATCTTGTCTCCCGCTCCCTCTTTTTGTACACCGCTCCTTTCCTATGCCATCTCCAGGCATTGCAAATCGTCATTGCCGGGCACCAAAGGGGGCTCGGCAGTGACGCACGCTGAAAGAGAGTACTCAGTTTTCACTCTGGTTTCTTGTTTTCTTTCTTGCTTTCTTTCTTGCTTTCTTGTTTGTTTGTCCGGACGATATCTCAGCCATCCTTTAAGCTAGGAAGCTGAAATTTCGGCACAATAGTGAGCAAGTCCTTTGTCAAAAACGGTATTTTTTTTTTTTTGATGAATCAATAAATTGAGGAGTTATTTAATTATTAGCGATTAATTAAGTACTTATTTAATTAATCAAATTTCCTTTCTCTTCTGACCATTAACTCAGGCACCTTTTGAGTTAGGAAGCTGATATTTGGACATGCCAATGACCAGGTGATTTGCCTGCAAAGGCTATTTTTGATTTATTAATTAATAAATTAATCGATTAATTATTTAATTATTCGATTAATGACAAAAAAAAAATTTTTTTGTTAAAGTTACAGATTCTGATTAAATAGTGGTAGTTTATGTGTTCTTTGACCAAATTGATTAATAATTTAATTTTTTTATGATTATTATTTATTTATTTTCATTATTAATCATTTATTTATTTTCTTTCTCATTTGGCCAATATCTTAGGCACCTTTTGAGCTGGGAAGCTAATATTTGGACATGAGTGACCAAGTGATGTGGCTATCAAGGATATTTTTGATTTATTGATTAATCATTTCATCTATTAATTATTTATTGATTAATCGATTAATTATTTATTGAGTAATCAATTAATTATTTAATTTTTTATAATGACTTATTTAATTAAATTTCTAAAAGATACATCTTCGGATGAAGCACTAGTGGTTTAGTTATGCTATTAGCCAATTGATTATGAAAATATTTTGTGATAATATTTTATTGATTTTAATTATACAATTAATCAATCAATTAGTGTACACCTCTCCCTCCCAATGTAGCCTCAATGAGCTGCACTGCGGTATTGCCGGGCGTCCCGGCAATGCCGCGCTGTAGGATATTTAATTATTTGGCATGGGGGCGGTGTACTTTGAATGTATGTGTACTTGTTATATATTTTGTTTGTCTGTTTGATTTGTTTGTGAAATAAATGTTAGCTCTTTCACGAGCCTCGATTCTGTATACAAAAAAAAAAACAACAACTCTTAAACGCCTTTCGTAAATTTGGTCCAATAAATGCATCATAGCGTTTAAACACCATGAGCACATGGGTACCGCTTTGCTTCCTGCCCTGATAGCTTCAGTGGCGTATACTCGAGTCTGTTTTAAAGACAGGTTCTATGGTCACAAGTAAAGGATCGTGTAGTCATGGACCATGGTTTCTTTCTTTTTGAACCTCATCAAGATTACTCACCACATAACCGTTTATTTGTGACCATGCAACCTTTGGCTTAAATACTGTTATTGTTAATACCTCCCAGCTTGGTATACTTGGTCCCAGCTTGGTATACTTGGTCCCAGCTTGGTATACTTGGTCCCAGCTTGGTATACTTGGTCCCAGCTTGGTATACTTGGTCCCAGCTTGGTATACTTGGTCACAGCTTGGTATACTTGGTCCCAGCTTGGTATATTTGGTCCCAGCTTGGTATTCTTGGTCCCAGCTTGGTCACTAACCAGGAGGTGAGTTTACAGTCAAGCACAATAATAAACCAAATATGGCCCTTCTGACATGATAAATGCATCATGGTGTTTAAACGTGAACTGTGCTTTACTGCTTTACGTTAAGCAGGGAGGATATCCCATACTCTGTGCTACAGAACGCTGGATCTAATAAAGCAGTTTCCAGGCCTGCTATATGTTGGGTGGTTTGCCATTCCAATTCCAGGAATTTGGAACTTGTTCACAGTGCTGACGATGGACTGCCTTCTCTTCGCGAAGGCCACGGCGGGATCTTTCATGTCCACAAACTAATGGGACACCCCCATATTGTCTATCCAAGGGATGGCACACTCAATGATGAAACACTAGGATGGCAGTTTATGGCTAGGCTGGGTTTAAAACCCAGGCTAGACTTAAAGACACCTTACAGGAGAGTGTGCATTCATCTAGGCTAGCCTGCCAGTCCATCATTGTTGAGATGATTAAACACACAAGCTCAAGTGTTGCCAGCTCAATTGTTGTCAGCTCAATTGTTGCCAGCTCAATTGTTGCCAGCTCAATCGTTGCCAGCTCAACTGTTGCCAGCTCAATTGTTGCCAGCTCAATTGTTGCCAGCTCAATTGTTGCAAGCTCAAGTGTTGCAAGCTCAATTGTTGCCAGCTCAATTGTTGCCAGCTCAATTGTTGCCAGCTCAACTGTTGCCAGCTCGACTGTTGCCAGCTCGATTGTTGCCAGCTCAATTGTTGCCAGCTCAATTGTTGCAAGCTCAAGTGTTGCAAGCTCAATTGTTGCCAGCTCAATTGTTGCCAGCTCAATTGTTGCCAGCTCAACTGTTGCCAGCTCAATTGTTGCCAGCTCAAGTGTTGCAAGCTCAATTGTTGCCAGCTCAATTGTTGCCAGCTCAATTGTTGCCAGCTCAATTGTTGCCAGTTCAATTGTTGCCAGCTCAATTGTTGGCTGTTTCAAGGTTACCGTTGCCGAAGTCCCTTCTGGAGTTGATACAGCATGCCAAGGAAGCTATCTATATTCAGGGTCTCTGCTGCATGTTTACTCCATGTGGGTGAGAGCTTCAGACTCACAAATGTGTGACGTCCATGCTAATGGGATACGTGAGGACATTGTGGTGAATGACAAGTGATCTGAGCAGAAATGGTGTGGCAACAGTGAACAGTGAGGTGAAAAACAATGTTTTGATAGGAACATTGTTTACTATTTCAAGTGATCTTAACAGAAGATAATGACGTTTTTGGAGGATGTAGGAATAAGAGAGGGAAGGGAATGGCCGTGCACAGAATAAACAGTTTGTGTGGAGAGGCATCAAAATGCCACCATAAAATTTCTGCAAACTGTAGTTTGTTGAAATAAAATCAACCAAAGTTCCACCTCTTGTGTATTCCCAGCACCTCCTGCTTGTGCAAAGGCAGATTTCCACGCTGGACGATAAACTGGAGGGTTTTCAGGAAGTGCTCCAGGACTATACGAAGCACACCAACAGACACGCTGGCTGTCTGCAGTAAGTACAAGCATCACTCTTTGATGCATTCCGCTTTTGCTGCAATTACATTTTTATTATTCACAATGCATTGTCTAAAATAAACCATCCGTGTCAAGACAGGCAAGAATACAAAGCAACCAAGAAAAAGAGGAATCAGAGATTGCAGACACTCGCCAGGAAGTATTTTCAGTGGTTTTTTAAGGCTTTTGTGTTTAAGCAAATAAGATGAATTGTTTTGAATATATGTTTGAAGGTTTGCAAAAACGGGAAAATAATGTGAATTGCACAGTTATATTGTAAAACAAGTCCAAAAAGTTTTAATTAAAACAAAAGCTGCGTCGATGTTACACAATGCCTAGATGCAGCTGTGCCTATAACGTCGATGTTATAGGCACAGGACATTCCTATTGATTCGATTACTTGATGTTATTTTTGTGCAAAGTGAAAATATATCTCGGCAATTTCCCGTGTGTGGCGACGAATTTTTAATATATCTCGGCATTTTCCCGTCTGTTATTTCAGGCGGTGTATGACTGACCATGCCGCGATTTAAAAAAAATATATCTCGGCAATTTCCCGTGTGTGGCGACACGTGAACGAAGCTATGCTCCTCTCTCCACATTATTGTGACGACGTATAAATTAAATATTTCATCGTGACGATTGTCATCAAATGGACGAATTTTTAAGAAATCGGCATTTTCCCGTCTGTTATTTCAGGCGGTGTATGACTGACCATGCCGTGATTGAAAAAAAATATATCTCGGCAATTTCTCGTGTGTAGCGACACGTGAACGAAGCTATGCTCCTCTCTCCACATTATTGTGACGACGTATAAATTAAATATTTCATCGTGACTATTGTCATCAAATGGACGAATTTTTAATATATCTCGGCATTTTCACGTCTGTTATTTCAGGCGGTGTATGACTGGCCATGCCGCGATTTAAAAAAATATATATCTCGGCAATTTCCCGTGTGTGGCGACACGTGAACGAAGCTATGCTCCTCTATCTACATTATTGTGACGACGTATAAATTAAATATTTCATCGTGACGATTGTCATCAAATGGACGAATTTTTAATATATCTCGGCATTTTCCCGTCTGTTATTTCAGGCGGTGTATGACTGACCATGCCGTGATTGAAAAAAAAAAATCTCGGCAATTTCTCGTGTGTAGCGACACGTGAACGAAGCTATGCTCCTCTCTCCACATTATTGTGACGACGTATAAATTAAATATTTCATCGTGACGATTGTCATCAAATGGACGGATTTTTTATAAAGCTCGGCATTTTCCCATCTGTTATTTCGGGCGGTGTATGACTAACGATTCCGTGATTGTAAAAAAATATATCGCAATGGACTTGAAGTTACAGGCCTTTGAGAATTCATTTCGTTCTATAAAGGGCAACTTTCATCGGATTTTCTTCCCGTTTTTTTTCAACTGAGTCTAAAACTATGTTAGCGACTGTGAAAAATGAAATGATATATCGAATTTGATTTGAAATAAAACTGTGTGAGAGAGGAAGACACCACGGGCTTACAAAACAGGCCTTAAAGCTATGCGAGTTAATAAAATGGTGGATATTTGTTTATATGAAGGCTCTCCCAGAATGGGTGGAGCTATGGTTCCCAGAATGGGTGGAGCTATGGTTCCCAGAATGGGTGGAGCTTTGAGGTTTTGTCTTCTCTGCAAGAACAAGAAGAACAAGAAGAAGAAGAAGAAGAACAACAACAACAACAGCAGAGGGCACTCTATGAGCAGCGTCTGCGACACGGCTAAAAAGGCCTTCTTCAGGGAACAAGTAATGGGTTAATAACTTACATCTGTTCTGCAGCAATGGTTGATGAAAACATAAAACTTGAAAGTTGATGCAAACAATTCCTACAGGTGTCCCAACCTCTGCTGATTACTTGATTACAAACCCCCTGTCTGTATGAAAGCAGTATTGGAACAGATTGTTATTACACCCTCTGAAGCATTATTTGGACAATATTGCACTGCAGGATGTAGTGCATTGAAAACTGGAGGAAACTCTGACAGGAAGAGGTCTGGCAGACCCAAAGCCACAACAGAATCAGAAGACAAGTTTCTGAGAGTCAACAGCTTGCGTGATAGGCGGCTCACAGGACAACAGCTTCAAGCACAGCTTAACACTGTTCGAATTAAGCAAGTCTCAGTTTCAACTGTGAAGAGAAGACTTCGAGCTGCAGGTTTGACAGGTCGAGTGGCAGCAGGAAAGCCATTGCTAAGATGGCAAAACAAGAAAAAGAGGCTTGCCTGGGCCATGAAGCACCGCCAGTGGACTACTGAAGACTGGAAGAAGGTCTTATGGACCAATTAATCAAAATTTGAAATATTTGGTTCATCACGCAGGGTTTTTGTACGACGTCGAGTAGGCGAAAGGATGGTTCCTCAGTGTGTGACACCAACTGTCAAACATGGAGGAGGAAGTGTGATGGTCTGGGGCTCTTTTGCTGGATCCAGAGTCGGCGACTTGCACAGAGTGACTGGCACCATGAACCAAAAGGGCTACCACAGCATTTTGCAGCGCCATGCAATACTCTCTGGTATACGCCTAGTTGGTCAGGGGTTCATCCTACAGCAAGATAATGACCCTAAACACACCTCCACGCTATGTCAAAACTACCTTCGAGGAAAAGAACAAGACGATAGGCTTCAAATCATGGAATGGCCAGCACAGTCTCCAGACTTAAACCCCATCAAGGTGGTTTGGGATGAACTGGACAGAAGGGTGAAAGCAAAGCAACCTACAAGTGCAACACATTTGTGGGAACTTCTGCAACAGTGTTGGGAAGAACTTCCCGAACAATATTTGATTTCCATTGTAGAAAGAATGCCACGAGTGTGTTCGGCGATTATATCTGCAAAAGGTGGCTACTTTGCTGAGTCAAAAATTTAAATTAAATTTTGTTAAACAAAATGATTCTATGATTTATTTTTTATCTCCAATTGTTTATTTGTTCTATGCTTAATTTCAAAGTACATTGAGACATTAAACTGCGTACATTTCAATAAAAACTGAAAAAATTGAGGTGTTCTAAAACTTTTGACCGGTAGTGTATGACATCATCATTAACATAATTTTATTCCCCATGGAGAGTTCTTTACAATGAGCCATGTCTCAATTTTTTCTATGCAGCGCTTTAAGATATAGAGGTGCAAAGTTTTTTGGTTTTTCCAAGATGGCGGTTGAACCATGTGACCAATGACGTGATCATTTTTTTTCTCCACCAATTTATGCCTGCATGATGCTCAATAAATTTCATCTTGATAGGATGAAGTTTTGTACTTGTCGAATTATAACGTCATAATGGAGGCACCTGTGACATCATCATTAACATATTTTATTCCACATGGAGAGTTCTTTACAATGAGCCATCTCTCAATTTTTTCTATTTTGGGCTTTCGGAGATAGAGGTGGAAAGTTTTTCGGTTTTTCCAAGATGGCGGCCAAACCACGTGACCTATGACGTCATAATTATCATAAAAAAATTCTACAGGTTGAGCTGCACCAATGGTGACAATTTCCTGTCTATCGGACCAACGGTCGCAGAGAAAATCATATTTATTCTGTGCGGACAAACAAACAGACAGACAAACAGACTCAAATGCAATACCCTATCCTCAGGCGAGGGTAACAATATAAATAATCATAATTGGAGAGGCTTCTGCAAATGCCAAGCCCTCTAATGGTATATATCGATATATTGCATGGTTCTTGGAAGTATTGTGAAGGTGACTTGTGTTGTACAGTGTTTAAGTGTATAATTCAATTTGAATAAATGTTTTAAAGAGGTTTAAAAGGGGTATAAATAAATTAATTCCGGGTTTTACCACCGTTTTACCCAGTGTCTGCTACATCACTCTATCTAACACAATACATCATTTATTTGTGCCTGTTGTATGTGTCCTTTATAACCCTCCTTAAAATCGTAAATTTCCTGTTTGGAATAATTTCCAATTTTGTTTCACTGCCAGGGTGAGGCAGACAGAGTAAATTATTGTTTATCTCACTTCTGTCTGCATATGTGTGATCGGGACAAATTCAGAGGCAATCTATGGTAAAACAGCAGACTTGTCTTCCGATCAATATTCGGATTTGTGTTCAAAATATAACATTCGATTTAAATAAGTTGTTCCTCGATCATCAACTGATAAGACAGACAAACGGATGGACATGAATCAATTGCTTAAACCAGCTTTTTGCTTCACGTGCTCGGGGTAATAACAAACTCTCAGCAGAATATTGTTCTTTGTTCCTCAGCATCACTGTCCAGAAACTTGCTGGAGAACCAAAATTTGTGATTTACGAGTTCTGGGAGAACAGCAGCTCATGGAAAAGGTGATGCACCACATTTAAGTGGCTTGCAGTGAACAATGCATACATATTTACACACACACACACACATATATATATATATATATATATATATATATATATATATATATATATATATATATATATATATATATATATATTGTAACGAATTTGAGAAGTGTAACGGTTTTGAGAAGGGTAACGGTTTTGAGAAGTGTAACAATTTTGGAGAAAGTGTAACGAATGTGAAAAGTATGGTTTTGTTGTGTGTAACACCCTCGTAATGTAAATAATGGTCGCAGCCGTCCTCCTAGTTAATTCCATGAAACTTACACACAGGCCACGATATATCTTTTTAAATAGTTTATTTCCTTATTCCATGTAGGCTAAATATGTGTTTCCCACTAGATTGACTCTGCATTGTATCAAACGAAATAAGCGTAGGCCCCTTTCAATTTCCCCAATCATCTCCGCTCTCCAAAGTTCCTTTCAAAAGCGGTGCGAGTGGTGTTCAATCCCGCAAGCCGCCATTGCCCATGTGCTCATCTCGGAGAAGAGGGGGGTAGGAGCCGCCAACTCACAGGCGTGGCACGTCGTCATGATCAAAGGAGGAATCGGACAGCCCTAACAGCCAACCAGCACCGCGGTTAGCGACCCGGTAGGCGTGCCCTCGCAGCCGGCGGCTTGATTCCGCCCCGAGTAATAAAAGCGACTGGAAGGGACTGCTTTAGGAGATGACATGGGAGATGACATGAGAGAGGACATGAGAGATGAGCTGTGAGCTGTGAGCTGTGAGCTGTGAGATGAGAGACGCTCCAAACCAAAAAGGAGAGATACTTGGAGAGGAAACAAGCTTTGAAGAGACGCGCTGAGAGGAGGGAGACGGCTCCACCAGAAGAGAGGAGCAGGTGTGACCGAGCCAGCGCGTGATGTCTACAGCATCAGCAGCGTCGACGCGACCGAGGGTTTTCCCGCCAAAAACGCGAAGAATTGAGAGCTGCTACCTCCAGCCCTGCCGGTTGCAGGGACCTGACCCTGCCTCCCTCTCCAGCAACCCACCTCCGCCAATCCTGCCTGCAATTTCCCCCGTGTAAGTGTGAACGTCGTCTGTCTTGAATGTTGTCCTGGGGTTAAGTAAATTGAATAGTATAAGTTAACGATTCACTGTGTGACTGCTTCTTCCATCCATTGCTTGTAAATAATTTTGGTCGCTCCTTCTTTTTGCTTGTGTGTGTATAATAAATCTGTTCTTCCTCCGTACTCTGTCTTCTTCTCTTTTCCTTCTCTTTCGGTCGCTTTAGAGGTTTCCCGATTGAATATCTGTGGTGCGATCTGGTCAACGTTGGGGGAGTCGGGCCAATTGGGGATCCTGTAACGGTCGCGGTTGGCCATCCGCTCGGCCCATCATAACATCTAAACCGCGATCCGTAACAATTGGTGTCTGGGAGTGGGATTCGAGGCCCGAACCAAATTTTTAAAAGGTGTAGAAAAAAAAAATTTTGGTCAAAATTACGAGCTGCCGAAATTTTGTTTAATAAAACCCGAATTTTGAGATCGCGCCATGGACAATCAAGGCGATCGGATGTCGGTAGGGGAGATAGACGGGTTAGGGGTAACCCAGGATTTAGGGGAAGAAAGGGAGGAGGAGAGCAATGAGGAGGCGGTTGAGGGGGTATCAGACGCACAAAATGGCGTCCTCGCGCACGAGGCTTCAGACGCACAAAATGGCGTCCTCGCGCACGAGGTTGCGGGCGCGCAAAATGGCGCCTCGCACATGGCTACGGCGGCCGCACCCGCTGCACAAGTGGGAGGGATGGCCCAAATGCAGGCCCTCATGGAGCAATTTATGGTACAAATGCAGGCGTCCCTCAACCTGCAGAAGGACGATATGAGGGCTAATAGTGAGCAAATGAGGGCTGATAGTGAGCGATTGGAGGGCCAAATGGGGGTAATGGGGAACCGGATGGAGGCTCAGAGTGAGCAAATTGAAGCAACAATAAACGGAATGAGGGCCGATAGGAAGGAAAGGGAGCAGAGGGACAGAGGCCGCAAGTTGGGCGAAAGGGTCCCAGGGGTGCACGAGGAGGTAACGCGGGTCGAGAAGCGCCGGTTGAGCGAAGCGGAGGAAAGCACGGGTACAATGATGGGGGTAGAAATCGCGACACGGGGTTTGGAAAAGCCGGCGACCGATGAGGTAGAGGGTGTTATATTAAAGCCAGCGGTCGTCGAGGTGAGTAAAGAAAAAGCGGAAGTGGGCATTGAAATTGAAGAGATGACGGAGGTAGCCCGGGAATTGCAGGGAGAAATGGAAAATGTACAAAGTCCCTGCTCAAATCATGATGATGTACTCGCTAATCCAAATGGAAGTTTGCAGGTTTTGGTGCAGGGAGGAAGAAGAACCCCGAAGGTGAGACGTGCTGTGTATTGTGCGGGGAGATTTTGTAAGAGGATGTTTAGCGACAAAATAATTGTCGCGCGATTGGGATCGATATGGCACCCGGGCGTTGGTGAAGGGTCCCGTGTGAGTGGAAATGGCACGCGTGGGAGGAAAAAGTGTGCGTCGGCGAGTGGGTGTGTTATAAAGTGTGGGAGTGAAACCGAGTGCGAGCGAGAATGCACGTCGGGGTGTACGGAGTGTGACACGAGGAGTGAGTTGGTGGTGGAGCGGGTGCGAGAATGCACGCTTGGAATGGTCGGGGGTGTGCGAGGAAGCACACCTGAGTTAGTGGTAGCGCGGGTGTGGGAGAGCCCATGTGAGCGCGTTAGTGGGTGGATGCAAGAGTGCACGCCCATGGTGAGTGTTACGGAGGACGTAACGGAGGAGAGGTGTGGACCGAGGTGTGCGCGAGAGGTGTGGTGTGTAACAGGGAGAGCGTTGGTGGAATGTACGGACGGCGTTGGAACGCCAGGTTTTGTGAGGGTGAAAGGGGTAGCGTATGCGTGTGAGCATGCAAGTGAAGCATCGACGGTAACCGGGTTAGCGGTTAGGGCGACGGATAGCCGATGCGAGCACTCGGGGCGCGGCGTGCTTCGTTGGATGCGAGGCCCGGCGCGGATCGAAGCTGCGTCGTTTCTCTTCGAAGCGTCGTTGCCGATTCGGGCTTGGCCCCGCCCCGCACGGTCGAGTCCGGGCCTTGGCGGGCGAGGCGACCGGTCCGGTTCAAGGGCGAGTGGGAGGAAGCGGTACGGTGCCCCCTCGTGGGGACGGGGTTCCGACCGGGGGAGATTGAGCCATCGGGCCCGGGACCGCAAGGTGCCGCGCCGAGATGGTGCGTGGAACCTCGGTCCAACCAAACCACCTCCCTTGAACCGAAAGCCGGACGGATTCAACCTGCAGGCGACCAAACCACCCAAATTCATTGCTCGGCTGTGCGAAGCCGAGTTTAATGATGTCATGACGCACCGAGGCTAGGATATAGTGGACTGTGATGATGGTGATAGTGATAGTGATAGTGATTCGATACGAAATTTATAATAGTGGGTAGAATTGGCAGTAAATGGAAAATTTTTGAATTGGTTGGAATTTGGACGAGCAAAATTGATAGTGGGACCTCCCCAATGTGGTGGGATGGCAACTCTGTCATCCCTCACAACGAGGGGGGGCAAAGGAGCACTAGCTTATGGGGTTGATGGCAGTGAAAACTAGCCCGGGTGGGTTAGGATATTGTGTGTAGGGACCTAGAAGATGACATTAGGTAACGTTAAGGTTAGTTAGTGACAAGGATACCTGTAGTGGGGACGCAGGTAGATTAGCGTGGATGATAATGACGTGGGAGCGCAATAGTTTAAAGGGACGACTGGGAAGCACAAGTTTCAGAGGGGAGTCGTTAGATGAGATGATGCCGTGTGGTTGAGAATTGAACAGGTGTGATTGCACAGGTGTGCAACTGAACAGGTGTGTGGAGCAGTGTATGAGTGAGTGAAGGTGATTGTGTATTGTGCTGACCAAATGGTCCAGGAAGAGGAGGAGGGTGCAGGTGGCACCAGGTGTGATTTCACAGGTGTGCAACAACAGGTGTATGGAGAATGGTTGTGTGGAATACATGGAGTGTGGGATATATGGCGGATTGGAATGGATGGTCGTGGAGTGAGTATGGTGGAAACTATGGAGTGGAGTGGATGGTGCGAAGGTGTGAATGGGGGAAGGATGGACCCCCATCACGAATACCCGGGGCGGGTAGTGTAAGTGTTAGGTAGAGGGTATAGGTAAATTGTGGTTGGATATTGGCATCTGTGGTGCGGGTGAGAGAATGGTGATTGGATGGGTGCATTAGTGTTGTGGAAATGGCTGGGCGTGTAGCCTGTTAGTGTGTGTAGTTGGTTTGGGCACTCCACCACTGTGAGGATGTCGGCCAGGTGAGGCCGCAGGTGGGCTCTGGGAGCCGGTAGTTGTAGTGGATGGGGCCCGAGGATCCGGAGGACGGACCCGGGTAGCCCAGTGCCAGAGGGCACCAAGGGGTGACAGAGCCAGGAGGGGTCTTCCCCAGTTAGTTAGGTTAGGGTGAGGAGCTAGGTAAGCTCGGGTGGCAACTACAGTGGTGGAGGTGTGCAGGTGGGTAGACCCGCTGGGAGAGCTACACGTCACAGCCCAGAAATTGTGCAAGAGCACCGGGAGATGAATCGGGGGAGTGAGACCCCAAATTGAGAAGCACCACAGTTTGGTCAATGGGAATTGGTTTTTAGAACCCATAGTGTAAGTTGGCCAATGGATTGGCAGGGAGAGACCCCGGGTAGTGTAAAGTGTGTTAAGGTCATTTAGAGGATAGTTAGGATTGGAGTCTCCTCGCACCATCTGCATCCACTCACCTGAGATGAAGTAACTCCACACCATGCCATGTTTTATTATTTTTCATTAATGCAAATGTTTTGGATTGTGAGACGCATCATGACGTGGGTGTGACATTGTGCGTAATTCCATCTCTCCCTCCTTATGAGGATTGATGATGAATTGGTGATGGCAAATTTTGAAGTAGAGGGATTGGAGACGAATTTGGTGTAGAAGGGAAAGATGGGGAAGACAAGACGTAGTGACGAATTTGTAAAGGTGTAAATTCTTGTAAATATGGGGTAAGGGCAAGGGTAGTGTAGGTGACAGGGGGGGTGACGTACGGTAGGGACGAGTTTTTCTCACTTCGCTCTCCGTACGCACTTCACCCTGCATTGCCTTTATTGACGTGTACCCTTGTGACCTTACCCCTCGCTCATTTGTCTTCCCCCCTTTTGTCTCCCACTTGAGGACCTGTGCGCCATTGGGTGCCGAGGGGAGCGTGCGTGAGATGGCCATTGTGCGCACGAGATTCTCAGAACCAGCATGCATTGCGTTGATGTACCACTTTATGGACCGCTGTTCTGCGGCCAAGTACCACTTGATGGACCCCAGGTTCTGGGGCAGGGCACCTCTGTTGGAGACCGGCCATAGTGGCCAGGGAATCTTGCTTGCGGACCTCGTAGGCCGCATGAAGCCAGAAGCCGTCGGGAAGAACATCGGCCCAGCAGAGAAAGAGAAGACCACCACCAGTTGTTTTGTTGTGTTTATTATGAACCGTGGTGACTGTGCACCGAGTGGTGCTTTTGGTGCTTTGTGGTGCTTTTGGGTGCTTTGGTGGTATTGGTACTGGTGCATCGATGCAATGCGTGCTGTCTCCTCCCTCCCAACAGGAATTTCTTTTTCTTGTTCCCTAAAAAGAAAAAAGAAAAAACACAGGTCCTGGGTTGCGTTGTAAATAAGAAATAACGTCATTGTAAATAATGCTCCCCACCGTAAATGTATAGTTTGAGAACAATTCCGTAATTCGGTTATCCTGTGGGCTTGAGTCTGTTAGACAGGGTGCAATGCAATAGGGGGACATACTTATTTGTGTTTTAAGATTGTCACACTCAGGGTCAGGTTAATTGTAGAGGGAATTACACCTACGTGTCACACTAAGTTAAAGTTTTGTAGGCCCGAGCACGGGCCTGAAGAAAGGAGGGTGCAGTGTAACGAATTTGAGAAGTGTAACGGTTTTGAGAAGGGTAACGGTTTTGAGAAGTGTAACAATTTTGGAGAAAGTGTAACGAATGTGAAAAGTATGGTTTTGTTGTGTGTAACACCCTCGTAATGTAAATAATGGTCGCAGCCGTCCTCCTAGTTAATTCCATGAAACTTACACACAGGCCACGATATATCTTTTTAAATAGTTTATTTCCTTATTCCATGTAGGCTAAATATGTGTTTCCCACTAGATTGACTCTGCATTGTATCAAACGAAATAAGCGTAGGCCCCTTTCAATTTCCCCAATCATCTCCGCTCTCCAAAGTTCCTTTCAAAAGCGGTGCGAGTGGTGTTCAATCCCGCAAGCCGCCATTGCCCATGTGCTCATCTCGGAGAAGAGGGGGGTAGGAGCCGCCAACTCACAGGCGTGGCACGTCGTCATGATCAAAGGAGGAATCGGACAGCCCTAACAGCCAACCAGCACCGCGGTTAGCGACCCGGTAGGCGTGCCCTCGCAGCCGGCGGCTTGATTCCGCCCCGAGTAATAAAAGCGACTGGAAGGGACTGCTTTAGGAGATGACATGAGAGAGGACATGAGAGATGAGCTGTGAGCTGTGAGCTGTGAGATGAGAGACGCTCCAAACCAAAAAGGAGAGATACTTGGAGAGGAAACAAGCTTTGAAGAGACGCGCTGAGAGGAGGGAGACGGCTCCACCAGAAGAGAGGAGCAGGTGTGACCGAGCCAGCGCGTGACGTCTACAGCATCAGCAGCGTCGACGCGACCAAGGGTTTTCCCGCCAAAAACGCGAAGAATTGAGAGCTGCTACCTCCAGCCCTGCCGGTTGCAGGGACCTGACCCTGCCTCCCTCTCCAGCAACCCACCTCCGCCAATCCTGCCTGCAATTTCCCCCGTGTAAGTGTGAACGTCGTCTGTCTTGAATGTTGTCCTGGGGTTAAGTAAATTGAATAGTATAAGTTAACGATTCACTGTGTGACTGCTTCTTCCATCCATTGCTTGTAAATAATTTTGGTCGCTCCTTCTTTTTGCTTGTGTGTGTATAATAAATCTGTTCTTCCTCCGTACTCTGTCTTCTTCTCTTTTCCTTCTCTTTCGGTCGCTTTAGAGGTTTCCCGATTGAATATCTGTGGTGCGATCTGGTCAACGTTGGGGGAGTCGGGCCAATTGGGGATCCTGTAACGGTCGCGGTTGGACCATCCGCTCGGCCCATCATAACATCTAAACCGCGATCCGTAACAATATATATATTAGGGTGGTCCAAAAAAATTAAAGTTTAAATATATCTTTCTCCACAAGGCTATCCGTGTTCCATATCAAGATGTAAGAACTCATGCCAAAAATTTGACAGATTGTACAATATTTAGAGGTCACAACCAGTCCCTATATTTTAAGGATTTGAAACAAAAATACAATATCAATGTTTATTTCAAAAACACAAAGTCAAGCACACAGCACACATGTTATACAAATATAAATTACTCGCTGATGCACCCGGCGTTTTTGGGGTTCTTTTTGAATGAATTTAATCTTCTGTACATAGGTCTGACGTGAGCCCAGTATCAGTTAATGCTCAATGATTCCTTGTTCTTTCTTCTGTCGGGCCCCGCGAGAGAGAATTTTGAAAGCATGTGTTGCAATCAGTCAGATATTCCTATTAAGTGCATGAGTTGTACTTCAAGAGAATTTGAAAGAAGAAATCGATTTATTGCGAAATGGGCCGAGCCCGGCCGTGGCGGCCTCGACCAGCCTCGCCACCTACCCTATAACCTTCCCGGGGCCCGTCCCGACATTTTTTGTTTCAGAGGTTTCCTCCTATCTTTCACCGTTCAGGAGACTAGCGTGTGCAAACAAACAAACAAACAAAAACTTTCTTTTATGTATATAATAATCATAACTAGCCAAAAGCACACGGCGTTGCCCGGGTTATTTTTGAATGAATTTACTACTATAATTCAGCTTTTACTCGCAGCTGTAGAAGATTGACTACTATAATTCAGCTCAGCTTTTAATTGCGAAATGGGCCTGGCCCGGCCAAAGCGGCCTCGACCGGCCTCGCCACCTAGCCTATTACCTTCCCGAGGCCCGTCCCGACATTTTTTGTATCAGAGGTTTCCTCCTATCTTTCACCGTTCAGGAGATTAGCTTGCGCAGACAAACAAACAAACAAACAAACAAAAAATATATATGGATAACATGCATGTAATAGCAGTTAATACGACTGAACAAAATCGTTTCATATAAACAAACAACGTCACACCAGTTACTCTTTCTTTATGAAAGACAACTTTGTCAGAACTGGAAATCTTTTTCGGTGGCTGGTGATAAGTCGTAGTAGGTATTGTTTTTGGCTCTTTACGTTTTTTTTTTTGTTTTTTTTTTTTTTGTTGTTGTATACTGAATCGAGGCTCGTGAAAGAGCTAACATTTACTTCACAAACAAATCGACCAGACAACAAAATCGACCAGACAAACAAATCGGCCAATCGACCAGACCAGACAAACACAACATCCGAGAGCAGGGAGATGTGTGGAAGGGAGAGGGCCCGGGGGGAGGAGGCATGGGAAGGGGGGGGGGGGGGGAGGGGGAAGTATAAAGCACAAGGACACTAAGGACTTCCAGGACAGAAGTTGGTATTTCAAAAAGTGGAATTGGGGTGAAATTAGCGGGGGTAGAAAAGATCAAGGTTTTGGATGGGGGAAGATAAGAGATGGTGGTGAACAGCTGTTTTAAAGACTTGGAGGGTGGAGTGGGATTGAAGAGAGTGAGGGAGTTTGTTCCAGAGGTGGGAGAAAAGAGGAATGAAGGAGTGAAGGTGAGCAGAGAGTCTTGATTTTGGCAGTTTAACCAAAAGAGGGTTGCAGGCAGATCTTGTGCAACCTGTAGGAATATTTGCGGGACAGAGCCCAGAGAGAGCTGGGGGGGCAAGGCCAGAGAGGAGTCGGTAGAAGACGGAAAGACCACCAACCTGCCTGCGGTGAGTGAGTGAGAGGCCCTTGGAGTTAGCTTCATCGCGGGAGATTACAATGATTCTGAATGCTTTGGTTTCAACAGCGCGAAGGCAAGCTAGGTGTGAGTCAGGAGCTCCAGCCCAGAGGGGAGAGCAGTATTCCATTGAGCTGCGGATGAAAGCCTTGTATGTGGTGAGGAGCTCAGGTGTGCCAAGGAAGGACTTCGCACGACGGAGGATGCCCAGTCGGCGACTGGCTTTGGAGGCCAGATTTGAAATGTGGTTTTTCCAGGAAAGATCATGGCAGATAGTGAGACCCAAAAGCTTGAGTGACAGAACTTCTTGGAGAGGATTATTCAGAAAGTGGATGGGAGGGTTGTCCAGTCGGTCTTTTCGGAGAGACATCGTAAGAGTGTGAGATTTGTCAGGATTGAAAGACATGTTCCACTTGTTTGCCCAGTCTGTGATTTTGTCAAGGTCTGCAGAGAGTGAGGAGGCTGCAGACTGCTGATCTGAGGGATGAAGAATGGAGCGACAGAGAGTAGAGTCGTCAGCAAAGAGATAGAGAGGATTTTCAAGAGAGTCAGAGAGATCATTGATGAAGACCAGAAAAAGCACAGGGCCCAGAACACTGCCTTGGGGAACTCCAGCCTGAACAGGAAGAGGAGATGAGAGAAACCCATTCAGGGCCACACGTTGACTACGACTAGAGAGGAAGTCCGCCAGCCATGCGTGGAGATTTCCATGGATACCAAAAGAGGAGAGTTTGGTGAGCAGAGCGGGGTGCCAGACCGTATCGAAGGCACGTGATATGTCAAGGGAGACTGCTCTAATTTCCTGTTTGGCATTGAGGACCTCCATCCATTGTTGAGAAAGCAGAAGCAGCATGTCCAGAGTGGAGTGTCCAGGTCTGAAACCAAATTGATGATCAGAGATCAAGCCATTGGAGAAGAGGAAATATTTCATATCTGAAGCAATGATGGATTCCATGATTTTGCTGATAATTGGGAGAAGGCTGATGGGTCTGTAGTTGCTGGGATCTGTTTTTGCACCTTTTTTGTGCAAAGCGGTGATGTTGGCAGATTTCCAAGCAGATGGAAGATGACCTTGAGCAAAAGAGAGGGTGAAGAGAACCGAGAGAGGGAGTGAAAGAGCGGAAGAACATGATTTTAGGACCCGTGGGCTGATGCCGTCAGGTCCAGTTGCAGAATCAGAGTCGAGGGTTGACAGAAACTTTTCCACCTTGTCAGGAGGAAAGGACACAGAGTCCAGGAGCAGTGGGGTACGACTGGGTACGGTGGGTACAGAGAGGGATGGGTTTGGGACACAAGATTTAGAGGCAAACACAGAGTTGAGGCATTCAGCTTTTTCACGTGCGGAGTCAGCCGTGTGGCCATTTAAGGTGAGGGAGGGGATGGAGGGGGAACAAACACCAGAAACAGATTTGACCAGACGCCACCAGGATTTGGAAGAGGGAGACAGATAGGAGAGTTCGGTCCTGAGGACGGAGAAATATTGTTTCCTGGCTCTCCTGAGGGTGGACACCAAAGGTGGGCGGTCCGCTTCGAAAGTCCGCTTATCCGCTGCAGCGGACTAACGTTTTCGAAGCGGATAAGCGAATCGGAACAACCCCCAGAAACCGAAGCGGATAAGCGTAAGCGGACTACCGAAAAATTAAAGCGCATCGCGATTCGCCAAATCAGCTGTTAGCCTGAGCCGTTACTCTAGAATTGTGAATATTTATTTAAGTGAATAATAAGTGAAAACTGAATATTTTATTGGACGCTAGAGCGGCAATAACGTCAAGATGGAGAGATTTCTGACTCTCCAGCCCAGCGGCAGTGCCAGGGACAGGCACACGAGCGACGCAAACCAGCAGTCCCAGCACAGCGACATCCACAACCCGGCGGTCAACAACAACAACATTTTGAATAAATTTTATTTCAATAAAAATGTATATTTTCGATCTTAAAAGCTTTGTTTGTCTTTGTAGTAGTTAGAAATGGCTATTTAGGCTTAAAAAGCATTAAATTCCCTTTAGAAACGTCAAAAATCGCTTTAAAAACGTCGAAGCGCTTTTAAAAAATCGAAGCGGATAAGCGGTAAGCGGACTAAGATTTTTGGCCGCTGAAGCGGATAAGCGAATCGGACTACACGGGCTGGCGGAGCGGATAAGCGGTAAGCGGACTTAAAATTTTCCGAATCGCGCCCACCTTTAGTGGACACACACTTGTTTCGGGCTTTGCGAAAGGAAATGAGATTTCCTTCCGTTGGATTTTCTTTCCAGGAGACGAAAGCAAGTTGTTTCTCGGCAATAGCCTCACCACAAGAATCCGTGTACCATGGACGGGAGGAAGGGTATGACAACTGAAGACGAGAAGGGATAAATCTGTGCATGAGAGAGAGCAATTTACTTTGGAAGAATTCCCAGGATGAGTTGATGTCAGAGGCAGTAGAGATGGGAGACCAGTCCAGATGATTGATGGCTGCTTGAAGACCGTGCCAGTTGGCCTGAGTGAAATGCCAGACTCGTCGACGCTGAGGAGGCTCTCTGAAAATGGTCAGAGAGATGTCCACTTTAACAAGCACATGATCAGAAGAGCCGATTGGTGCAGAAGAAGAGCAGCAGACATTTTCAGGGAAGTTAGTCATAACCAAGTCCAGAAGAGAAGATTCTCCGTTGACTGAGATCCGGGTTGGGAAATTGACACGTTTACGTAAAATTACGTTTTCGTAAAATTGACATAAAATGAGTGAAATTATGGAATTTAGAGATCTTTACTTTGAGGTTGCGACCTTTAAATATTGGCCGTTCGTCCGGATTTTTTGCATGTAGGCTTCTTTTGTGATATCGAACAGAAAGAGCCTTGTGGAGAATAGGAATTCAAACGTTTTTTTTCAGTTCATTTTTGGACCACCCTAATACACACACACACATATATATATATATACTGAAACGCAAAAGAAACTTACCACCTTTGAAACCTTTAAATATCAACAATAACACTGCGTGTAGTAAATGTGTGAACTTATTTGTGGACAATAGTGTCCTCACTGTCAGACAAAACGGTCATGGATGGTCACTTGAACCTTCAATGGTCACTTCATAGCACAGCTGTTGAACAGCCGTTTTGACTGTCAGTGATTAGCCAAGGGGTACGGGATGATTTTAATGAGCTGCACGTGATGTCTTGATATTGGCTTTAAAAAGGCCAGTGCAAAATGGGCATTTTGACCAAAAAATTTGACCATTTTGACCAACTTCAAAAAGACCGAAAACGCAAAAGAAACATCACTTGTTTGAAATGTAATAAAATTGTAACAGTTCAAAATAAAACAAACCAACAATTGATAATTGAAACATTGGCATTTTATTGATGACATGTCAAGTTTTTGACCAAGATACACCATCTCATCAGTTTGTTCTACAGTACAGAACAGCACAGGGTGCAATGTCAGTCCCCTTTCAATAGCGTGTGTGGCCACCATTGTTTTGGATACAGGCAGTGCATCGTCGGCGTATACTGCCTACCAGTCTTTGGATGGATTGCTGCTGGATTCTGTCCCACTCAGTCCTCAATGTCTGAAGCAGCTCTGCCCATGTCCTGGCCCTGCCAACTACGCGTCTCCCAAGCTCATCCCACAGGTGCTCTATGGGATTCAGGTCAGGGGAGAACGCAGGCCACTGCATGGTGTTGATGTTCTCGCCTTGGAGAAATGCAGTGGTAAAGCGAGCAGCATGGGGACGAGCGTTGTCATGCTGAAGGGTTCTCAGTTCTGGGTGGTCTAGCAGGAATGGCAGCAGATGAGGTCGCAGGATGTTATCCACATACCGCTGGGTGTTGAGATTCCCATCCACAACCACCAGTGGCGTCCTGTACCGGCCTGATATGGCGGCCCACACCATCACACTTGGGCCACCCCACCTGTTGGCTTGAAGCACGCAACAATCGGCATATCGCTCGCCAGTTCTTCTCCAGACACGCTCACGCCCATCAGGACTGTCCACACAGAACCTTGACTCATCGCTGAAAGCGACCTCGTTCCACTGCGCCAAGGTCCAGGGCTGATGCTGCTGGCACCATCTCTGTCGGTTGCGGCGATGGGCAGCCATCATCACGGGGCCTCTGTATGGTCTTCTGGCAGTCAGACCATAGTCATGCAGTCGTCTTCGTGCAGTATCATTGGAGATCCATGGTTTGCATGCCCCGGAGTTTCTGACATCGTGACAACGTTGGCCGATATCGTCTGGTGTGAACAGCCAAGGCGACGTGCCACCTCACGGTAGCTCAGTCCGCCTTGCAGCATGCCCAGGGCACGCTGCCGTTTATCCCTTGACAATCGTGGCATGTTGATTGAAATGCCCATTTTGCACTGGCCTTTTTAAAGCCAATATCAAGACATCACGTGCAGCTCATTAAAATCATCCCGTACCCCTTGGCTAATCACTGACAGTCAAAACGGCTGTTCAACAGCTGTGCTATGAAGTGACCATTGAAGGTTCAAGTGACCATCCGTGACCGTTTTGTCTGACAGTGAGGACACTATTGTCCACAAATAAGTTCACACATTTACTACACGCAGTGTTATTGTTGATATTTAAAGGTTTCAAAGGTGGTAAGTTTCTTTTGCGTTTCAGTATATATATATATATATATATACATATATATATATATATATATATACATATATATATATATCTATATATATATATATATATATATATATATATATATATATATATATATATATATATATATAAACCACCTTTAGAGGCCATTTTTCCCCGCAAAGCGGGGGTTGGCCTTTTTCGGGAACCATGGTTGTTGTTGTTTTTTGGTCCCCTTTTTGAAGCAATATTTCACGGCCGGATGCCCTTCCTGACGCCAACCCTTTTTGCCGCCTTTAACGACAAACAGGGAATTACCAGTGAACTGGTACTCAATTAGCCGACCTCGGAAGGATGACAGGCTGAGTCAACCCCCCTGGCGTTAGTTCAGCGATCGACCGGGATTCGAACCCAGGATCCTAGGATCCTAAGCCGGCACCCTAGCCGCTAGCCCAACACCAGGGTTATTTTTATTTGTATATATATATATATATATATTTATATATATATATATATATATATATATATATATATATATATATATATATATATATATATATATATATATATATATATATATATATATATATATATATATATATATATATATATATATATATATATATACAGTGGAACCTTGACTTACGAGTATAATTCGTTCTGTGACCGAGCTTGTAACTCAATTTGCTCGTTTCTCAAATCAAATTTCCCCATTAAAATGCATTGAAATGCTATTAATCCGTTCCAGCCCGCCAAAAACCACACCAATTTTTTTTTAAATATACAGTATATATAAAAATATCTCACGCTTTATATTTCACCTGTATGCAGCATACAAGTTGGCAGGATGGCCTGGACTGGAGGTACGCACACTTGACTCTAAACTGTCCTGCCTGGGTTTGAATCCCGACCCAGCTATAACCTGTCATGGGTGAATCACAGGCAGGGTGATTCATCAATGTGTGTACCGCTAAACTGGGCGCCCCGTTTGCGTCCCATTAGTTGTTGGATGTTAAGGATCTCACCGTGTTTTCCACAAAGAGAAGGCGAGCTATCGCCGGCACTCTGAACAAGTTGTGGCCTGGCATGCTCCTCTCCTCTGCCGTTATATACGTCCTCCTCGGCATCTTTTTCCAGAAGAGCCCTGTCTCGTCACAGTTGAAGATTTGCTGGGGGATGTATCGTTCGGCTTCTATCAGTTCGGCAAAAGTTATAATAAAATCTTCAGCTGCCTTCACATCCGCCTCACCAAGTCGACAACACGCACACCTCGCTCATGTTTTTCGACGATTGCGTGTTTTATATCCAAGCACATCATCCTCTTCTTCTTCTCAGTACTGCCCTTGGCACTCACTTTCTTAGGACCCATGGTTAAAACTAAGAAATTTACCAAAATAACCAAAATGCGAAAACAAAGCAGCAGCGATATACGGCAGAGATACTGTACTTGCACGGCAAGATAACCACGTGACCGGAACCCACCTGGTGGCGGGTGGCGTAAACTCAAAATAACCAACATGCGAAAACAAAGCAGCAGCGATATACGGCAGAGATACTGTACTTGCACGGCAAGATAACCACGTGACCGGAACCCACCTGGTGGCGGGTGGCGTAAACTCAAAATAACCAACATGCAAAAACAAAGCAGCAGCGATATACGGCAGAGATACTGTACTTGCACGGCAAGATAACCACGTGACCGGAACCCACCTGGTGGCGGGTGGCGTAAACTCAAAATAACCAACATGCGAAAACAAAGCAGCAGCGATATACGGCAGTGATACTGTACTTGCACGGCAAGATAACCACGTGACCGGAACCCACTTGGTAGCGGGTGGCGTAAGCTCGTAACTCAGATCTCGGCTCGCATCTCAAAGCAATAAACCGCCCGAGCGACGGCTCGTATCTCGGAAAACTCGTAAGTTGGTGCACTCGTAAGTCAAGGTTCCACTGTATATATATATATATATATATATATATATATATATATATATATATATATATATATATATATATATATATATATATATATATATATATATATATATATATTGTTACAGACGCGGTTGTGGATGTTGGTTTACCGAGCGGTTTGGTATGACCGCGTCTGCACAGTTTACCCGATTATACTCGAACGTTGGCCGAGTCGCGCTACGCTAAATCAATTGAGGAAAGGACACAACGGCTGGGTTAAAATGACACGACACCAGGGGTACAGTTCTCAAGACCTCCGGAGGAGGTTATAATATTTCGGAACGTTAGATTACAAGGACGAGAGAGACAGCATAGGAAGGTAGGCACTTAAATACGGTCTTATAGTAGCCCCGACAGACGACAGATAAACGGGACAAGACTGACTCACACCGGGATTGATGGCAAGGAAGGGCAGGTAGTCGAGGCTCAAGGTGCACCTTGGCTCAGGGGCAGAATCGACCCGGTCCGGTCCAGAGATGCGGGAGGTCTCTCAGCGCTCGGAGGTGGCGACTGGTTCTCTTTACTTCGAGCTCGGGGCGCATCTGACGTCACGTCCGGTAAGTGGCTGCGTATATCCGGCGGGGAGTGACACGCCCTCGGCTCGTTAGCTCCGCCCCAGATGGAATTGGCCCGCCGCTTCTTATTGGGTGCTGGGGGTTACCGGGCTCCGCCCTTGACGAGGGGCCGACAGTCAGCCCCTTCGTGGTAACCCCGCCGGAGCACTTGGGCAATGGCGGCTAACCAAGCCGGAGTGAGGACGCACACTCCCCGCGCGCTGTTGTTGTAGTTGTTGTTGTTGTTTCATGGGGAAGATGGGAGGAGGTATGGGGAGGTCCTAAACTCACTACTGGTGCCATACAATCACATTCTGGTGCAACGAAGAGTCAGAATTAATGGAAACGAGTCCTTAACTGACATAGACTAAGAATAACTAGCAAGATGTCCGAAAGTTGTCTACGTGAGATGCGGTGGACCTGGGCATGACATTTAATGGGGGAAGAAGGGGAAGGTCGGTTCTACAGAGTGTTGTTTACAGACAATGGGACTAGGGAATGGGGGATTGGGGATAGTTGTGGAGTATTGGGGAAATAGGGGAATATTTACAAGCGGATATGGAGGCCAAATCCCATATCCGCAACATTGCACCCTTCTCTACCCTCGGGGCGTCCCGACCCGATAAATTTTTACCTACGTTAGTGTGGCACTCAGATGTAGTTCCCTCTACTATTAACTCTACCCTGAGTGCGACAGTTTTACAGATGTTCACAAATGAGTAAATATTTCCCCCTGCGACGTTGCACCCTTCTCCTCACAGAAACACACCCACAGGATAACCGAATCGCGGAAAGAATTCTCAAACTAAACATACAGCCGGTAGGGAGCATTATTTACATAAGACTACACTGATATTTACACTACGATCCAGGACCTGTTTTTGGAGGAACACATGCAGATGTTATGCATAGAGAGAGAGCACGCATGCCAGCATCGATACACCAACCCACGAGTGCTCTGTGGCCTTACGGCCTTTAATAATGTGCAGAGCACCCCATCCAAGCACCAAAAGCACCACCCCATAACACAGTCAGCACCATCCGGTGCACCAATAAAGTGCTCAACGTCACCGGTGGTGTCGCAGCCGGCCGATGTTCTGCCGCTGGTCTTGCCTTCGTGTGGTGCACTTGGCCTTCTTGCTTCTTTCGAAATAAAGAAAGGCGCCAACCGCGTCCATTTCTTTATTGTGGCCGTCAGGGGGCCAACTATTAGTGGTTCACCTGTTTGGCATAGGTGCCACGTTGACCCAGAGGTCCATCAATGGGTGGTGCTTGGCCGCAAAAGAACTGCGGTCCATGGTGGGCGGCCACAAAAATTGCGGTCCATATGGTGTATCGATCCCGGCAGCAAGCAGCGAAAGTGCAGGCCCACAACTGCGGAGCCAGCACCTCTCTCTCCTCTCTCTCTGCCCCAAAACCAGATCCTCGGAGGTGGGAGACAAAAGAAGAAAACAAGTGAGTAAGGTGGTAAGGGCGCAAAAGTGCACGCAATACAAGGTGATGCACACTGGGGGCACATGGGAACCAGGTGAGACAGGTACGTTCCTACCGTACGCCCCCCCCCCAACCAGGTAACCTACATGGCCCCTCCCTTACCCCTTACTGTATCCACAAAACACAACACTACCCATAAACATCTACTTTACAAATCAACAAACGTCCCTACTGTCTTCCCCGTTCCTCCCATAAACCAAATTCGTCTTCTCTCCCTCCTAACCAATCAAATTTGCTATTTCCAACTCTCATCAAAATTTGCCATCTCCAACTCAACATCAAAATTTGCCATCACCAATTCATCATCAGTCCCTCCTAAGGAGGGAGAGATGGAATCACCCCAATGTCTCATCCACGTCGTGATGCGTCTCACCAATCCACACAGCAATTCTCATTTCCTGCACACAGAACAAAGAAAACACAGGTGTGGAGTCATCATCATCACCTCAGGTAAGTGGCTGCGTATGGTGCGACAGGTTCATCAATCCTAACTATTTCCTAAATGACTTTAACAACTTTACATTACCCGGGGTCTTTCCCTGCCAATCCATTGGCCAACTTTCACTATGGGTTCTAAAAACCAATTCCCATTGACCAAACTGTGGTGCTTTTCAATTTGGGGTCTCACTCCCCCGATTCATCTCCCGGTGCCCTCGCACAATTTCTGGGCTGTGGCGTGTACCTCTCCCAGCGGGTCTACCCGCCTGCACACCTCCACCACTGCAGTTGCCTCCGAGCTTACCTGCTCCTTACCCTAACCTATCTACCTGGGGAAGGCCCTCTGGCGCTCTCCCCACTCGGTGCCCTCTCTGGCACTGGGCTACCCGGGTCCGTCCTCCGGATCCTCGGGCCCCATCCACAACTCTACCAGCTCCCAGAGCCCACCTGCGGCCTCACCTGGCCGACATCCTCACAGTGGTGGAGTGCCCAAACCAACTACACACACTAACAGGCTACACGCCCAGCCATTTCCACAACACTAATGCACCCATCCGCAATACCATTCTGCAACCGCACCACAAATGCCAATATCCAACCACAATTTACCTATACCCTCTACCTAACACTTACACTACCCGCCCCGGGTATCCGTGATGGGGGTCCACTCTTCCCCCATTCACACCTTCGCACCATGCACACCACTCTGTACCACTTACTCCAACTCTCTGCACACCACTCATTCTCTGCTCCATATATTCCACACACCTGTACTTGCACACCTGTGCTCTCACACCTGGTGCCACCTGCACCCTTCTCTCCCCAAGCGCATTCGCACTGATCCACAACACTCACTACTCATCCACTGCTCCACACACCTGTCCAGTTGCACACCTGTGCAATCACACCTGTTCAATTCTCAACCACAGCATCATCTCATCTAACTACTCCCCTCTGAAACTTGCGCTTCCCAGTCGTCCCTTTAAACTATTGCGCTCCCACGTCATTATCATCCACACTAATCTACCTGCGTCCCCACTACAGGTATCAGTCACTAACTAAACTTAACGTTACCTAATGTCATCTCTAGTCCCTATCAATATAACCTAACCCACCCGGGCTAGTTTTCACTGCCATACACCCCATAAACTATTGCGCATTTGCCCCACCATGGGAAGGGTGGCAGGGATGCCACCCTTACCCACCGGGCCCATCGCTCACTACCAATTTGGCACATCAAATTTCAACAAATCAAAAATTTGCCAATCACTACTCATCATCTGCCAATCATTACTGCCAATCCTTTGCCAATCATCAAATTTTGTTTTTCTCTAATTTCAGGGCCAAAACACTAACCTCATCACACAGTCTACTCACTAATGCCTCTCGGTGCGCCAATTCCTGTCCAAAGCCCGGCTTCGTAAAGCCAAGCCATGAATGCGGGTTGTGTTGTGCCAGCGGCTGGACGCGTCCGGCACTCGGTGCAGGGACGGGGGCTTACCCGGGCCGAGATCCCACGCACCACCCCGGCGTGGAGCCATCCAATGTCCCGATCTCGACCTGCCGGAATGCCTCAACAAAAAGTGGTCGCCATGACGACCCTTCCTATCCAGCTGCCCGCTCCACCTAGTGGAGCCTGGACGCGGCCGTTCCACGCGAGGCCCGGCACGCACCGAGGGCCCGATTCGGCTAAAAGTCGACCTAACCGCTGCTCCGTTTAACGTCGATGCTTCACCTGCATGCTTACACCCCGCAGCCCGTTCCTTGCTCACACATCCAGCCGTTTCCATGCTCCTCGTACCTTTCCTTACACACCTCGGTACTCTCATTCCACTCACAGCCTTGGTCACACACCTGACCACCGAGCACCTTGGCACACATTCGTCGCTCGCACACCTCACCAATACACCTCTTCGCGCCCCCTCCTCGGTCACCTCCTCTGTGACAATCACAGGTGTGTTCTCACTCGCACACCCAACCACGTGCCTCACTACCAATTCCAGCGTGCATTCCCACTCACGCTCTACCATTCCAGGTGTGCATCCTTCCATTCCAGGTGTACATCCTCGCTCACCTGTAACAACCAACTCACGCTCCTTGTCACTCTCACTACTCTTACCTCCATTCTTGACAGCGCACTCACCCTTACTCTTGACAGCGCACTCTTTCCTCATGCACCCGTCCGTTACACACCTTTCTCGCGCACACTCTTGCGCACACTCTCCCGTCACACCCTCTGTAACACTCACCTCACCGCGCTTCCATGTGCTCCCTCGCACACGCGCTTCGACCAACTCACTCTTGACGGCACACTCACTCCTTGGCACGCACTTTTTCCTCACACACCCCAGAGTCGGACTTTCTCGCACACCTCCTTTTTCGCACACCAGACCTGTCGCACACTTCACCAACGGCCTCTCACGAACACCCGGGTCCATCTCGACCCCCAAGCTTCTTAAATCCCCTGGCGCATCATACGCACGACCATATTGGTCACCACTTACACCGGGTCCTCTTCCTCTTCGCTTCTCCTCCATCACCTGCGAATCCCTCATCCGGTTAATGAGCACATCATCACGATCCAAACACAGACTTTGGACCAATTCTTTTATCTCCTCTTTTATCTCTTTCTTATCCCCTCTCCGTCGCTTCTTAATTTCGCTCACCCCTTCTTCCACTTCTTCTAATTTCTGCTTCACCTCTTTTATTTCCCGGTACGTCTCCTCAAGCTCATCCTCTAAGGCTACCTTGACCGTTTCCATGTGCGTCCTCACCTGCCGGTCCTTCGTCTCCATTACCTCTATCACCTCGTCCAACCTCGTTGTCAGTCCCTTACGTACCATCTGACATTCCCTCCTCGTCGCTACCAAGTCATTTTTTAGGTCATTTTGTGTCGCTTTTAACCCTCCTATTACCGCAGTGTTCCTTTGAACCTGCTCTGTTACTTCTTTTTGTCCCTCCGTCAGCCGTTCCACCTCCTGCGTCAGGTCCTCTATGCCCCCTTGTAACTTTACAGTCCCCTTTCTCACCTCCTTCTCCATGTGCTCCTTACAGTGCCTCACCTCCTCGCGCAACTCCTCCGACCTCCTCACTCACACCTCTTCTGATCTCCTCTCCCATCACTTGCATCTCCTGCCCAGATGCCACCCTCATCTGCTCCATTTCCTCCCTGTGAGCATCCAGTTTGGTCTCTACCCCCATTCTGACCCCCTCTATCTGCTGCCCCATTTGGTTAACTTCCCTTTCCGCTTGGTCCCTCATGTCCCTCAATTTGCCTTCCATCCTGTTTTCTAACCCCTCTAACCCATTTTTCACTCCCTCTATCTGATTCTCCTGGGCAGCCATTCTATTTTCTACCCCCATTAACCCATGTTTCACCTCTTTTATCCCGTTGTCTAACCCCTCAAATTTGTCGTCTAACTTCCCAAATTTCTTGTCTAATCCCCTAAAATTATTGTCTAACCCCTCACCGGTACCCCTCGCTTCGTCCCTCATTACCCCCATTTGGCCCTCCAATCGCTCACCCTGAGCATCCATCCGGTTCCCCATTACCCCTAATTGCTCACTCTGCAGTTTGAGGGACGCCTGCATTTGCGCCATAAATTGCTCCATGAGGGACTGCATTTGGGCCATCCCTCCCACTTGTGCAGCGGGTGCGGCCGCCGTAGCTATGTGCGAGGCGCCATTTTGCGCGCCCGCAACCTCGTGCGTGACGACGCTATTTTGCGAATCTACTACCCTCACTGCTTCGCTCTCCTCTTGTCCCTCAATTTGGTCCTGGATCGACCCTGCCTCACTCTCTTCTACCGGAACCCAGCCGTCTTGGTCTGCCATAGCGCGACTTTCAAAATTCGGGTTTTTATTTTCGTAAAACAAAATCAAATTTCGCCGTTATAATTTCGAGCGCGTGAAACGCGCTCCGGATCGAATTCCACTTCCCGACACCAAAATGTTACCCTAATGGTACAATTGGTGTTCCAAAATTTGGGCCTAACTGAATTTAGTCCCAGGTCCGAATCCAACTCCTCGACACCAAATGTTACAGACGCGGTTGTGGATGTTGGTTTACCGAGCGGTTTGGTATGACCGCGTCTGCACAGTTTACCCGATTATACTCGAACGTTGGCCGAGTCGCGCTACGCTAAATCAATTGAGGAAAGGACACAACGGGTGGGTTAAAATGACACGACACCAGGGGTACAGTTCTCAAGACCTCCGGAGGAGGTTATAATATTTCGGAACGTTAGATTACAAGGACGAGAGAGACAGCATAGGAAGGTAGGCACTTAAATACGGTCTTATAGTAGCCCCGACAGACGACAGATAAACGGGACAAGACTGACTCACACCGGGATTGATGGCAAGGAAGGGCAGGTATTCGAGGCTCAAGGTGCACCTTGGCTCAGGGGCAGAATCGACCCGGTCCGGTCCAGAGATGCGGGAGGTCTCTCAGCGCTCGGAGGTGGCGACTGGTTCTCTTTACTTCGAGCTCGGGGCGCATCTGACGTCACGTCCGGTAAGTGGCTGCGTATATCCGGCGGGGAGTGACACGCCCTCGGCTCGTTAGCTCCGCCCCAGATGGAATTGGCCCGCCGCTTCTTATTGGGTGCTGGGGGTTACCGGGCTCCGCCCTTGACGAGGGGCCGATAGTCAGCCCCTTCGTGGTAACCCCGCCGGAGCACTTGGGCAATGGCGGCTAACCAAGCCGGAGTGAGGACGCACACTCCCCGCGCGCTGTTGTTGTAGTTGTTGTTGTTGTTGTTGTTTCATGGGGAAGATGGGAGGAGGTATGGGGAGGTCCTAAACTCACTACTGGTGCCATACAATCACATTCTGGTGCAACGAAGAGTCAGAATTAATGGAAACGAGTCCTTAACTGACATAGACTAAGAATAACTAGCAAGATGTCCGAAAGTTGTCTACGTGAGATGCGGTGGACCTGGGCACGACATTTAATGGGGGAAGAAGGGGAAGGTCGGTTCTACAGAGTGTTGTTTACAGACAATGGGACTAGGGAATGGGGGATTGGGGATAGTTGGGGAGTATTGGGGAAATAGGGGAATATTTACAAGCGGATATGGAGGCCAAATCCCATATCCGCAACAATATATATATATATATATATATATATATATATATATATATATATATATATATATATATATATATATACATATATATATATATATATATATATATATTGTTACGGACCGCGGATAAGATGTTTGCCGAGCGGATGGCACCGCGGCCGAACAGTTACCCCGACTAACCCGATTCCCGAACGTTGGCCAGATCGCGCCACAGGTATTCAATAAGGAAAAGACAAAGGCGACACGGATGTGAAGAAGAAGAAGAAGACAAAAAAAGTTGGCAATACTACTAAATTTATTCCTATTATTTACACGCTCAAAGTAACCAAGGAAGAAGGAAAGATAAGAAAATAATTTACAGAAGATATTAGACACAGTGCAACGCTAGCTTACCTACAGTCTTAATTAACCCAGGGACAAGACACACAGAACAAACTCATGTACACAAAAGGATGGAAAGGCAGGAGGTGGATGGCTGGAAGGAGAGGAAGGTCCAACGGGTACTGCAGCACGATCGGCGCGTTTGGCAGCCGCCGTTCCTTCGCGGCCCTGCTCAAAACTGCCGTCCAGGCCCCAAGCTGCTGTTGTTGCTGCTGTGGCTGCTGCTGCTGCTGCGGCTGTGTGGACGTCGCGTGCTCTTTTCAGGACTCGTCTCCCTCGTCTTGTCAAAGCTCATCTGGTCCAACCACTCAACTCAACAACACGCACGTCTCCCTGTCCAACTACTACTCGGCTCTTGCGCGCGCGCTTTTATAGCGCCTCAGGCGATCAAGCCGCCGGCCTTCAGGACACGCCCCTGGGTGAGCTCGCTTCGGCCTTGATTGGTGGGCACAGGTCCTCTGGCTCCGCCCTTGATGACGATGTGCGGGCACGCCCTTCTTCCCCGAGCTGAGCACATGTTCAATGGCGGCTTTGAGGCGAAATCAGCAACCCACCGCTGTAACAAACCTGGCAAACTGCCCAGTGCGGTTGGCTATGGAGACTTGGAGGGGATGTAGCTGGAAATGGAGATTTTGGGAATGGGAATGAAAGGGGATCTATCTTGTTTCACTTGGTGCAATGGAGTGTCATCTTAATGGAAGACAAGGCCTTATCCTAATACACATAATAAAGATATAACTATCAACAAGGGGGAAATCTATGATTGGCTGACGTGATTGTTTATGACCTAATTATGGGACGCCCTTTGACCTTTATACATAACTGGAGTAAGGAGGGTCCAGAATAAAGCACTAATAATAAAAAAAACACAATAAAAAAAACACAATCCTCATATCCATAACAATATACATATATATATATATATATATATATATATATATATATATATATATATATATATATATATACATATATATATATTATATATATATATCCAAATATATCTTCAGTTCTCCAATTATCTCTGGTATCCACTCATTATATGGAATCGCCTGGATGCAACCGGGAGTAACAATCCAAATATATCTTCAGTTCTCCAGAGATAATGGATACCAGAGATAATGTGCCATGTGGCAGATGATACTTATCGCTCCCATTAAGGTACAGCATAGCTGTATGGGATACCTTAACGGTGGTTCACCACTGATGGTATGAAATCGTATAGTAACTCATATATATATATATATATATATATATATATATATATATATACAGTCACGTGAAAAAGTAAGTACACCCCATGTAAAGTTTTGACCTTTTCAACATATTTCAACAATATTGATAGATAAAGGTGATATAATATAACAAATATCATGAAACATTTACATTTTGTCGTCCATTGTATAATTTAAATAAACATAAATGCTAATTTCGCATGTGGAAAAAGTAAGTACACCCCAACATTTATCACCACTTCAAATACCTAAAATTACAATCAGGTGCACCAGCTCAGGTGCAAATGATTAGAACATCATTAGAGAGGATCTTGGAGGAACCTGTCTTATTTAAACCTCAGATATTTAGTTTGGTTTGCTCTTTGTTGTTGAAGTGTGCGGCTTCACCATGCCTAGATCAAAAGAGCTCTCTGAGGCCTTCAGAAAGAAGGTTATAGATGCCTACGAGTCTGGGAAGGGATTTAAAAAGATCTCCAAACAATTTGAAATCAATCATTCGACTGTCCGGAAGATCATCAACAAGTGGAGAAGATTCCAAACAACTGCAAACTTGTTCAGGCCAGGCCGCCCCAGCGAGTTCAGCACGAGAGCAGACCGCAAGATGCTGAAAGAAGTCTCTAAGAACCCCAGAATGTCATCACGGGACCTACAGGTAGCTCTTGCCACTGTTGATGTCAAAGTGCACGAGTCTACCATTATAAAAAGGCTGCACAAATGTGATCTACATGGGAGGTGTGCCAGGAGGAAACCTTTGCTGTCCAGAAAGAACATCAGGGCAAGACTAAAGTTTGCCAATGAACACCTCGGCAAAGACCAGCACTTCTGGAACAATGTGCTCTGGACAGATGAGTCAAAGGTAGAGCTATTTGGCCACAGTACCAGAAGACATGTTTGGCGAAAACCAAAGACAGCATTTGACCACAAGAACCTGATACCATCTGTAAAGCATGGTGGTGGAAATATTATGGTTTGGGGCAGCTTTGCTGCATCAGGGCCTGGGCAGCTCACCATCATAGAATCCACGATGAATTCTTCATTGTACCAGAGGGTGCTTGAGGATAATGTGAGGCCATATGTCGGAAAGTTGAAGCTCAACCGAAGGTGGACCTTGCAACATGACAATGACCCTAAACATACCAGTAAATCCACCAAGAAATGGCTGAAAAGAAAGACATGGAGGGTTCTCGAATGGCCAAGTCAAAGCCCGGATCTAAATCCCATCGAGATGTTGTGGGGGGATTTGAAACGAGCTGTGCATGCAGGAAACCCCTCAAACATTGCACAGCTGAAAGAATTCTGCGTGGAGGAGTGGGCAAAAATTTATCCCAGTCGATGTCAGAGACTGGTAAACAGTTATAAGAAACGCCTACTTGAGGTTGTTTCTGCCAAAGGGGGCAATACCACCTATTAGAGCCAAGGGTGTACTTACTTTTTCCACATGCGAAATTTGCATTTATGTTTATATAAATTATACAATGGACTACAAAATGTAAATGTTTCATGATATTTGTTATATTATATTGTAGCGGTTACCGGAAGCATGACACAATTACCGTGCACCGGCCGATGACGCAACCGGCGAGCGGCCACGTGTCCGGACTCACCCGGGCGTGTCCAGACTTGCCCTTCTCGGGCGAACACTTGCCTTGCATACCACGCCCCGTCGAGAGGCGTGACTTACCTATTTTGCATACCACGCCCCGCCTGAGAGGCGTGGCTTTTGTGTATTCAGTTTGCGATATAAATTGCCGCCCGTTCGAGGGGCGGATTCAGTGTGCTTTTGAGTTCTTTGGTTTTGAGCTAAATAAATAGCTCGGTGAAACTTCGTTCCTGTGTCGTCCATTTTGTCTGGCTTTATCGTGCGAGCACAGCTTCCACAATTGGTGACCCCTTTCTAAGAACACGGCAATGGAGTCAGCTGTAGCTTTGAAGCTCCCGGGCTTTTGGGAGTCGCACGCGGCCGTTTGGTTTGCTCAAGCGGATTCTCTCTTCGCCCTGCGAAAAATTACGGAGGTCACGACGGGCTTCCACCATGTGGTCTCTGCGCTCACTGCCGCCTCCGCTGCCCGGGTCCTGAGCTTCCTCCAGCACCCGCCGAACGCCGACAAATACGGCGCGCTCAAAGGCCTACTCCTCGGTGCGTTTGGACTCACGAAGACCGAACACGCACGACAACTACTACACCTCCCGGAGCTGGGCGAGGCCCGTCCATCCGAAAGCATGGACCACATGCTTGCTCTTCTCGGTGACCACAGCCCGGACTTCCTCTTCCGCGAGCTGTTCCTCCAGCGGCACATTTTTGACGCCCTCCACGGCCTTTCCCACCCGGGCCGGAAAGCATCACAGAAGCTCGTGGCAGCAAAGTTCGTCTGGCACGGGCTCCATAAGGACGTCCGCGACTGGGCCAATGCCTGTGTCGCCTGCCAGCGCGCGAAGGTCCACCGGCACACCCAGGCCCCGTTGGCACCATTCGACGTGCCCGCAGGGTGCTTCGACCACGTCAATGTGGACCTGGTGGGACCCCTTCCCTCCTCACGGGGCTTCACCCACCTCCTCACGATAGTGGACAGGACCACCAGGTGGCCGGAGGCCGTCCGGCTGGCATCAACAACATCCGCCGACGTGGCGCAGGCCTTCATTGGCACTTGGATTGCCCGTTTCGGCGCGCCCTCGGACATCTCCTCCAACAGAGGCCCACAATTCACCTCCGAGCTTCGGGGCGCGGTCGCCCAGGCCTTGGGGGTCAAGCTTCACCACACCACGGCCTACCACCCCCAAGCCAACGGCTTGTGCGAGCGGTTCTACCGCTCGATGAAGGCCGCTCTCAGAGCCAGCCTCCAGGACGACGGTTGGGCCAACAGGCTCCCGTGGGTCCTATTGGGCCTCCGAACGGCCCCTAAAGAGGACCTCCAGGCTTCCACCGCCGAGCTGGTCTACGGCCAGCCACTGCGCGTGCCGGGCCAATTCATCCCTGACGCCACCGGCCCCTGGTCCGCGGCTCGCCAACGCTCGGACCGCCAGGAGATTTGCCCCGTGCCCACGTCCCACCACGGCTGCCCCCAACCCCACGTCCCCCCAGCACTTCGCACTGTGGAGTACGTTTTTATCCGGCATGACGCTCACCGGGGACCGCTCCGGCCACCATACGATGGACCTTTCCGGGTCCTGAAGAGGGACGACAAGTCATTCATCGGCGGCAAGCCGGACCGCATCTCCGTGGACCGCCTCAAGCCGGCCCATTTGGACCTCGACCAACCTCCATGGTTGGCCCTTCCTCCACGACGGGGCCGTCCCCCGTCAACCAAGCCCCCTGCCCGACCATCCACCGCCACGCCACCTACCACCCCCACACGAATCGCCAGGGGTCGTTTCGGCGGGGTCATCAGGACCCCCCTCAAACTGACTCTCCCGGTGCAGGTTAATTCTGGGGGGGGCGCACGTAGCGGTTACCGGAAGCATGACACAATTACCGTGCACCGGCCGATGACGCAACCGGCGAGCGGTCACGTGTCCGGTCTCGCCAGGGCGTGTCCAGACTTGCCCTTCTCGGGCGAACACTTGCCTTGCATACCACGCCCCGTCGAGAGGCGTGACTTACCTAATTTGCATACCACGCCCCGCCTGATAGGCGTGGCTTTTGTGTGTTCAGTTTGTGATATAATTTGCCGCCCGTTCGAGGGGCGGATTCAGTGTGCTTTTGAGTTCTTTGGTTTTGAGCTAAATAAATAGCTCGGTGAAACTTCGTTCCTGTGTCGTCCATTTTGTCTGGCTTTATCGTGCGAGCACAGCTCCCACAATATCACCTTTATCTATCAATATTGTTCAAATGAAGATCAAATAGCTGTATGTTGAAAAAGTCAAAACTTTACATGGGGTGTACTTACTTTTTCACGTGGCTGTGTATATATACATCTATTTTACTTTTTTTTTTAACATTAGAATTATGATGAAACACTACACCGGACTGTGACTTCTGTATTAAAGGAGAGAATGATCATAAAATATATGCAGTATTCCCACATTCACGTAAAATATATTTGAAACTACTCGATGTGCCCAAGCGCTCATGGAGGTATCATTTGTCGATTGTAAAGTTGTGAACAATTTTTGCAGTCACTTCAAGAGCCAAGAGAACAAGTCCTTCCAACGAGGCACGGCAGAACTGCTCGATAGTCCCGAGATAATATCGTCCATGATGGTGCCAAGTAAGGAATAAGCAACGTTTAATGTCTTTATGCATCTCTTTTTCAAAACAAACAAGATTTTAAAAATCCTGTTTGATGTTCCCATCTGAGCACTTAGCTGCGAGTACTCAGATTTTTCCCATTTTCCACCAATCCTCATGTATTTCATGTAAAAGTGTATTTATGTCTCCTATTACCGATGTGTACCCCGGTTTAGAACAGGTACACCGTGCCCCTGCGTGTCGTGAGAGGCGACTAAAGGGTTGGCGTCAGGAAGGGCATCCGGCCATAAAAACATTGCCTCAAAAAGGGAACCATGACAATTAGGTGTGAAAACATTTTGCTACCCCGGAGACATGCTGAATGGAGAAGGTGGATCAGACTCTGCAACGGTTGCTAGAGTGAGATGTGCATGGAAGAGGTTTCGGGAACTGAGTGGCGTGCTGACGAGGAGGGGAGTGTCGTTGAAGCTGAAGGGAAAGGTGTATGCTGCATGTGTGAGAAGTGTTATGATTTATGGGAGCGAGACATGGGTAATGAACGTAGAGCAGCAACGAAGGCTGGAAAGGGTGGAAATGCGAATGGTTCGGTGGATGTGCGGAGTATCGTTGAGAGAGAGGAAGACAAATGATGAATTGCGAAAGATGATGGGAATAGAGCCTGTGATTGATGCTGTGAAGAGAAACAGGTTGAGATGGTTTGGTCATGTGTTGAGGAAGGATGAAAGTGACTGGTTGAGAAGAGTGATGGAAATGAATGTAGAAGGAAGTAGAGGACGGGGAAGACCGAGAAAGACTTGGCCAAAGATGGTGGAAGAAGAAATGCGGGCAAGGGGGTTAACAAGGGGAGATGCAGAAAATAGGGCAAAATGGAGAAGATTGTCATGGGGACCGCAAGGCTAACCCCCGCTCTGGCAGTGAAAATGGCCTTAAAATGCCTGTTGTTGTTGTTGTTGTTGTTGTTGTATTACCCTTTGCCCTGCATGTGATGTTTGGACAGGTTCCTCCATGATACACTCTAGGAACACTGTGAGTTATGTTTTCTTGAACTCACTAACAATCATTTATTGTTTTTTAACCAAAGAATTGTGGTCTGCAGAGCAAGGTTATAGATGAGAATGTTTGGGAAATCATCAATTTTCATCCTATTAACTTGAAAATTAAACAGAAATTACATAGTGCATCACTGAATTGTGAAAGCAACTAATTTTAAGGTCAAAAAGGTTAAAGGTAAACTCAAGGTCAAACTAATTTTCATATGAAAAATAATTAATTTTTGTCCAATGGTTTGATTAAGATCATCAATTTAAATCTTGATGAAATGGGCAATTTGATATATCCACGGCAACATTTTTGCAAAGCATTTTGTAGCAGAGGGTGAACTTTGCAAGTGTGGTGCTCCGTACGACGTCTTTCTTGTCTGTTTGTCTGTCAATCGCCGACGGGTCATATTTTAATCCGATCTTCACAAAACCTCACAAAACGGTACAGTTGGTCATTGCCAAGAAGGCTATTTATTTAGAGGTCAAAAGTTCAACAGAGGCCAAAGGTCATCAACCTTGTCAAATTTCTAAAATCATAAATTTTCATCCGATTGACTTGAAATTTGAAGTGGATTTGCATATCAGGCCACTGAATTCAATCACCAATTATTATTGAGGTCAACATAGGCATGAAGGTCAACTTAGGCCAAGGGTGAACAACTTAGGTGCAATTTCTAAAATCCTCAACTTTCATTCTCACTTAAATCACTTACAGTGCATTCAGAAAGTATTCAGACCCCTTCACTTTTTTCACATTTTGTTATGTTGCAGCCTTATGCTGAAATCGTTTAAATTCATTTTTTCCCTCATCAATCTCCACTCAATACCCCATAATGACAGAGAAAACAGGATTTTAGAAAGTTTTGCAAATTTATTAAAAATAAAAAACTGAAATATCACATTGACATAAGTATTCATACCCTTTGCTCTGACACTTGAAATTTAGCTCAGGTGCCTCCCATTTCTCTTGATCATCTTTGAGATGTTTCTACACCTTGATTGTAGTCCACCTGTGGTAAATTCAATTGATTGGACATGATTCGGAAAGGCACACACCTGTCTATATAAGGTCTCACAGCTGACAATGCATATCGGAGCAAAAACCAAGCCATGAGGTCGAAGGAACGGCCTGCAGAGCTCAGAGACAGGATTGTGTCGAGGCACAGATCTGGGGAAGCCTACAAAAAAAATTCTGCTGCATTGAAGGTTCCCAAGAGCACAGTGGCCTCCATAATTCTTAAATGGAAGAGGTTTGGAACAACCAGGACTCTTCCTCGAGCTGGCCGCCCGGCCAAACTGAGCAATCAGGGGAGAAGGGTCTTGCTAAGAGAGGTGATCAAGAACCCGATGGTCACTCTGGCTGAGCTCCAGAGATCCTGTGTGGAGATGAGAGAAACTTCCAGAAGGACAACCATCACTGCAACACTCCACCAATCTGGGCTTTATTGCAGAGTGGCCGAACGGAAGCCAAACAGTTCAATCTTGGTTTCATCAGACCACAGAATCTTGTTTCTCACAGTCTGAGAGTCCTTTAGGTGCTTTTTTGCAAACTCCAAGCGGGCTTTCATGTGTCTTTCACTGAGGAGAGGCTTCCGTCTGATAATTGATAAAGCATTGATAATATTATAATAATATCAAGTGCTAAATCTGGACAGGTACCATCGTCTGTTGTCGATGTGTCATTGTTTTCACGAACTAAGCTTCTGTTTGCGAAGAATCGACTCGTACAGACTCTGTGATATCGTGCTTCCACTGCATGTAGGTCACCTAGGGCACCCTGTACACGATGCTTCACATCTTCTCCCCACTTGTCCCCTCGGGTATCACATTTCTCAATCAAACAAGTACAAAAAGTTTTAATTCAAACAAAAGCCGCGTCGATGTTACACAATGCCTAGATGCAGCTGTGCCTATAACGTCGATGTTATAGGCACAGGACATTCCTATTGATTCGATTACTTGATGTTATTTTTGTGCAAAGTGAAAATATATCTCGGCAATTTCCCGTGTGTGGCGACGAATTTTTAATATATCTCGGCATTTTCCCGTCTGTTATTTCAGGCGGTGTATGACTGACCATGCCGCGATTTAAAAAATATATATATCACGGCATTTTCCCGTGTGTGGCGACACGTGAACGAAGCTATGCTCCTCTCTACACATTATTGTGACGACGTATAAATGAAATATTTCATCGTGACAATTGTCATCAAATGGACGATATTTTAATACTAGGACGTGCCCGTACGTGGGTGCCCGTTCCTTGCCAAAAAAAAAAAAAAAAATGTCTTCGCCCATGCATGCATGGGCGTGCCCATGGGCCCATGGGCGTGCCCGTAAGTGCGTGATGTGACCGTACAATGAATGTATCGTCCCGACGCCGCAGCTCGGATGGCGCTGCAGTTAATCGGGCCTGTATCGGCAGAGTTATTATAAACGTGTACTACAATCGATCGTACCTTACAGCGTCTGCTCGCCACGTTCAGCATCAGTACGGCAGAGTTATTATAAACGTGTACTACAATCGATCGTACCTTACAGCGTCTGCTCGCCACGTTCAGCATCAGTACGTCGTCACTATGACTATCCGTAAGTCCGGAAGTGACGTCCTCATTTGACTGTCCGGAAGGTCGCATATCGCAGTTACGATGAATCGCAAATTAGTTTTAATTAGTTTTAAAACATAGTTTAACGGCAACATAGTTTGCCAACGTGAAATAAATGAATACGCTCTCAAATGTGCCGTCCGAGGCAGAGTCTGTTCGCCACGTTCGGCACACGTGATAGCTCGCTGCTCTCTGATTGGTTGAATCGTTTTTTGGACATAGCTCGGTAACTACTTGTCCGATTAATATGAAACCTTGAAAAGGCACATCCTCGGGTCCCCAGCAATATACCTGGCAAGTTTAAAGTATATCGGACCCGTGGTTGTCGAGAAACAGCGGTCACAGACACACAGACATACAGACATACAGAGATTACTGGAATTATAGATAGATATCTCGGCATTTTCCCGTCTGTTATTTCAGGCGGTGTATGAATGACCATGCGCGATTTTAAAAAAAAAAATCTCGGCAATTTCCCGTATGTGGCAACACGTGAACGAAGCTATGCTCCTCTCTCCACATTATTGTGACGACGTATAAATTAAATATTTCATCGTGACGATTGTCATCAAATGGACGAATTTTTAATATATCTCGGCATTTTCCCGTCTGTTATTTCGGGCGGTGTATGACTGACCATGCCGTGATTGAAAAAAAAAAAATCTCAATGGACTTGAAGTTACAGGCCTTTGAGAATTCATTTCGTTCTATAAAGGGCAACTTTCATCGGATTTTCTTCCCGTTTTTTTTCAACCGAGTCTAAAACTATGTTAGCGACTGGGAAAAATGAAATGATATATCGAATTTGATTTGAAATAAAACTGTGTGAGAGAGGAAGACACCACGGGCCTACAAAACAGGCCTCAAAGCTATGCGAGTTAATAAAATGGTGGATATTTGTTTATATGAAGCCTCTCCCACAATGGGTGGAGCTATGGTTCCCAGAATGGGTGGAGCTTCGAGGTTTTGTCTTCTCTGCAAGAACAACAGGACAAGAAGAAGAAGAACAAGAACAACAGCAGAGGGCATTCTATGACCAGCGTCTTGCGACGCTGCTAATAAAGCTTGTAAGGTTTGTCTCTTTGGTCTGAATGTGATGATCTGCACATACGAGTATATGCTGGACGCCACAGTTCAGGATGTTTCTCGTCCTTGGTGACATTGCATATGTCTGCACAGTATAAACAGTGTTGTAAGAAGTCAAAAGGCGCTGACGAGCAACGTAAACGCTTTGCTGCTGGAACAGTTACAGTTGTGTTTTCGGTACTTGTTGATGCACGACGGAGAATGGTCGCCCAGTTAGACTTGGATGTGTACTTTGATACACCGTTCTTGCGATATTGAACAGATAAACTTGGGTTTGCTGCAAGTTGACTTTCGAGGCCTTGCCATCAATGGTCTTTGTATATTCTGCCTGCTCGGATGATTGATTGTATTCTGGCCGGTCCTGACTTGGTTATACAAGGAGACTTGTTGTCACGTGCTTCTCCGTAGCGTGATTTAAATACACATCCCTCGTCCATGGCTGAACGGAAATGACACATACATAATATGATTGAGCATATGGTGTTTTATCATTTTGAAATCCTTATCTATGACATTTATTGAAATCCCGGAAAGAGGCGCGTCAGAATATACACGTTTCATCTGAAAATACATCGAACGTGCAAGTCATTATTGATCTTATCCCTTTATTAGTCCCCTACCAGTGTACACCGGAGGGGACTATAGGTTTGCACGCCGTCCGTCAGTCCGTCAGTCCGTCAGTCCGTCACGCAAAGAACAGTTTTCCGGACGTTTTTTCTAAACGCTTAAAGCTAATGATTTCAAACTTGGCACGTGGTTTCCTCATGATAAGTTACAGATCGAGTTCGAACTTCACGACGTTTCGATCATTTTTGACAAAGTTATGGCACTTTGAACTTTGGGAATTCTGATAATTCTGATGATCCTCAACTCAGTGCCATTTTAAGTTTTAATTTCCTTTAAAAACGATTTTCTCTGCAATAATAGGACCGATAGAGATCAAATTTTCACCATATGCGGGACTCGGTCTGTAGAATATTTTAATGGTAATTATGACGTCACGGGTCACGTGGTTCGGGCGCCATATTGTTTTTCGTGAAAACACGAAAACCCCTTTTTCTCTGCAACGGCTGAACAGATCGAGGCCAATCTTTGCAGGCAGAATCGCATACCCATGACGAACAAAAACGTCAGCGAGCATGACGTCATGCGTCACATGGTTTCAGAGTTATGACGTTTTTAAGCATGAACCTTTAAAACCGAGCCCCTCCCTCATTTTTGATCCAATCGAGGGAAAACTTCACAAATCTGTTCCGCATGTCAGTCTACTAAAATGTCCTTTTGGAATTTGCGATAGCTCACGTGGTTTGGCAGACATCATTAATTAAACGAAAATATTTTTAAAATGGATATCTCTTGAATCGCTTTATTGATCGACGTGAAACTTCATACTATAGAAGACGTCATGAAGAGTAACAAGTGTGCAAAATTTCAAGATGATTGGATGTACGGTCTGGAAGCTAGAAGTTGTTATTGCGTGAAGAAGAAGAGGCGTCAACTGTGCGGATTTAATTATTTATCACATGTACAGACTGAAAGCATCGTTGGACACGACCTGTCGCGGTCATTTTAACCTCAAATAAAATTCTAATTTAAGATTTGTCAATAGCTGAGGTATATTAACAAACGAATAAAACAGATTTGGTCAAATTCTGACTTTTTTAACTCGATCACATTTGACAGAGTTGTGACAAGCTGAGGAAGAAGAAACCTCGCATCGGCTTCTCCAATGTGCCATAAAAAAATGGATATCTCTTGAATCGCCAGTACCTCAGACCGTGAGTTGGTAATAATTTATATAATTCACACAGTGCAATACGTGCAGGCCGCTCCACGGAGCTACCTTGCGGGCTTATCAACGAGGCGAGGCGTGACACACGTGTCTCAGCACACCTCAGATCAAGTTTGAAAACCAGCATCAACCGTGCATAAATTTGCATATTCGATCACATTTTTGACAAAGTTATGGCACTTTGAACTTTGGTAGGGGACATGTATTGCAGCGCAATACTCAAAATGCTTGTTTTTCCTGTACTTTTTCGTAATACTGACCTCACAATCGGACTCCTCATGTCTGTAATCCTATAAAAAGATGTTTTGATGACGTTTCTATGTCAATTAGTAACCATAACATGGAGAAAAGAAGATTTTACGAATTTTATGGCGGCCATCTTGGATTTTGTCATCTATCTATAATTCCAGTAATCTCTGTGTGTGTGTGTGTGTGTGTGTGTATGTGTGTATGTCTGTGTGTTTGTCTGTGACCGCTGTTTCTCGACAACCACGGGTCCGATATACTTGAAACTTGCCAGGTATATTGCTGGGGACCCGAGGATGTGCCTTTTCAAGGTTTCATATTAATCGGACAAGTAGTTACCGAGCTATGTCCAAAAAACGATTCAACCAATCAGAGAGCAGCGAGTTATCACGTGTGCCGAACGTGGCGAACAGACTCTGCCTCGGACGGCACATTTGAGAGCGTATTCATTTATTTCACGTTGGCAAACTATGTTGCCGCTATGTTGGCGTTAAACTATGTTTTAAAACTAATTTGCGATTCTTTCGCTTTCCTGCGCGTTTGTGCACGCTATGGCGATTTCTTTACCAAACTCCGCAAGCCGTTCGCTTTGGACCAAACCATTTCATGTAAATAGAGGGGGGGGGGGGATTGTCACCGTACTCGCAAGCCGTTCGCTTTGGACCAAACCATTTCATGTAAATAGAGGGGGGGGATATAATTTTAGATATAGATATAGTACGGGCATGCCCTTGTCTATCTATAATTCCAGTAATCTCTCTGTGTGTGTGTGTGTCTGTGTGTGTGTATGCGACCGCTGTTTCTCGACAACTACCGGTCCGATATACTTGAAACTTGCCAGGTATATTGCTGGGGACCCGAGGATGTGCCTTTTCAAGGTTTCATATTAATCGGAGAAGTAGTTACCGAGCTATGGCGATTTCTTTACCAAACTCCGCAAGCCGTTCGCTTTGGACCAAACCATTTCATGTAAATAGAGGGGGGGGATTGTCACCGTACTCGCAAGCCGTTCGCTTTGGACCAAACCATTTCATGTAAATAGAGGGGGGGGGGATTGTCACCGTACTCGCAAGCCGTTCGCTTTGGACCAAACCATTTCATGTAAATAGAGGGGGGGGGGGATTGTCACCGTACTCGCAAGCCGTTCGCTTTGGCTTTGCGAATGGACCAAACCATTTCATGTAAATAGAGGGGGGGGATATAATTTTGTACGGGCATGCCCTAGTTTTTCTCAATTTCCCCAAGCGTGTGAGGTTTACACCCACCTGGATTTCATTATACGTATCTTAATGATAAATAATCAGCAAAGAAAAAAACTTTATCAGGCGAAAAGGGGTTACACCCTCGCACTGCCAGACTATTTGAGTGGAGATTGATGAGGGAAAAAACGAATTTAAACGATTTCCGCCGAAGGCTGCAACATAACAAAATGTGAAAAAAGTGAAGGGGTCTGAATACTTTCTGAATGCACTGTACATAAAAAGTATTTCATCCTTGCCACTCACCGAACCTGCCCCCCAGCTTTTGTCTGGATCCATCGATCAGCATAACCTTTTGAGATATTTTGCTCGCAGGCAGACAAACAGGGGTGAATACACAACCTCCATCCACCTTCGGTGGCATAGGTAAAAAATGGAGGAATTTACAAAAATGGAGAAAAATGGAGGTGATAGTAGGAAATTTGGGAAGTATTAAAGTCCATGAGTTATTTTGGTACAAATAAAAAGAATGGATGAGTATTAAATTTGAAGCTTAATGATGTACATATTACAGATATGTTTTCTGTTGCTAAAACTTTCAATGACCACTTTGTAAATGCTACTTCCAATTTGGAATCAGACTTGCCACCTCTTTGTGATAATCGTACGTACAGCAAGTCTTTCATCGAACAAGAAAGTACTATATCAGTCAGGCTGGCAGGTAGATAGCGTAGCAATATAGCGATTCATCACAGGGTGTGCTGTCCCTCAGATGGACGTTGAACTGAACGTTAACGTTCTGGGCACGGAGCGCCTGTTAACATTAGTTGGTGGATGTTAAAGATCCCATCGTGACCTTTGCAAAGGGTAGGTGCGTTATTGCCGGCACCCTGAATAAATTACAAATTCCTGCCCTGACTGACTGCTGGGAAGGCAATGGCAAACCACGCAGCATGACTCTTGCCTTGAAACTGCTTTGGTCGCACCATCACTCTGTAACGTGTCCAATCTCCAAATCTCCATGTCATGGAATCAATATCCATATCATGAAATCAATTTCCTTCTCATTATCATCGCCATCTCATTCTCCGTTTCCTTCTCATTCTCCATCTCCATCCCTATCTCATTCTCCGTTTCCTTCTCATTCTCCATCTCCATCTCCATCCCTATCTCATTCTCCGTTTCCTTCTCATTCTCCATCTCCATCCCTATCTCATTCTCCAACCCTATCTCATTCTCCAACCCTATCTCATTCTCCGTTTCCTTCTCATTCTCCATCTCCATCCCTATCTCATTCTCCAACCCTATCTCATTCTCCAACCCTATCTCATTCTCCAACCCTATCTAATTCTCCGTTTCCTTCTCATTCTCCATCTCCATCCCTATCTCATTCTCCAACCCTATCTCATTCTCCAACCCTATCTCATTCTCCAATCCTATCTCATTCTCCAACCCTATCTCATTCTCCAACCCTATCTAATTCTCCGTTTTCTTCTCATTCTCCATCTCCATCTCCATCCCTATCTCATTCTCCAACCCTATCTCATTCTCCAACCCTATCTCATTCTCCAACCCTATCTCATTCTCCAACCCTATCTCATTCTCCAACCCTATCTCATTCTCCAACCCTATCTCATTCTCCATCCCTATCTCATTCTCCAACCCTATCTCATTCTCCAACCCCATCTCATTCTCCAACCCTATCTCATTCTGCAACCCTATCTCATTCTCCAACCCTATCTCATTCTCCGTTTCCTTCTCATTCTTCATCCCCATCTCAGTCTCCATCCCTATCTAATTCTCCGTTTCCTTCTCATTCTCCATCTCCATCCCTATCTTATTCTCCAACCCCATCTCAGTCTCCATCTCCATCTCATTCTCAATCCCTATCTCATTCTCAATTCCATCTCATTCTCTGTCTCCATGTCATTCTCCATCTCATTGCCCATCTCCATCTCATTCCCCATCTCCATCTCATTCTCCATATCCATCTCATTCCCCATCTCCATCTCATTCTCTGTATCCATCTCATTCCCCATCTCCATCTCATTCTCCGTATCCATCTCATTCTCCATCCCATCCCTATCTCAATCTCCATCTCCATGTCCATGTCATTCTCCATCTCATTGCCAGTCTCCATGTCATTCTCCATCTCATTGCCCATCTCCATCTCATTCTCCATCGCATTGCCCGTCTCCATCTCATTCTCCATCCCATCCCTATCTCAATCTCCATCTCCATGTCATTCTCCATCTCATTCTCCATCTCATTGCCCGTCTCCATGTCATTCTCCATCTCATTCCCCATCTCCATGTCATTCTCATTCTCCATCTCATTGCCCATCTCCATCTCATTCTCCGTATCCATCTCATTCTCCATCCCATCCCTATCTCAATCTCCATCTCCATGTCCATGTCATTCCCCATCTCATTGCCCGTCTCCATCTCTTTCTCCATCTCATTGCCCGTCTCCATCTCATTCTCCGTATCCATCTCATTCTCCATCCCATCCCATCCCTATCTCAATCTCCATCTCCATGTCCATCTCATTCTCCATCTCATTCCCCATCTCCATCTCATTCTCATTCTCCATCTCATTGCCCGTCTCCATCTCATTCTCATTCTCCATCCCATTACCCATCTCCATCTCATTCTCATTCTCCATCTCCATCCCATCCCTATCTCAATCTCCATCTCATTCTCCATCTCCATCTCATTCTCATTTTCCATCTCATTCTCATTCTCCATCTCATTCCCCATCTCATTCTCATTCTCCATCTCATTCCCCATCTCCATCCCATCCCTATCTCAATCTCCATCTCATTCCCCATCTCCATCTCATTCTCATTCTCAATCTCCATCTCATTCTCATTCTCCATCTCATCGCCCATCTCCATCTCATTCTCCATCCCATCCCTATCTCAATCTCCATCTCCATGTCATTCTCCATCTCATTTCCCGTCTCAATCTCCATCTCATTCTCATTCTCCATCTCATTCTCATTCTCCATCTCATTGCCCGTCTCCATCTCATTCTCCATATCCATCTCATTCTCCATCCCATCCCTATCTCAATCTCCATCTCCATGTCCATGTCATTCTCCATCTCATTGCCCGTCTCCATCTCATTCTCCGTATCCATCTCATTCTCCATCCCATCCCTATCTCAATCTCCATCTCCATGTCATTCTCCATCTCATTGCCCGTCTCCATCTCTTTCTCCATCTCATTGTCCGTATCCATCTCATTCTCCATCCCATCCCTATCTCAATCTCCATCTCCATGTCCATCTCATTCTCCATCTCCATCTCATTCTCATTCTCCATCTCATTGCCCGTCTCCATCTCATTCTCATTCTCCATCTCATTACCCATCTCCATCTCATTCTCATTCTCCATCTCCATCCCATCCCTATCTCAATCTCATTCTCCATCTCCATCTCATTCTCATTCTCCATCTCATTCTCATTCTCCATCTCATTCCCCATCTCCATCCCATCCCTATCTCAATCTCCATCTCATTCCCCATCTCCATCTCATTCTCATTCTCAATCTCCATCTCATTCTCATTCTCCATCTCATTCTCCATCTCATTGCCCATCTCCATCTCATTCTCCATCCCATCCCTATCTCAATCTCCATCTCCATGTCATTCTCCATCTCATTTCCCGTCTCCATCCCTTTCTCATTCTCAATCTCCATCTCATTCTCATTCTCCATCTCATTCTCATTCTCCATCTCATTCTCATTCTCCATCTCATTACCCATCTCCATCTCATTCCCCATCTCCATCCCATTCTCCATCTCATTTCCCATCTCCATCTCATTCTCATTCTCAATCTCATTGTCCATCTCATTCTCATTCTCCATCTCATTCTCCATCCCATCCCTATCTCAATCTCCATCTCCATGTCATTCTCCATCTCATTGCCCATCTCCATCTCATTCTTCATCTCCATCTCATTCTCCATCTCCATATTCTGCGTCTCTATCTTTTCCATCTCCCTCTTGTCAATGCCCCTCTTGTTCATGTGTCTCTCCCTCTCCATCGCTGTCTATTCCTCCACTGCTTTCTCTTTCTCTCTCTACTTAGACTTACTCGATGGCTCTACGTCCAGAAGGAACCAGCCATTTCCAAAACCCTCGCGCAATATTTCCACACAGCTTAAAGCCTAACCACAATATTATAACTTGCCACCTTTTTACTCGACTTAACTTTTCGACTTAACATCTCACCTTAACAAACATGATACAAATAATCATATAATCAACAATTCCTTCCATATTGTATCGTAGGCATACAAGCATTAACATCTGTACCAATACACTGCTGAACCAGAACCACCTTTAGAGGCCATTTCCCCCCACTGAGCAGGGGTTGGCCTTTTTCGGGCACCGTGGTCCCCTTTTTTGAGGCAATGTTTTATGGCCAGATGCCCTTCCTGCCCCCGGCCCTGTTAGTCGCCTCTAACACAGGGACTTACCAGTGAACAGGTACTCAATTTGCCGACCTCGGACGGATGAACAGGCTGAGTCAAACCCCCCGGGCGTTAATTCAGCGATCGACCGGGATTCGAACCCAGGATCATAGGATCCCAACCCAGCACTCTAACCACTAAGCCAACACCAGGCTAATACACTGCCTAACAATTACTCGTAAATAATTTGTGACAGAAGACTAAAAGTTTATGTTTATCAATTCTTTATATTCCACGAGTCATAATTACATAATTGATGGGTTGTATTTTTGAATTTCAACTTTACCATTTATACAATTTATAAACAAAAGTCCAAGTCAAATTTGAAGCTCCCTTCTAAAGCCAAACAGGCAGGTCATCAATATCAGACAAACTAAGGCATTCATCATAATGTTAGGCAAATATAAAATACCTCCACCAGGCTGAACATTTTACCTTTTGTATCCCACTAATAGGCCGTATATGGATCCGGACCTGAACCAAAATCTAATCATTTCTTCCTTGTCACATACTTAACGTGTCCACCAAGTTTTGTCCACATCCTTCAATAACTTTTTGAGATATCGTCCTATAAATGTTTTTTTGGCCCCGTCTCTCAATGGTGAAGAATCACTTAAAATTCCAGTATCCGGATTCGGATGTTCACCAAAATATAACCAATTTGTCCTCGTCACACACCCAACCTGATCCAGCAAGTTTAATCCGATTCTGCCCACAACCTTTTGAGATATCCTGCTCACAGACAGACAAACGGGGGTGAAAACACAACCTCCGTCCATCTTCGGTGGCAGACATAATACTATATAGTCCATGAGCTAGAGGGGCCCACCTAGCACCCCCCACCCCCACCAATCAACGAAACTATATTTTTTTCAAAATTTGAAATGTACTGTTTGAGAAATTATATGTTAACATGCGATAAATTGGGACTCAGTATGGATTTTGAGAGACTGAAAGTTGCTATTTCCTCTGTTGGCGTAAAATTCCTCTGTTGGCGTAAAATTCCTCTGTTGGTGTAAAATTCCTCTGTTGGCGCTATTTCAGAATACATGTCACGGGGCACGGCTTCCAAGTCTTCATCAAATACAAGAGAAGTGATAGATAAAGATTTACCACTTTATATGTGACAGCTTGTGAAAACAAGTCAACTGACACGAATAAACATTTTTTTGATGATGGATTACGTATTTTCGAGTGTATGTGTGACTCAAGCACTTACAATGTATCTCAATCTATATATATAAAACACAGTTTGTGTGTGTGTGTGTGTGTGTGTGTGTGTGTGTGTAATGTTACCGATAGACTCCTAAACGGAGAGGCTCACGTACTTGATATTTGGCACAGACATGGCCATTGAGCCTGGGAAGAACATGGCCGACCTAAAAAAAAAAAATTCATAATATTTTTTTAACCATATTTTTATCTCAGCGCATTTCAGCGAGGAATATTATGCACGGAATCTGACTGGTGGCAGAGCAGCGCACTGATTCGCTCAGAGCGATCACGTGATGTTCCTTGCCGCCATTAACTCAGTTACGCGTTCGCACGTATTTCAGAGCGAAAAGCGATTGCGTTTTTTCACATTTCAGTGAGGAACATTGCCATTCACACCACATAGGTTTTTTTTTCTTTCATCTTTAGATCCATATTTTTTTTCAGCGAGGAATATTATACACGGAATCTGAATCGGTGGCAGAGCAGCGCACTCATTCGCTCATTCGCGCTCATTGATGACGATCACATGATGACGTGATCACGAATGATGTTCGTGACGCGATCACGTGATGTTCCTTGCCGCCATAAACTCACAGCAAGTAGCATAGATTTTAGCATGATTAGCATTTAGCATGATTTAGCATAGATAGTAGCATGTTTCACATAGATTTTTTTTCAGCGAGGAATATTATACACGGATTCTGACAGGTGGCAGAGCAGCGCGCTGATTCGCTCAGAGCGATCACGTGATGTTCCATCCCCGCCGCCAGTTGGCTTCACTTTTCAGGGAGTATGAGCGTTCTATATATTTTCAATTCAGTGCGCCCGACTCGCTCACGTACTTGATTTGTGGCATAGACATGGCCATTGGGTCTTCATGGTGTAATTTGTGCGAGGCTTTTGTCTGAGTGAGCTTGAGTCGAGAGGGCGAATGTACGGGTTGGGAATGTACGGGTCTCCCTTCCCCCACTCGGCAACGCCGGTACTGGAGGGCGTCACAGGATCGGTGAGTCTCCAAAATCCGCTTCGTGCTGTTGCGAAGATTCAGGACGATGTCGCGATTGTTGTGCTGCTCTCCGACCATGAGAACTGCAACGTCATTGTTGACTGGCCCTCCCCTTCCCTCCCCCTTCCCCCCTCCCCCTCCCTTCCCTCTCCACCCTACCCTTCCCCCTCCCTTTTCCCCCTCCCCTCCCCCACCCTTTTCCCCCTCCCCCCTCCCCTCCCCCTCCCTTTTCCCCCTCCCCCCTACCCCTACCCCTCCTCCCTTCTCATCCCCCTCCCCTTCCCCTTTCCCCCCCCCCCTCCCCACTCCCCCCTTCCCTCCCCACCCCCCTCTCCCCTCCCCCCCCTCCCCCTCCCCCTCCCCCCCTCCCACACCTCTCCTCTCCCATCCCTCCCCCTCCCCCCTCTCCTCCCCTCCCCCCCTCTCCTCCCCTCCCCCCTCTCCTCCCCTCCCCCCCGTTCCCCTCCCCTCCTCTTCCCCCTCCCCTCCCCTCCCCCGCCCGGCAATGCCGGGTACTTCTAGTTACTCATAAATGAGTCATTTTAACTTTTGCCGAAAGAAGGTCATTACCATTGGAGCAAATTTACACCCTTCATTCACACTTTTTCTGTACAGAGTGTTGTGATTGGTACTACGTACTGCGTAGTGACGTCTGGGGGCGTGGCTTCGGTGGTTGCTGGTGGCTCGTCATGATGGCCGTGTGTTCTGTGAGAGCTTGGTATCGTCTTTAATAAACCACTTGGTTGAAGGAGCGTCCTGAACTGAACTTACTACACAGAGGTCACGCCAGTACTTCTATATATACACAAAGAATTAAGTTAAGCACCCCCCCCGTTTTTTTACAACCTCGCACATTACAAGTTTGTTGTCGTCAAAACAGTGTAATATACCCATGATATTGCTATATTTTCTGGAGAAGTGATATTATGGTCACATAAAAACATAACCATCATGCCGTTTTCAATATTTTATTCTGAATAATTTAAGGTGAAATTTTTTGGGAATTTTAGGCATATTTTCACCTCAATTTAAGTATGGAGCTATAGGTCCATCACGGACAGTGTGGATGACGTTTATGTTTTCTAACGTACAGTCATTGTTCTGAGAAGACCTCTAGCGATCTTTGCGTCAATAACGTGTGTAGGACCCACGTGATCGGATCACTGACTCAACCCTACGTCTCATAGACCCTGTAAGCCGTCGTATGCGTTGCTGTGGCAGGTTGTTCCATTCCCGATGTAATGCACGTTCCAATTCATCCAGATTGACTATTGGAGGGACCATCTTCGCAATTTGTCGTCCCAACATTGGAGGGACCAATATATATTAGGGGGTGCTTAACTTAATTCTTTGTGTAGGGGTGCTTAACTTAATTCTTTGTGTATATATCAAAATTGGGCCACCTTCATAGGTGCTCACAAGACGATCATATTATGATTGTCGACAGACACTCCATCAGCTGATGTCAGCTGAAAGGCCTTGTCTTCACAGATGGCTATGATCATCTTCTTCTGTCGCTTGGAACTGAAATCCTCACTTCCCCAGACTTGCAGGATCAGCTTGACTAACTGTTGCTTGTTCTCGTCATTGGTAAGAAATTCTTTCCAGTTTTCTGGTCTCTTCGTGTTTTCGCCCTTGATGATCCTTTTTTCTCCGCGGCCCCGGCTTTCCCGTTCCATACTTTTGACAGAGTTCTCTTTGTACATATCTGTGCTGAAGACCACATTAGACTTCCCTGCTGTGCTCATGTCAAACAGCTTCTGACTGATTTGCTTAAAGGTCCCTGGTACCTCTCACATACAATAGAAAGTGGCATTGCCGTCTTCAATGTTCAGTGTTTTCTCGTCTGGTGGTGTGGAAGCATCTTTCACCTATTTCGTCAGGTAATGGAAGCCTTTACTCTTGTCAGTTTTGATTAGGTATCCATCCGGAGTTCCAATTGACGACGGAACTGGCACAAGTGGATATCCCATCATTTCTTTGAGGTCAACTTTCTCATCTTGGCTATGTGACAGTACCAGCAATTGGAATGCAATATTTCCTTGCTGTTTGTACTCTATTACTTTATTGTTGGAGGTTTTTACTTTGACCTTCTTGCTCATGTCTGCAATCTGCTCATGTCTGCAAGAGTCTTCAGTTTTTGCTTCTTGATAGGGTCAAAGAAGTGATCGTTCTTCTCCAGTCTGTCCTTGATGAAGTTTTCCTTTGCACATTTACCAGAATCATATGCTCGCATGACATCGGTTTGTACATCAGGAGATGCAGCCGCACCAGATGAGATACAGTAGAATTTCTGGTTGTCATCAAGTTCCAACGGATTCATGAAGCTTTCAACGGCCTGAATATTATTCTTGGTAGCTACCTCACTCTTATGAACTTGAGATGGGCGAACATCTCTGTGTTTGTTCCCTCGGCTAGTTTCCTCAATCATCTCTGCCATTTGTAAAGTTGCTTCCACATACCTCGATCGTTCGTGTGCTGCTTTTGCCCACCTTTGGTATGCGCCATAGTTAGTCAAAATGCCCGACAACCCAGCTCCTTTGCCACCTGTTCCTGCATGTGACTTCGCATGCTTCATTAATGTTTCCTCAATTGTTTTGTCAACTGCACAGAGATTTTCAGGCACCAATGATCGTGCAACGCTTATGGCTCCCGCTTTACAGCAACTCTGAAGCTCCAGGATGGGATTCCTCAATGTTTGCGAAGAACACCGTGAAGAACGTGAGGTATCGAGCATAGTTTTGCCCATCAAAGCTGAAGAACAAATCGGGCATCTTGCTGTTGCACGACCAATACAGAAAATAGTCATTTGTCTTCACTGCTTGGAGGAGTGATAGTACAAGCCAGATGTGATCCATACAGGACAACCAGAATTGAGCTGTGCAACCCAATTTACCTTTGCGTGCAGTCTCGCGGAAATTATCATAGTCCTTCTTCAAAAATGACTGGAGAACTGGATCCTTTAACACAGCTTCAAGTTGTCCTTGCTACGCACCTCTAGCAGTTTCTGTACATTTGCCAATGAGGTTGCCAGTATATCAGAGAATGAGCTTTCAGACTGTTTTGTCTCAAGGTACTTACGAAGGAGCAACCTCTCCAATCCCTCAACCATGGCTTTGTGACAGTAGATCGCCCTGCTGTAGTGTTTACCAGAAACCACACCTTTCATCGAACCACTGGACATCAAGCCGGACTCCAACAAAATGTCAGTTATCCCCGATCCTTTCATCTTCTTCCCAATCATCTTCATGTATGCACAGACCAAATGAAATGTCCCGATTAAAACAATGTGATCTTTGTAATATTCAGGACTCTTCCAGAGGAAGGGATATGCTTTCATGCAGACTCCAAGGTCAAATGTTGTATGACACACTTCTGTCCAACTTCTTCAGATGCTTCCTTTGAATATCGAAGACACTCCACTGTTGCACAGTCGGTTATTGGGTGATTAATTACAGGATAATAATCGATTGTTGTTCGTCTTTTCGGTGCTTCCCCAGTCTCAGAAATGAACCCTCCCCAGCCGGGAACACTCTGGTCTTCGATACAGCTCATCTGTCGATTCATGCACCACATCTGGTTAATCTGCTTGGACCTTGACATAGCATCTTCACTTCCAGGTATAACTCGACCAACAATTTTCATGCTTGGGCTGTCTCGTTGACTTATGTAGCAAGGAGAAAGGGTGTCACTTTGGACTAACTTCAGGGAACGTTCACCAGTTTTCTCTATGGATGGTACTTGTGGGCGAATGATGCCGGCATCATCTGATGTGTCCAGCTGAACATCCTGCAACATAATTCCATGGGCTGTGTGGACAGAACCACTGCCAGACAGATCGTTAATGTATTGATCAAAGTTGTCGAAATCAGAATGGAATAGCGATGGTGCGGCTGGATTGCGGACTATCTGTGGTGTTAACAGACTGGAGGCATCATTCAATGCGACAGCAAGTGCTGTTTCGAGCTCTGGAGCAAATGTGTAACTTTTGGCGTGTCCAAGTCTATTCATCAACATGCTCAGTTGGGCGCTTCTGAAAAGATGTCGCAGTGTCATGCAAATCAGAATGTGTTTGGGAAGCTTCCATTTGCCATCGGTAGCAGCTCGACACAGGTCTTGGCCAATAGATGTAATCAGACGCCCAACTTTGTCAGATCCCGGCGTGAAATTTTGCCCACTTATCAGCACACGGAGAAAACGCTGGAGATCAAAAGGTACCGGCTCGTCAACACTTTCTAGATATGATGCTGTTGGTGACCATGCTAGCTTATCAGCTTTGGAGAATGCCTCTGTGATGACTGTCCGCCAAAAGGTGACAACATCATTTACCTTGTCAGCTGAGCCCAACAGATATCCATTCCTCACTGCAGCAGAAAGATCTGTTTCATGACTGAAAACTAAGTCCATTTGTAGTTTCCCACCCGCCCGGTCTAGAGACACAAAAGAAAGTTTATCGGCGTACATGTCAGAGTGCATCAATCTCAACTCCAGTGTTTCTGATCTGTAGTTCAGATTGGGAAATGGCGTTTCAGCTAAGTATTCAATGAACAAATGTCGAAGCTCAACCATCTTCATCACCTTGTTTCCTTTGATGATTTTGCTGTCAATCACCTCACAGAGTTTAGCAAAGCAGGTATCATGTGCTGCTTCGAGATGTTTCACTTGCTGCTTCGCATCCTCATCACTGCTCCTCCATTTTTTGGGGTCGTTGTAATTCATTCTACCGGTTTTGTGGTATTTCGCTTCACAGTCAAACAAGTCCACTCCTCGAATACGTCTCGCGAGATTTTCGTCCCTACGTTCCTCCACTAGTTCATGAATTCTCGCTCCTCCTCCAGAGTCAAATGATGATGTGCCTTCAGTTGTCCATGCACCACCTATTTTCACCTTTTTGCGACCAATCTTGTTGCAGAATATGCAGTCCGGTTTAAAGATAATGAAGTCTTTGCCACCTGGTACACATCGCCTGGACCGTTTTCCTGCTTCGTCTTGGGCACTTTGTGAGGACGCTGATGCAGCCGCAGGTTTCAGCCGACTAAGATTCATTGTGGTATCCATGTTCTTCCGTATAACATTCTGGAATCTGTTCACAGATATCCTGCATACGGTGAAATGAATCAATGGGCTGTAATAGTCTCTTGTCTCTCACATCACAAATAAATCTGAACCTTGAATCAGGTTCGGGATGTTCTGACAAATGCACAAACCCTCCGAGGTTCGAGTCTTTCATATGAATTATGCATACACTCTTCCTTTTTGTCCTTGGCCTCTCTGTGCTTGCTTTTCTTTTTGACATCATGCACCAGGTGTTCAGTGATTTCCTGCAATGATACGCCGTTAACTTGTAAACAAATGTGTCAATTCTAATCATAACATATGTTAATCGTAAGAAAGAGAATCTGTGAAAAATGATGGCTTGAGGTGCAACTTCCAGTCTCTCAAAATCCATACTGAGTCCCAATTTATCGCATGTTAACATATAATTTCTCAAACAGTACATTTCAAAGTTTCGAAAAAATATAGTTTCGTTGATTGGTGGGGTGGAGGGGGGGGGGGGGTGCTAGGTGGGCCCCTCTAGCTCATGGACTAATATCAGCAAGGCAGATAATGCATGATAATGCACGTAGATGCTACAGGTCACCGGTTTAAAGGAGTTGGGAGAAGAGACTCATGTTGGGAGTCTGTCTCATGTTGGGAGTGGGTCACCTAAACCACTTCACTCATGGTACAAGGAGAATAAAGGAGTAAAGGTGAGCAGTTGGACTTGCATTGCGAATGTTGGACTTGTACGAGTTGCTGAAGAACCCTGGAAACTGTCATTGTCTCTTTGCTTGTGTCTGTAAACCATTTTTTATTGGCTTCAAATCCTCATTTTTCTCTGATTTTACAGCTTCCTGGTGGTCTCTCAACGATGAATGAAACATGCTGCGATGAACAAAGTCTACACAACACAAGTGGCACAAATGAACTCATTTTCTCCTAAAAACAAGGCATTTCACTTCCCAATTAACCGCATTCTTTTTACCGCATGCTTCCTAACTTATATTCCAGCTCCTGATGCCCTCAGATGATCCAGCACTTGCCTCGTTATTGCGCAGATGCTTCGTCTGTTCATTGTATCTCCGATAGATTCATTCACCTGCCCATGCCGTTACCGTGTTACTGTATGGCAAGGAACCTCTTAACACTTGCTGTTGCATATCAACACCGCACGGTGTACACCTGAATGTTTGCATGTTCTCTAGTCATGAATGTTCATGCAAATCTATGAATGTTTCATGAATGAAATGTACAAGTGATTTGTATGTACAACAAGTGAATAAAAAAATGTATGCTAAATTAAAAAGTCAATGTAGGGATGACAAACTACAGTCTAAAAAAGATCCTAAACAAGATAGGGATGATGTTGGTTTAGACAACTTTAGAGAGTAGCTATTGGTTAGAGAGAAACCACACCAGTTATTTTGGCGTTTCTAAGTGCAGGTCCTTGTGTGGCCTGAGGCTGGATGAAGACATTACTCTTTGAGAAACGAGCAATAAGACAGAGCTGCAAGATACAGTGAGGGTTACGGAAGACAATAAAGGAATATGTGCAGTGTTTGACATTGCTGACTAAGATATCTTGGCACTTTTGCTCCAACATTGGGTATCCTCTGAGTACCACCTACCATTGTGTTATTCCACATTGTATAAAATTACAGAAACAAGTGAATAAAAAAATTCATGCTAAATTAAAAAGGCAATGTAGGGATGACAAACTACAGTCTAAAAAATATCCTAAACAAGATAGGGATGATGTTGGTTTAGACTTTAGAGAGTAGCTAACAGTATTGCCATCACATAACAACCCCTACATCACTGCCTCATTTACACTTCATCAATTACTGCTTCAAGCTTCTACAAACACTCCACTGGTTACCACAGTACTTGATTACTCCTGTAGTGCGGCCACATACTGAGACTCCACAAATTAGCAGCCCAAGTACAATGTTATAATATCAGTACATGATCATCAACTTCTTACAAACTGCATGGACATCTCTAATAAGAGCATTCTATAATTATCTCCATTTGTGATTGGTTACTCTAAGTTGATAAAAAAAAGAAAAGTAGGAAAGACAACTGAAGCTGCAAGAAGTCCCGTAAATTATATTGGAGCTTCTTATACTTATGCAGAAATGAAATATAGGAGCTTCCTAATACTTTATACATATTCAAATTGTGTACAATACCGACTACAACCTTGGATACAAGAATGAAGAAAATGTCAGAAGCCTACATTAAGTGGAAATTATCTTTTGTAATTTCCTGTGATCAGGAGCCTGGTGTTGGTTTAGCGGTTAGGGTGCCGGCTTGGGATCCTAGGATCCTGGGTTCGAATCCTGGTTCATCACTGAATTAACATCAGGGGGGTAGACTCAGCTTGTCTCATCCTTCTGAGGTCGGCAAATTGAGGATCAGTTCACTGGTAATTCCCTGTGTGTCACAAGAGGCGACTAACAGGGTTGGCAGCTGCAAAACATTGCTTCAAAAAGTGGACGACCTTGCCCAAAAAAGGCCGACCCCTGCACTGTGGGGAAAAATGGCCTCTAAAGGCGGTCCAGGTGCGTCATCTTTTTTTCCCGCTGAGGCGGGGGATTTCCAAGTGTTGTCTAAAGAATTGTTCATGCTCCCCTTCTCGTACCCGGATCCGGATCATATCTGCATTTAGCATCACCCCACTGCACCGTGTTTGAGCTTAGAGTTATAGAATTAGAGCTTTGTGATGGGGACAAGTGCGGAAAGGAAGGCCCAGCATATTGTCTGTGGGAGATTTAGAAATGGGGATGGTGGACAAGACAGAAGCTCCCAAGTTACCAGAAAAACAGGTGACATCCCATTGTTTGCCATAAGATGCAAGAGGGTATTCTTGTTTGCAGGGGTACATCAACCTGGAATTGGCACATCAATCCTCTTCTTTTCAATGCTACGCACTTCAAATCCAGAAATGTGGAAGTCCAGCAAGTGAATGAGATATAGTGGGAAGAAGGGTTCCGGTTCCTGAAGGAAGGATAAGGGTGGAAGGATGAAATTATTTCTTGTTACAACGTATTGGAGGAAATGCTAAAGCTTGATTATTAGGGCCTACACAGCTCTTGGTACCTACAAAAACTTTTGTGGGGAGAATGTGATGTGCTGTAGATTGAACGAGTTGGTCACATGGGGTTGGTCACGTGGGTAGGAAGAAAATCCCAGCATGGGCACATGGGAATGGAGTTGGTTGGCTGCATTCTGCCATACAAAACATAAGCCTTCCTGGCAGTTGGTGCAAGAAATTAGCGCCTAATGGACCGGGCGGCTGCTTTCAGGAACCTCACCAACAAAATGGAAATGGGCCGAGTTCAGGATCTGGCACATCATACTTCAAAGGTGATCAGAGGTGAAAGGGGGATCAGCTATTCACTCATGCCTCTTAGAAAGTCCATGTCCGTCGTGACCGGAAGGAAACACGTTATATACCTCCTGCACCGCTATGTTTTTTCAAATAACAACTACACTTAAATGTAGTGTAAAATAAGATTGTTTTATTTACAATTGTGGGTTGTGACATACAAGCATAAGAGGTTGGAACATTCTGTGATGATATTTTGATTAATAAGTATTTTTAAGTTCATATAATTACTAAATAACACAACATCGGTACTCCCTACATCGAAAATGTTTTTGGCCAACTTTCATGCCTGTACGTTAAAACCCACAATTGGCCCAAATATCTGCCTGACTCCTCCTGAGCCACTTGATATGAAGGACAATCTTTATTATAATGGAGCAAACGTATATCGTTATGTATATATATATATATATACAGACTTGGCATTTAATATGGAATATTTTTTTTGTGGGGGTGAACTTTCTTTTCAAGTTGACTTAGAACCAAAAGTTCATTGGAATTATGTTGAAATTATTCTAGATTTTGTTAATGTGACCTTTAAAAGAAACAAAAACCACATTTGACATTTCGAAGCAAATAAATTGATCCTTGAAAGTGATGTAAACTGATATCGAACTCAATTCATGGACAGTACTGTGTTAAACTTCTGTACGTTTTCCAGAAGTATTTCTTTATTTTGCACGTTAGCCAAAATTTTTTTTAACAAAAACAAAAGTTAAATTACAACTGGGATTACGGATAGTAAAATTACAGTTCAGTACGTCGTGTAACCCCCACGAGCATTCAGGAGAGCACGTACACGTTGAGGCATGCTGTTCACGAGATTTGCCAAGGTTTGGACAGGAATCGCTTGCCATGCAGTGACAATAGCCTGCTGCAATTCACGCACAGAGGTCGGCTGCTGGTCCAAGTGGTCGATTTGACGCGTTCATTCTGCCCACAAGTTCTCTATCGGATTCATATCCGGGGACATGGCAGGCCACTCCATATGCTCTACACCGCGGTCAGCAAGAAAGTGTTGGATCATGCGAGCACGATGAGGCCATGCATTGTCATCTTGGAAGACAAAGTTTCCTCAAAAGGCTGCACGAGCAAATGGAAGCAATGTTTCTTCCAGAATGGCCCTGTACTTGAACTGGTTCAGGTTTCCATTCAGAACAACCAGGTCAGTTTTGCCCCCTGCATGAAAAGCAGCCAAAACGGTCACCCCACCACCTCCAGCTTGGACTCTTGGCACTATACAATCTTCGTTGTAGGCTTCATGCACTTGTCTGCGCACTCAGACATGACCATCTTGACGATAGACCAGAAATCAAGACTCGTCACTGAAGATCACGTGATTCCAGTGTCCTGGCTGCCATTGACGGTGCTCTCTGGCCCACTGCAATCGGCGCTGGCAGTGTTGTCTTGACAGGCGTGGCTTTCTCAGGGGATGCCTGGCACGATAGCCTGCTTGAACCTGTCATTGGTTGACTAGCCTTCTGGATACAGGCACATTTGTCAGTTGCTGCCACTCAGCCCTAAGCCAATTAGCTGACTTGGTACGGCCATTGCGGACTAACCGGTGCAGCTGGCGATCATCCCTCCTTGTGGTTCTGTGGGGACGTCCTGGCCTTGATATTGGAGGAGGGACACTCCTCTGAGCATTTCGTTTCGGGATCTTTGACACCTGACCTTGAGTGATGCCATACTGCCGAGAAATAGCACACTGTTTCATGCCGGAATTTCGTAAAGCCACCACTCCATGACAAACAGCATTGTCGAGTTGACGGACCATCTCCAGAGGAAGCGGCAATAACTTTTGTAGACGTGCAGCAGTTGTTTTCCACTAATACAGAACGCAACAACCCTTATATACCCGATTGTGAAGCCAATCGTCAAATGTACCTGTCCGTACATTTTGTCACGCCACCTGTGATATAATCCTGTAATTGACTTCTTGCTGCGACAGACAATCAGTGACATGGTTCTTTTAACAAAGAAATCACCGAAGCGTAAAAGAAACTCACCAGATTGATATTCTGAGTTCAGAAAGGAAACCCAAGTCAAGAAAAGAAAAAAAAATCCATATTAAATGCCAAGTCTGTATATGTGACCAAAACGTCTTCTTCTTCTTCAAATATTTTGACCCTTTAGACTGCTGAGACTCCTGAGACTTTTGAAGACCGTTTAAGTCCCCCAAGATCCTTAAGACCACCAGGACCCTGAGGACCCTTAAATACCCAAAAGATTCAGAGAGGACCCAAAATAACCCGAAGACCTTCAAATACCCTGAAGACCCAAAAGCCCTCCAAGACCGAAAATACCACAAAAGACCCCAACGACTTGAAAGGACCCAAAGACCCTGAATACCAAAAAGTACCCAAATACCCAATAGACCCTTAAAGACCCAGGGAACCGAAAAGACCATGAAGACCCAAAAGATCTCAAGGACCCAAAATAGGTAAACGCTGAACAAGATCCTGAAGACCCTGAAGACCCTCTCAAAAATACACAAAAGACATTTTTAAGATCCTGAAGACCCTTAAGAACCCAACGACAATAAGACCCATTAGACCAGCTTGGACCCTTGGCCATTTAGAGCTTTAGACCTCCTGGACCTTTTTGATTTCAAATAAAAAATATCACCAATATTACAAATACATTTGTACAAAATAAATGTTTGTATTATGATCGGTATAATAGACTCGACCAGATGGATTTATGGAAAAAGGCCATGGATAAGCTTCTCGGTGCATTTTTGGGCAAAAGTTGGGAACCTCACTTTTAAACATAATTAGGGTATGCTGAATTCCATTAACCCGGTTCCCAAGCCGAATTTTGAGTTTTTGAATTTTGAGAATTATGAGGGTTCCTCTGTTGATTCAGCACGACATATGTTGTTCTCCAAGAATTGGAAACCAGAAGCAATGTAAACCGACAAGTGATGCTCTTCATTTCCATTTGATGCGAGTACACTATCAAGCCATGGTATGGAGAAATGCTCATTGTGCCATACCTGACCTTCCTGCACCTGTGGAAATGGGATGGAAACGTGGTTATTCAGGATTAGAGCCGATTCTGATGTCACCGAGTCCAATCCCAGAAAGTTGCCTCGAGATGATTTGTTGTGCATGACAGAAGCAATGCAAGACTCGACGCTGCAAATGCCTCTATTCAGAGTTGAGGTGCTGTTACGTGCTCCTCCCCAAACCCCGGTCATGGTGTACCTCCGAGCCCCGAAAGGAGTCACGGCAGAAAGATGTGCTATTATGTGTGCCAATGACCAATGGTGAAACCACACCAATCAATTGTTACAAAACCCAAGTATTGTATTAATAGCGCACAATAATAACAACTTGCACAAGTACAAGAACCTCAATTTCACAACAAACACCATATAATTCTGATGATGGTAACACCAGTTTCTTAACTCAATAACTCACGGTACTCCACGTGAGCGAACTGTAACACCCCCAAAGTCACTGTCACGACACCAGGTCAAAGTCGATCCACGCTCCGGTGATCACAAGAAAAAAGGTCGCACCGAGACCTGAACCCAGGACGGCCGACAGTCGATGCTGCCGAAGAGCCACTTGGTGAGGTGTCGGGCTGACGTCGGTCAGGCAAAAGTTCACCCAAAATGCGACTGGGAATTCACACCTTCGGTTCACCAGACAATGACGCTGACATGAACGAGCAGCAGTTCCCAAGCGGAGAACCGCGAATTCCCAAGCGAAATCCACGACACACACGAGAACCAGGTGAATCGCTGGTGCAAGGTGAAATGGCTGGTGCGAGGTGAAATAGCGGACGGGCCCGTAATGGAGGCGTACCTGCTCTCCAACAATGATTCACTTTCGGAAACCAACAGCAAAACCCGTCACGCAGGTTTATCTGCCACAGTAATAACGACACTGTCACAGGAATCCCTTTCCCGGGGAAACCAATATTCGCTCGTGACCAACGTCCACCAGCGTCTGCTCGACACCTCAAAGCAGATTGGCCTTTCTTTCACGATCTCACTTGATCCGCTCAAGCCTCTTCTTCCTCTTCTTCCGGTTTCTCCCGATCCATTTCGTTTTTCTTTTGGAAACACGAATTTTTACCTTTGAAGACAGTTATCTCCATTTCACACTCAAACTGTAACAATAATAGTATATGAAACTAAAAATGCTTCCAGTGGATGAAAACCACAAAGACGGAAGTGACGAATCCGTAAAAGTGCACATCAATGTGTGTCTGTCAGCAACAGAGTGATGATCAGACCCTTTGTATGAATTTGATGTAGTTTGGCAAAACAACATGTTTGAGATTCCTGAATGTTTGTGCTTCATGGCCATGTATACTTAATTTTAGAATAAATGTTTGTATGAAACATTGTCTTATTAACCCTTGGATGCAGTGATTGGGCCTCGGAGGCCCACAAGGTTTTTTCTGTTGCAAAAACTATGCTGTACAATTTTTTTTGGGGACTGAGCCTCATTTTCACCAACTTTCATGTTGTTACACAAAAAAAAATTCATTCAGGCTCGTGGGAAAATCTTCATTCTTCACTTGTAACTTGAAAATCCGACACGAATATCGGCCAGGGACCTTCGAGGCCCCACATAAATGTTGTTGTACTATGTTATATCATTATTTTCTTGATATGAACCTCATTAGTCATTATATACTCATATAACTTGGTTACAAATAATTCAGTGACAAAAATATGAAAATTAAAAAACTTTACACTAATACATTTGTGGGGCCTCCGAGGCCCAATGGCTGCATAGGTGTAGGATTTTTGACAGTTGTGGACATATACATTCGAAATAAAAGGATTAGTGAATCATATTTTTTGAGCAAATACTCCTCCATGAGCCTCAACTTTTTAGAGAATTTTTTTTTGAAAAACCAAGAACAAAAACATTTTTTTTGCAAAAGAAAAAGAAAAAGATTCATTACTTGTATGGGATTCTTCCAACAAATAGGATCAATGATTCACATTTTCTGAGCAAATACACCGATGAGCATCGACTTGGATTGAAAAAGGATATGAAAGAAAAAAATCTGTGACAAAAAAATAATAAAAACATTACACGAATACATCCGTTGGGCTTCCAAGGCCCAACGGCTGCGTTTGTGTAGGATTTTTGACGTTGCATCTAAGGGTTAAAACCATTTCCCATTTTATCGTGAGGCTAGACAGATTTATTTTAAAAAGGCCATGTTTTAGCTTCCAGGTGCATTTTGGGGTAAAAGTTGTAAAGTTAAAGTAAAAGAGCTGCATGTGTATACATGATATATAAATGCTTGTTCAAAGAAATTGTCCAAAAATGGCAATTTGGCGGCCATTTTGTTTATGATAATTAGAAGGTCATAAACTCAAAATTCGGCTTGTGAACCGGGTTAATCGAATTCAGCATACCCTAATTATGTTAAAAAGTGAGGTTCCCAACTTGTACCCAAAAATGCACCTAACATTCACATGTCTCAGAAGTTCACCTAGTCTATGAATCATGAGAACACAGCGACCCAAGTTCAGTCAGGTCATTACTATCAGTTAAAGCAAGCCTGCGCCTCTGCGGTGACGTGTGGTGAGGTGAGCTAAGTGAGCCGACCCACGCTAATTCCAAAAATATAAATGAGATCAAAACGATATCGCAGTCATGCCAAAGATGTAAACAAAACACAACAACCAAAAACAAAAAAAAGTCATGAGAAATAATGTGGTACAGGTCTCAGAGCGTGCATACTCCCAAGGCTCACCTGCCAGTCGTAACCAATACACGATAAGTTGATTTATACCTCACTGTGATTGAAGCAACACTAAATATTTACACATACCGTCATTTTTCAAATTAGCTGTAAATGTAAAACTATTTGCTGAATGCATCAATTATAGTGCGTTCACTTCCTCGTTATGTATTGTGCAAGACTGGCAGGAAGCCCAGATTACAGGTGTGCACATTCTGAGCTCGAGGCTGGGAATCATGGTGTTCTTAAATTTAAAAAAGTCTCTGATCCGGATACGCATTCGAATCTTCACCAAAATGTAATCGATTCTTTCTTGTCACACCCATAACCTGTCCACCAAATTTCGTCCGAATCCGTCCACACCTTTTTGAGATATCCTGTTCACAAACAAACAGGTGAAAACATAACCTGCATCCACCTCCGGTGGCGGAGGTTAAACAGAGCAGTGTCTGGACGTATGTTCGTCTGTTTGTCCGGTAACGACTCCAAGACCCTCAGACAAATCGACACCAAATTTTCAGGGTATACTCAGAGGGTCCCCACTTAGGTTTTCCGCGACATGTTTTTTTTTTAAAGGGACAAACTTAGGAAAAAAAAGGTTTTGGAATTTTTATCTCACCTGTGCCGTAGTTCCAGGGAGTTTATGGAATGGCCTGTCGTCTGTCTGTCAGTCCGTAAACATTTGCAACTTCTTCGAAACTGCTGATGGGATTTTGACCAAACTTGGCTGAAATGATATTTGGTATGTAGCAACTCAAGTATGCTCATGGCATGAAAAATAGCGGGGCCTAAGGGGATATATCGGGGGTCAAAGTGGATCCAGGTTTGACCCCACCCAAAAATATGAATTTGCTTTTTCCTCTGAAACTACGAACACTATTTCGATGAAACTCGACTACAACCTCATCACCCGTGATGTAACAAAGTGTGTTCACGGCATTAAAGAAATCTGGCCCTGAAGGGGTGTACGGAGGGGGGGGGGGGCTTACCCCCCAAAATAGGTATTTTTTTGTTTGTTTAAAGTCTTATGATTATGTTATTATGATTCGACATGCTGCCCTGTCTTCGAGAAACCATTGGAATTGGGTTAAAATACTGTTACGTTTATGGGGGAGGATGGAGATTACCTTATAAGAGACGAGCAGAAGTGCCCAACGTTGCCGGGCGGGGGAGGGGGGTGATAGGGGAGGGAAAGGGGAGGGATGGGGGGGGGGAAGTGGAGGGATGGGGGGCCTGGGAGAGGAGGGGGGAGAGGGGGGGAAGGGGAGGGATGGGGGAGGAAAGGGGAGGGATGGGGGGGCTGGGAGAGGAGTGGGGAGAGGGGGGTGGGGTGGAAGGGGAGGGATGGGGGGCTGGGAGAGGAGGGCGGAGAGGAGGGGAAGGGGAGGGGGGTAAGGGGAGGGAAGGGGAGGGATGGGGGGGGGGAAGGAGAGGGATGGGGGGAACGAAAGGGGAGGGATGGGGGGGGGAGGGAAAGGATAGGGGGAGGGAAGGGGAGGGATTGGCAGAGGAAAGGAGAGCATATTGCATTTGACTCCGTTTGTCTGTTTGTGTTTGTTTGTCTGTTTGTTTGTCCGCACAGAATAAATATGATTTTCTCTGTAACCGTTTGTCCGATTGACAGGAAATTTTCACCATCGGTGCAACTCCACCTGTAGAATTTTTTAATGATAATTATGACGTCGTAGGTCACGTGGTTCGGCCGCCATCTTTGAAAAACCAAAAAAAATTGCACCTCTATATCTCCGAAAGTGCTGAATAGAAAAAATTGAGACATGGCTCAGTGTAAAGAATTCTCCACGCTGAATAAAAAATGTTAATGATGATGTCATTGGTGCCTCCATTATGACGTCATAATTCGACAAGTACAAAACTTCATCCGATGAAGATGAAATTTATTGAGCGTAATCTAGGAATAAATTAGTTTCGAAAACAAACAAAGAGGACGTCATCGGTCATGTGGTTCGGTCGCCATATTTGTATTAACACTAAAGCCTTAAAAACCACTGAAAATACATCCTGGCGAGGGTTTGCAATCTCTGATTGCTCTTTCTTGTTCTTGTTTTGGTTTGTAAAGAGAATTGGAGGAGTTCTGAGGAGAATTGGAAGGAGAAAGCTTAAAGGAGGCCATTCCCTGGTTTAAATCCACTAACGTAATGTCTTGTCCCGTATGTATGTGTTTTATGAACAAGATCAAGCATGAGCCAATAAATTCAACGTCATTTAAAAAGAAATCTGCGAGTTTTCGAGGTTGTTCAAAAAGTTATCGGAATAGAGCGGCGGGTGCTGCTTGTGGTACGTCATGTGGTAATTAGCAATACCACAGGAAATTAGTTTCCTGTAGTAATTTACCACAGGAAATCGTGTGATATTCCTGTCATACCGAGACCTTTTTCAAAATATTGTGATAATTCGTGTGGTAATTGGCAATACCACAGGAATACCACAGGACATTTTTGTAAGGCCCCCTTCCCATCTCTCTCTCTCTCATTACTTTCTCTTCCATGTGTACTTTTTGTCGCTCCTTGCAGCCTGAAGCAATGGCTTGTCCTTCAAAATGACAGTGTGGAACTCAGCACAGGACAGGTCGAAGTTGAGTGAGACCAGTAGCTCACTCTTCATGCGCTCCACAGAGCATCTGTTCCGGACATCACTCCATTTGTTGGCCATTCTGGAGAATATTCTCTCCACAAACCCTGTTGAGGCTGGTATGCTCAGTCGGTAGGAAATGACTGACAGCATTTTGGGGAGATCAGCTGCCTGAAATACAGCCATCCACTTGGCAGCCACATCTGTGGTCTTCCATTGATCGCCCTCCTGGAGCTTCTCCACAAGGCTGCTTGCTGTAGTGGACTCATCGTACGGTTCATCCATGTTCAGGTGTTCCATTGATCGCCCTCCTGGAGCTTCTCCACAAGGCTGCTTGCTGTAGTGCACTCATTGTGCAGTTCATCCATGTTCAGGTGTTCCATTGATCGCCCTCCTGGAGCTTCTCCACAAGGCTGCTTGCTGTAGTGGACTCATCGTACGGTTCATCCATGTTCAGGTGTTCCATTGATCACCCTCCTGGAGCTTCTCCACAAGGCTGCTTGCTGTAGTGCACTCATCGTGCAGTTCATCCATGTTCAGGTCTTCCATTGATCGCCCTCCTGGAGCTTCTCCACAAGGCTGCTTGCTGTAGTGCACTCATCGTACAGTTCATCCATGTTCAGGTGTTCCATTGATCGCCCTCCTGGAGCTTCTCCACAAGGCTGCTTGCTGTAGTGCACTCATCGTACAGTTCATCCATGTTCAGGTCTTGCATTGATCACCCTCCTGGAGCTTCTCCACAAGGCTGCTTGCTGTAGTGCACTCATCGTACAGTTCATCCATGTTCAGGTGTTCCATTGATCGCCCTCCTGGAGCTTCTCCACAAGGCTGCTTGCTGTAGTGCACTCATCGTACAGTTCATCCATGTTCAGGTCTTCCATTGATCGCCCACCTGGAGCTTCTCCACAAGGCTGCTTGCTGTAGTGGACTCATCGTACGGTTCATCCATGTTCAGGTGTTCCATTGATCGCCCTCCTGGAGCTTCTCCACAAGGCTGCTTGCTGTAGTGCACTCATCGTACAGTTCATCCATGTTCAGGTCTTGCATTGATCACCCTCCTGGAGCTTCTCCACAAGGCTGCTTGCTGTAGTGCACTCATCGTACAGTTCATCCATGTTCAGGTCTTCCATTGATCGCCCTCCTGGAGCTTCTCCACAAGGCTGCTTGCTGTAGTGCACTCATCGTACAGTTCATCCATGTTCAGGCTGGTCATGAGGTTGAGCTTTTCACAGACCTTTTCAAGGTCACTGAAGGTAAGCTTGCCATCATGGAGAGATAGAGGCGTAAGACAGTGAAGGCAGTTGCTGTCAGAAAAGTCAAACCATTTTTCAATGTACCTTAGGGCAGCGTCAATGAATGCAGTGAATTCCTCTCTTGCCTTGCCTGCATCAACTGGAGAGAGACGCTGCAGCTTCACTTTTGTGAGGTATCCATAGAACTGGTCATCTCACCTCTGTGTTAGTTGGCTCGAAAGGAATGCATGATGGGATAGAGCTCTAGACAGGTGGTGGCATTGGCCTCAAGCTTCTTAACAACATCTTCGAAGAGGGAGAGAATGTTATTACAGAAGAGAAGGTAAACCTCCACAACATCACCATCATCCTCCTGTACTCCAGAATCAGGGCTGAGCTTCAACACAGTGCTGATTTGCCTGGGGCACTCATCCCGAAGGCGGATGAAGTAGGACTTCAGTGCGGACCAGTTTTGCATGAGTCGAGAGATGGCTGGATTGAGGGAAAGCCATCTTGTTGTGATATGCCGCAGGACTTCTCGGAACTCTATCTCACAGAACTCGCAAAACTCCTTCAGTGCCTCTCTTCTTTTGGCTGATATAGAGAAGTGGCTATAGACTTTCAGAACCACATTCTCAACATCAATGCTCAAGTTGTCGAGTGCATGCTTGACTGTGTTATGCACAATATGGGCATGGCAGTTACCCTGAAGCAGGTTGTTTTGGCTTTTCTTTAATATGGTGTAGACTGAATTGTGGATCCTAAATAAGACCAGTTCTCTTTGTTAATCCAGTTGGCGGTTTATTGCAACTTCAACAATGAACACGGTCTGAAAGACATAAGAACAAACATAATGATCAGTAATGATTAAGAATCCTCTATCTCCCCCCAAGTCTTTGGCATGGAAAATATAAGTGTATAACAAGTATGTGTGTATTTTGGCATGACAAAGACTGAGAATATGAAGAATATATGTAACTAACTTTGAAGCTAATTGAAGAACTGGTGAACCAGAAACCAAACACAATGTCTGTAATGGTCAATGCCAGAATCACATGTCATAGTCAGAGTGCCAGGCAGGCTTGCTCGTGCTTCGGCCGGACCGTCTGGGTGCAGCAGCTGGTTTGTCAAGCGCAGGGCGTGTGGTAACCGTATTGGGTTTGGGATCACTGACTTGAGGAGGTGACATTGGAGCGCTGCACTCATATGCCGAGTTACCTGCGATGACTTAGCCATAGATGGGGATGTAGCATCATCAAAGAGCTGATGGCGGCCAGGAGGGCTCCGGTTGACCCTGGGTGATTCAACAGGAAACGTAGCAGGTGGCTGCGGTGGAGTGGTGTCTGAGTTGATGGTGGGATGTTGCGGTGGCATTGGACAAGTAATGGATGGGCCACAAGCCTCCTTGTGACTGGCCGGGGTTGTGGTGTGGACAATGCATGGGTGTGGGATGCTCTGCCGAACCATTGGTCTCTGCACTCCAATATCACCATGTATCGTCAATCTTGGTCGGGGTATTAGCACAGGAATGTACTTTCGCAGGAATTTTCTATTGCGCAGAGTAACCCTTCCTGAACCGTCAACTCTTACCACATATTGGTCAAACTGGCGAACCTCGATGATGATGCCGGTTTTGTCCCATTTGAGGGGGTGTGGCCCGGTCTGATTGTGGATGCGAACACAGTCGCCGACAACAAGGGGCAAGAGTCTCTTGGTATGTTCAGACCAGCGCTCAGCGTCTCTCATGTGGCGGTTGCGAAGTGCTTTCTCCCGAGCCACCAGAGTCCCACGCCAGGTGTTATGAGGTTTGTATCTGCCAGGTGGTATTGGGTTGAAGTCTCGAATTGGGCGGCCAAAAATGCACATCGCTGGAGAGAGTTTTGTGACTCTGTCTGGAGTATTTCTATACTGGAGCAGTGCACGTTGGAATGCATCGGTATCAAGGCCTCCATTAGGGCTAGTGTTGTCCATGAGAAGACGCTTCACAGTCTTGACACCAACTTCAGCACGGCAGTTGCTATGTGGATAAGCTACTGAGGAGAGTCGATGATGTACACCCCAGTCCTTGAGGAATTGACGTGTAGCGACAGCTGTGAATTCAGGACCACCATCGGAAGCTAATTCATCAGGGATACCAAATGTGACAAAGGTACGTCTTAGGCAAGCGATGAGTCCACCTGCACCATGTGAGGCTCTCTCTACTATCGGCCAGTTAGAATACCGGTCGACCACTACCAAGTAGTTGCATCCTTTGTAGTGAACTGGTGAACTGGTGTGTCTGGTGAACCAGAAACCAAACACAATGTCTGTAATGGTCAATGCCAGAATCACATGTCATAGTCAGAGTGCCAGGCAGGCTTGCTCGTGCTTCGGCCGGACCGTCTGGGTGCAGCAGCTGGTTTGTCAAGCGCAGGGCGTGTGGTAACCGTATCGGGTTTGGGATCACTGACTTGAGGAGGTGACATTGGAGCGCTGCACTCATATGCCGAGTTACCTGCGATGACTTAGCCATAGATGGGGATGTAGCATCATCAAAGAGCTGATGGCGGCCAGGAGGGCTCCGGTTGACCCTGGGTGATTCAACAGGAAACGTAGCAGGTGGCTGCGGTGGAGTGGTGTCTGAGTTGATGGTGGGATGTTGCGGTGGCATTGGACAAGTAATGGATGGGCCACAAGCCTCCTTGTGACTGGCCGGGGTTGTGGTGTGGACAATGCATGGTTGTGGGATGCTCTGCCGAACCATTGGTCTCTGCACTCCAATATCACCATGTATCGTCAATCTTGGTCGGGGTATTAGCACAGGAATGTACTTTCGCAGGAATTTTCTATTGCGCAGAGTAACCCTTCCTGAACCGTCAACTCTTACCACATATTGGTCAAACTGGCGAACCTCGATGATGATGCCGGTTTTGTCCCATTTGAGGGGGTGTGGCCCGGTCTGATTGTGGATGCGAACACAGTCGCCGACAACAAGGGGCAAGAGTCTCTTGGTATGTTCAGACCAGCGCTCAGCGTCTCTCATGTGGCGGTTGCGAAGTGCTTTCTCCCGAGCCACCAGAGTCCCACGCCAGGTGTTATGAGGTTTGTATCTGCCAGGTGGTATTGGGTTGAAGTCTCGAATTGGGCGGCCAAAAATGCACATCGCTGGAGAGAGTTTTGTGACTCTGTCTGGAGTATTTCTATACTGGAGCAGTGCACGTTGGAATGCATCGGTATCAAGGCCTCCATTAGGGCTAGTGTTGTCCATGAGAAGACGCTTCACAGTCTTGACACCAACTTCAGCACGGCAGTTGCTATGTGGATAAGCTACTGAGGAGAGTCGATGATGTACACCCCAGTCCTTGAGGAATTGACGTGTAGCGACAGCTGTGAATTCAGGACCACCATCGGAAGCTAATTCATCAGGGATACCAAATGTGACAAAGGTACGTCTTAGGCAAGCGATGAGTCCCCCTGCACCATGTGAGGCTCTCTCAACTATCGGCCAGTTAGAATACCGGTCGACCACTACCAAGTAGTTGCATCCTTTGTAGTGAAAGTAGTCGGCACACATGCATTGGAATGGATAATCTGGAGGTGTTAGAGGAGTGGGTGGTGCACTTGGATTGGAGGGCAGAATCGGATTACAATGGTAGCACCCAGCATGAAGGGCCGCAATGGCAGGGGCGATGCCAGGCCAGAAGATGGAGGACTCGGCTCTCGCAGTCCTAGAGGTGACCCCTTGATGGGCAGCGTGCAGAGCGGCTAACACCTCGTCCCTGAGAGACGGTGGTATAAGGACACGATCCTCGTAGAGCATGACACCATCAACTGTATGTAGACTATCTCGAAATTGGAAGTATTCGCGTAGGAGTCCAGGGAGCTCATGACGGAATTCAGGGATACCTGACTCGATAAGGTCAACAAGGCTCTGCATGTTATTGTCACTCGCTATTGCGGTTTGAACCCTGTCCCATGTTACAGATTTGAGGCTGAGTGAGGCGAGGGAGGACATAGCAGACGTGGAAACATAGTTGTCGGGGGTTTCTGGTGCTGATCGACGTAAGCCACTCAGGAGGGTTTTGGAATGCGTCAGGATGATGGGTGTGGAATCAATGGCCGCCATATCGTCAGTGAGGGTCAGTTTCACAGGCTCTCCAGTAGGGTGGCGTGAGATGCAGTCTGTGGCGCGATGTCTAATCCCCGGCACATGGACCATCCGGAACCTGTATCGCAGGGTCTTCTCCTTCAAGTTCCTAAGTCGAGCGTTTGAGATATCCACTAGACTTCGATCATTAAAGATCCTGAGCAGAGGTTTGTGGTCAACAGCGATTATGAGGTCTTCACATCCCAGAACAAAGTATCTGGCCTTGTCTAGGGCATCAGCAACTGCTCGGACCTCACCCTCATCTGGTGCATAATGTGATTGAGCAGGGTGGGTGAATCTGCTGCCAACGAGTGTGATTTTCCATCCTGTGTGACAACAGAAGGGTTTTATGTTGGTACAGGTACAGTGTTTCTGCAGTAGCCAGAAGCCAATGCCAGTCTTAGACCAGGCTGTAGCGAGGCACGTGGGCTTGCTTGGGTCGAATATCCGGACACCCTCCTCGATCTCACTGGCAATGACAGCTTTCGACTCTTCAAATGCATCTTGGAGGTGCTCATCCCACTTAAACGGTGTACTAGGTTTAAGTAGTTGCCGGAACGGCAACATCTTCTCAGCCATACTGAAAGCGTATGACACTTGATTGACAAGTACAAACCAAGAACGTACATCTGTGATGTCCTTGGGTGTTGGGAAATCGAGGATCGCGCGTAGGTATTTCCTGTAAGGATGGACACTATTGGGAGTTATTTCGAACCCAGCAAATTCCACTATATCTTCGCCAAACACAAACTTGTCAGGGTTCAGGGTGATTCCATTCTGTCCACAGGTGTCAAGCCACTGAACAGCCTGGAAGAAACTGTCTGCCAGCGAGTCAGACCATAGCAAGACGTCATCAACGCATTTGGTCTTATTGGGGATGTCAGACACGATCTTGTCATAACGTCTTGTATATCCATCGCCAGACGCAATATACCCTTGAGGGGCTGTTTTATAGCGGTATCTACCCCAGGGTGTGATGAAGGTGGTCAGGTGCCGGTCTTATTTGCAGATGGGCGCGCTGTGGTAACCGTTCCACACATCAAAGACCGTCTTCTTCTTACTGTTCGGAACCGATCTAGCCCGATGAAAGGGTGATGGCGTGTGATGTGTTTCCTGTGTAGCATGGGCGTTGAGGGCCGGGAAATCAACGGTGCGGCGTGGCTGGCCATTCTTCTTTGCACAGACAACCATTTTATGGCACCAGGTGACGGGTTCGCCAATGGGGACTGGTTCAAGCACACCCAACTGTACATCGTGGTCTATCCCAGCTTTGACCACATCCCGCCAGTGTAGTGGGACTGGTACCAGTGTGTGGTGTGCCACTGGTTCAGCATTAGGATCCACCATCAGTTTCATGGGCGGGCCATCCATTAGAGGCAATGTTTGATGCTCACAAGTGTTAAATGTGCTTGACTTATAGTATTCAAGGAGATACTGTTGTAGCTTCATGCGATTAGCATCAGTTGCGGGGAACGGCAGCTTTGTCGGGGGTGGTAGGGGTCGACGACGTTGAGGGCAATGGCACGCTGTAGTGGGGTCTTCCTGTAAGACTGCTGTTGCGTCCGGCTGCTGTGCTGTCAGGTCTACACCAATCTTGGGGAAGTTATCCGGGATGATGTCAAGGGCGACACAGGCTTCTCTGCTGAGGAAGAGCTTGTCAGAGCTTTCTGTGACATAGGTCATTTGCCAAGTTTCAACAGCCTGACCCCGTTTGTCTTTCCCGACAAGCGGAGTACAGTGGCCAGGATATTGATGCCTCCATTGTTGGTAGTGCGCATTCTCATGGTTACTGGGATGAGGTCAGAATTGCGCAAACCAAGGCGGTGGATGACCTTTATACCAGCAAGGCAACTCTGGCACCCTGTGTCTGCCATCGCGGGGACATGGCAAGTCATGGTCTGAGTGGAAAGGTCAAAGCCAAGGGCTGCGTAGTCTTCGCGCATGATTTTGACAGTCACACTAACAAATGGTTGAGGTTTTGAACCCTTCCTGATCCATGTATTAGAGAGTTTGTCATAAACATGGTGGTCAAGGGTGATGGAACGCTCACTGCGTGATCGACCCGAATTAATAACATTATCAAACCCATTACATTCATGCCCAGATATGTTAGGAGTTTCATTTGACTGTTGTTCTGATACGTGGACAGTTCATAGGGTATCAAACACAGCATTTTCACTGTTATTAGAAGAGGCACTCATGCGTTTGGGTTTGTTCCTACTGTGACATACACTCTCCATGTGATTATCGCGATTGCAATGCCCACATCTGTGACCATATGCCGCGCATTCTGTTTTGCGAACGTGGGCTGGGGCGCTCTTCCCGTGTCCCTTTTTGCCACAGTAGGAGCATAGGTCGTTTCTGTCCTTGATGGTTACTTGCTTGGCCTTTTGATATGTGCTGCTAGCTGCATCCACTGAGTGTGTTGTCCAGTAGTGTAGATGCTGACCGTTTGCCAGATTCTTTAGCCTCAATGAATTGGAAAACGTCCTCCAGGATCATGTCCTGGTTCTTGTCACCAAGGAGGTCAAGCTGGATTTCAGGGTCAGCAATTCCTCGTGTAAGAACATCACGCACGATCGCTTCTGTGTAGTTAACTTCAGCATCACAACTAGGGCATTTTATTCGGAATTTGCATATTCCCACTTGACCACGTAGGCGGGCCCCGAAGCTGCGCACTGTATCATCACGGTCTTGAAGCATATTATGTAGTGCTACTCTAGCAACCATAGTGTTCTCTCCGCGAACAGCAAGTTTTTTAATGGCTGCCATTACCACCTCGATGGGTTTGTTTGAAAGGCTACCACCTGTCGATCTTGTTAGATCCTTGCACAGAGGTTCGTCACAGCACTCTAGTAACTGCACTACTTTATCGCGGCCAGTGATTTTGGTTGCATCGACGTATTCAGACCATCGTGACTCGAAGTAAGCCCACTCTTCACTGCAGCCAGCGGCGACAATTGTGGGCCTTTTGACTTTTTCAACCTTGGCAGCATGTCCAGGGGCGTGTATGGCACTGTGGGCAGTGATGAGTGCGGCCACGATAGCAGGATCGAGGTCTTCAGTGGTGTAGTCACATCCGGCGATTGGGCATCACACAGCAGGCATCGTGGCTTTGGTCAACTTGCACCGTGTTCATAAATAAGGCCAGTTCTCTTTGTTAATCCAGTTGGCGGTTTATTGCAACTTCAACAAAGAACACGGTCTGAAAGACATAAGAATGAACATAATGATCAGTAATGATTAAGAATCCTCTAGATCCCGTAGTTCACACTCGCGTTGTCAGCGCTGAAAGCTGAAACTTGACCTAATGACAGCCCAAGTGTTTTGAGAGAGTGCAGTGTGCACTGCACGATTCCTTCTGCTGATTCATTGGAATTCTCCATGAAGTCAACCATTTTATTCACCACACCAGTTTCAGGTGTGAAGAATTGCACAGCCAATGAGGATGGGGCAGGGGAGTGAGGATGGGGGGTGGAGAGGTGTGGGGAGGAGAGGGGAATGAGATCTAGAAATTACGCCAGCCTATTCATTTTTCACTATTATAATATTCAGTAAATCATTCAATCAAATATATAATCAGAACAGGACATAAATTAGCCGAAACAACAACATAGTGTTGCGGATCCGGGGGTCGGCGCTCCCCTTACCAAGGGGGGGTTAATCCCCTTGTCTTTTAAACTGGCCGATCCCCCAGCCCTGGAAGTTACAACGCTCCTCCATGGTCGAGATTGGCCAGGGTGATTGGTCAAGATGGATTCCCAAATACCTGCGTGCCAATCCCTCCGCGAAGCAGGGAAATAACTCCCGCTCGAACCACGGGCAGGTGGAAATTGCCGAGCGGTTTAGCAATCCGCGATTCGAGCCGTTAGCAAAAAGACTAACCCGATTCTGAGCGGTTCTAATCGTGCCACGTATACTCAATTGAGAAATCACTAAAGCGATCGGATGGAGAGGAAACCAAAAGGTAGGAAGAACAGAGATTTATTACGTACAAAAACCTGAAGAAGAAACGAAAGAAGGGAATGTACAAGGGAAGAAGAAGAAGCAGACACAGGGCAACCTTATAGAGTCTTAATTAACACGCGCAGGACAACACAAACAGACTTACACGAAAGGGGAATAGCAGGAAGGAAGGTCCAAGCAGATGGGCCAGCGTTGGCCCCGGCCCCGGTTCACGCTCCACTCTGGTCCACGCTCCACCTCGGTTCAGGCTCCGGTTCCGCGGCGAAACCCTGCAGGCAGCGCGGTTGGTATTGTCGGCGCGAGCGGACCTTACATAGCGGGGTTCATATATCGGGGAGGAATTGCGTCCGTGAATCGGAGGAATCATGACGCGTGCCTCGTGACTCTCCACCCGCGTCTCTCATCATGGATCTCATTCTCTCCAATGGTGCCACTCTCCCCAGCAGACTCTGAGACTCCGACTCTCACTGACTCTCTCCGGCCGACCGACTCAGTAGTCCCACGCGAGAGCTTATATTACGCGCTCGCGTATCAAGCCACGTGCTTTTAGGACACACCCACCGGTGAACCTGCCTCGGCCCTGGTTGGTCACGAGGGCTCACCGACTCCGCCCTTAACAGGGCTACGCCTCGCTCCGATAACTCCTCCCCCTTTTTCTCTGCTCTGACCACATGGTTAATGGCGTTTGGAGCGAGCGCTGAGGCGGCTGCGACTGGCAGAGGCGCGCAATACAATTCGGAGGGAGGCCAAGCCGCAAAATGAACGGGATTTGAAAAGGGGCCTATGTTATTTGATTAATGCAACGCAGAGTCAAACTATTGGAAACAGAGCCTTGCCTGAAACACATACTAATGAAATAACTGAAAGGTTCCTATGGTGTCCTACGTGTTGCAATATGGACTAACTAGGGTGCGACCTTTGACCTTTGGAAAATGGGAATATTTACAGGGAATTATTTACAATGGATTATTTTTTACAAGTGATGGTTCTGAAAACCGTAACACAGCACCCTCCCTTTCTCCAGGCCCATCCTGGGCCGTTCCACAAGGGATATATTTTACCATTATGTGTGACACTTCGGTGTAGTTACCCTCTCGTATTAACCTCACCCTGAGTGCGACATTTTAAAAACTAGATATGTCCCGCCTGCTGCGTTGCATTCTACCTAACTGACTCACGCCCACAGACTAACCGAATTGCGGAATTAATTTTCAACTACACATAAAGCCGGTGGGGAGCATTATTCACAAAGAACACTACTATTTTGATTATTTACAAACTCGAACCCAGGACCTGTTTTTTTGGGAAACAAAAGCAGAACTTTTGAAAAGAGGAAAGGTCATGCACTGCACTGTACCGATACACCATACCCACATGCACAGAAATGCACAATCAGATGATAAGGTGCACTCGAAAGAACACAAAAAGCACCACCATGCATGAAAAGCACCAACAAGCACCACCATAAGCACAGTCATACATTTTCCAAAAAATAACTGGCGTCTTCTCAGCTGGGCCGATGGCTGCTGGGCCGATGTTTCTTGGCGTTTTCTTTCTGTTCTTTCTTGCAGCCTATTTAATCACTAAAAAAGGGCACAAACCGCGTCCACTTTTTTTTTTTAATTACGGTCAGCAGGGGCCACCTAAGGTGGTGCCACCTTGACTGTGGTCCGCAAGCAAGATGCTGGCAGCAAAGGCCCGCTTCCAGCAGAGGTGCCAGGCCCCAAAACGTGGGGTCCATACTTGGTTCTAGGCCACAAGCGTGTGGTCCATAAGGTGGGCTCGGCCACAGAACGTGTGGTCCATAGGTGGTGTACCGGTCCAGGCAGGCAAGCAGCGAGGGTGCGGGCACACAACTGCGGTCACCTGCGCACTCCCCCCAGGCCCAAAAGAAACAAGTCCGTGAGTGGGGGAAGGAGGACAAGCAAAGCAGCGGGGCAAGATCGCAAGGGTACACATTAATACAAGGCAATGCAAGGTGAGGTGCGCAGGAGAGTGAGCCGAGAAAGCTCGTCCCTACTGTATGTTCCCCCCCTGTCACCTTATCTACCCTTGCCCCTACCCCGGATTTACACAATTTGCAAATCCGTCGCTAATGTCCTGTCTTCCCCATATCTCTCCTAATACTAAATTCGTCATCAATCCCAATTTCTCATCACTCCCACCTAAACCAAATTTATTATCAATCCCTCCTAAGGAGGAAGAGATAGAATCACAAACACAATGTCACCCCCACGTCATGATGTGTCTTACCATTCCAAATGTCTGCCAAATCGTGGTGTGGAGTCATTTCACCTCAGGTGAGTGGATGCAGATGGTGCGAAGAGATTTTCAATCCTAAACTACCTTTTTTTTTTTTTGTATACAAGATGACTCTCTCTCTTTAGGCTTAGGCAGGGCTGAGCTGACTCTCTCTTTCCCTGCCAAACCATTGGCCATCATTAAACTATGTGGTTCTAAAAACCAATTCCCATTGAACATACTGTGGCGCTCACCAATTTGGAGTCTCACTCCCCCGATTCTACTCCCTGTGCCCTCACACAATTTCAGGGCTGGGTCGTGTGGCTCACCAGCAGGTATACTCACCTGCGCACCTCCACCACTGCAGTTGCCTCCCGAGCTTACCTGCTCCTCACCCTAACCCTCTTGGGGAAGGCCCTCTGGCCCTCTCACCCCCTACTGCCCTCTCTGGCGTCGGGCTACCCGGGTCCGTCCTCCGGATCCTTGGGCCCCATTGAACACTAACTGGCTCCCACAGCCTACCTGCGGCCTCACCTGGCCGACAGACTAACAGTGGCGGAGTGCCCAACCAATCACACACACTAACAGGCCACACACCCAGCCAATTTACTCCACTAATGCACCCAACACAACACTTCTGTGCAACTACCCGCACCACAGATGCCAATATCCAAACACAATTTACTTACTCCCTCTACCTACTTTAAAACTACCCTCCCTGGGTACTCGTGAGGGGGTCCATCCTTCCCCCACTCACTCCTTCACACCATCCATTCCACACTACTCATTCCACACTCCACTCACTCCACACCATTGATTCCACACAACCATTCTCCATACACCTGCATTTCACTTACACACCTTGCAAGCCACTCACTCAATACAATGCCATTCATCATGCTCACCACAAAGAACTTCCATACCAATTCCTCATTTCATCCAAAACTTAAAGCTCATACACACAGCATCATCTGACTACCTGGTTTTCCCTCTAACTTAGTGCATCCCTGTCAACCCTTATACTATTGCACATCCCTCGTCGTTATCAACCATCTAATCTATTCTACGTCCCCACTACAGGTATAATGTCGCTACTTAACTCTCATATCTCCTAAAGTCATTTCTAAATCCCTATACATTAACCAAGCCCTCCCTGGCTAGGTTTTCACCGCCATACCCCATAAATCTATAGCTCATGTGCCCAAAAAACGTGAGGCGAATGGTCAAACTACCATTCGCCATCACTATCACTACTACCATCAGTCCATTAAACTACGAGCCTCGGTGCAGGAATTGCATGTTCACAGCTCGGCTTGGAAAAGCCGGCTATGTGTGCGGATGGTCAGTCTCCTGTGGTTGGGTCCGTCCGGCATCGATTCTGGGGAGGAGGTTTTGTCGGGCCAAGGCTCCAAGCACCATCTCTACGCAGGGTCTTGCGCTCCCAAGCGCGATGGCCCAGCCTTGCCCGGCTGGAGCGCCGCCACCACCAGGGGGCGCCGCTCCCACCCCTTCTCCTTCCCCTCGAACCGGGCCGCCCGCTTTGCCTGGCAAAGCGCGGTACCGACCGTACAGGGCGGGGCCCGGCCCGAATCGTGCATGACGCTCCGTGCAGGAGCGAAGCGGCACCGATCCCGGCCGGCCCCCGCAGCACACAAAGCCCGTCACGGACCGAGAGCTGGCGTCGGCTAAACGTCGGCCTAACCGCTGCCCCGGTCAACGTCGATGCTTCCCTCGCATGCTCACACCACTCGTTCCGTTCTACACTCATACATCTCCTACACTCCGTCAATTCCACCACCGCACACTCTGTTACACACCACTCACTGTCCGCACACTCAATAACACACCTCTCTCGCGCACTGTCTTGCGCATTCTCCCCTGGTATGTACTCCGTACCACTCATGGGGGTGCACTCTTGCATCCACCCATTCAGCGCACACCCAATCACGCGCTTCACCACCAACTCAGGTGTGCATTCTCGCACATGCTCAACCATTCCAGGTGTGCATTCTTTCTCACTCACGACAACCAACTCACTCTCCGTGTCACAATCACTCCCACTATCACACTCTGTCGTGCATTCCCCCTTGCACCCGGTATCACACTCTCACTCCGGCGCCATTCACACACACACGCCATTTTCTCTCACACCACGCACAAGGGACCTTCCACGAACGCCTGGGTGCCGTCTCGATCCCAACCGCGCGAAAATCCCTCTCGCGCCAAACACTCTCCCGCAAAATCTTTTTGCACCATATATCACCCGGCTCACCTTCGGGATTCTTCTTCTTCGCTCCAACACCTGCAAATCTTTATTCGGGTTAATAAGTACAGCATCATGATGTGGACACAGACTTTGCACAATTTCCATTCCTCCCTTCAATTCATGGACTACCTCTGTCGTCTTTTCAATTTCAATTTCGACTATAATTTCTTTGATTTCTTTTTCCTCGACGACCGCTGGGGCTAATAAAATGAAATTTTCTACTTCGGCGGTCACCGGCTTCCCCATACCCCAGGTTGCGATTTCTATCCCGGTCATTTTAACCGCGCCCTGCTCTGCCTCACTCAACCCACGCTCCTCGAGTCGCGTTACCTCGTCGCGTACAAATGCGACCTCCCTTTCTCAACCTGCGGTTAACCTCCCCTTCACACTCCCTTGCTTCATACCGGGCTTGCCCCCTTGCCAACCCCTCATTAATTTCTTTGGCTTGGCCATTTATGTCCTCCAATTTGCCTCATAATGTGCTTCCGAATTTGACCTCAAGGCCCCCAATTTGGCTTCCCATGTCATTTCTCAATTACCCAAATTTGCTTTCTAAGTTATTGGTGTTGCCCCTTACTTCTTCCCTCATTGCATCCATCTTACTCCCCGATTCTACCATCCATGCCATCATTTCAGCCATAAATAAATTGCATGTCTTTAGAACTCACTTGCGCAGCGGCGCGGCCCTCGTCGCCTTGTGCGAGGCGCCGCCATTTTGTGTGCCTGCAACCCCCTCTACCGCACCTTCTTCAACCTCCTCTTCCATTCCTCCCACTTCTTCCCTGGGGTCCTGGGTTGACGCTAACTCCTCCTCTACCTCCTCATTTCCCCCCACCAGCATCCGATCGCCTTGGGTATTCATCGCACGACTCAAATTTGGTTTTTAAATATAAATTTTGGCCGCTCGTAATTTTGACCAAATTTTTCCAGATATAAAAAATTTGGTTCGGGTCCCAAATCCCACTCCCCGACACCAATTGTTGCGGCCAACAGCACAATTGGTGTCCAAAACTTGGTCTAAAAAATTTAGTCCCAGGTTCCAAATCCCAAATCCTGACTACAAATTGTTGTGGATTCCTGGGGCCAGCGCTCCCCTTACCAAGGGGGGGTTAATCCCCTCGTCTTTTAAACTGGCCGATCCCCCAACCCTGGAAGTTACAACGCTCCTCTGCGGTCAAGATTGGCCAGGGTGATTGGTCAAGATGGATTCCCAAATACCTGCGTGCCAATCCCTCCACGAAGCAGGGAAATAACTCCCGCTCGAACCACGGACAGGTGGAAATTGCCAAGCGGTTTAGCAATCCGCGATTCGAGCCGTTAGCAAAAAGACTAACCCGATTCTGAGCGGTTGTAATCGTGCCACATATACTCAATTGAGAAATGACTAAAGCGATCCGATGGAGAGGAAACCAAAAGGTAGGAAGAACAGAGATTTATTACGTACAAAAACCCGAAGAGGAAACGAAAGAAGGGAATGTACAAGGGAAGAAGAAGAAGCAGACACAGGGCAACCTTATACAGTATTAATTAACACGCCCAGGACAACACAAACAGACTTACACGAAAGGGGAATAGCAGGAAGGAAGGTCCAAGCAGATGGGCCAGCGTTGGCTCCGGCTCCGGTTCACGCTCCACTCTGGTCCACGCTCCACCTCGGTTCAGGCTCCGGTTCCGCGGCGAAACCCGGCAGGCAGCGCGGTTGGTATTGTTGGCGCGAGCGGACCTTACATAGCGGGGTTCATATATCGGGGAGGAATTGCGTCCGTGAATCGGAGGAATCGTGACTCGTGCCTCGTGACTCTCCACCTGCGTCTCTCGTCGTGGATCTCGTTCTCTCCAATGGTGCCACTCTCCCCGGCAGACTCTCAGACTCCGACTCTCACTGAATCTCTCCGGCCGACCGACTCAGTAGTCCCACGCGAGTGCTTATATTACGCGCTCGCGTATCAAGCCATGTGCTTTTAGGACACACCCACCGGTGAGCTCACCTCGACCCTGGTTGGTCGCGAGGGCTCACCGACTCTGCCCTTAACAGGGCTACGCCTCGCTCTGATAACTCCTCCCCCTTTTTCTCCGCTCTGACCGCATGGTTAATGGCGTTTGGAGCGAGCGCTGAGGCGGCTGCGACTGGCAGAGGCCCGCAATAGAATTCGGAGGGAGGCCAAGCCGCAAAATGAACGGGATTTGAAAAGGGGCCTATGTTATTTGATTAATGCGTGATCTCCCAGATTAATCTCCCAGAGAATCCAGTACAAAATCCTCCTCTTGACCTACATAGCCCTCCATAACCTGGCCCCATCCTACCTGGCTGACCTCCTCTCCAGACACACTCCCACCCGCAACCTCCGCTCTGCTGGTACCAACCTCCTGACCCCCCCCCCCCCCATCCGGACCAAATTCAGATCCTGGGGGGACAGGGCCTTCTCCATCGCTGCTCCCACCCTCTGGAACTCACTACCTCACACCATCAGAGACTCCTCCTCACTCACCACATTCAAAACATCACTCAAGACCCACCTGTTCAGCACTGCATTCAACATTCAACCCACAGCATTTAACCCCTGACTATCACTTCTCCTTCTCCCTCCTTTTGCTTTTAATATTTCCCTATTGATTCTTGTCTTTTTGCAATTGTTGTTTCCATGTTTTGTTATGCATTATGTTTTGCACTCTGTCAAAGCGCCTTTGGGCTTCATGAAAAGCGCTATACAAAATAAATGAATTATTATTTATTATTGTAATTAATGCAACGCAGAGTCAAACTATTGGAAACAGAGCCTTACCTGAAACACATACTAATGAAATAACTGAAAGGTTCCTATGGTGTCCGACGTGTTGCAATATGGACTAACTAGGGTGCGACCTTTGACCTTTGGAAAATGGGAATATTTACAGGGAATTATTTACAATGGATTATTATTTACAAGTGACGGTTCTGAAAACCGTAACAAGAGCATATCTGCCTCAGGCGATGTCTCAGGTAAAAGGAATTGAGCGATTCCACTCCGTGTCTTTTGCTCTTTCGCTGCTCGGACGTGGTTATCACCTGCTGCATGCTGCTCGGACATGGTTATCACCTGCTGCATGCTGCTCGGACATGGTTATCACCTGCTGCATGCTGCTCGGACATGGTTATCACCTGCTGCATGCTGCTCGGACATGGTTATCACCTGCTGCATGCTGCTCGGACATGGTTATCACCTGCTGCATGCTGCTCGGACATGGTTATCACCTGCTGCGTGCTGCTCAGACATGGTTATCACCTGCTGCATGCTGCTCAGACATGGTTATCACCTGCTGCATGCTGCTCGGACATGGTTATCACCTGCTGCATGCTGCTCGGACATGGTTATCACGTGCTGCGTGCTGCTCAGACATGGTTATCACCTGCTGCATGCTGCTCAGACATGGTTATCACCTGCTGCGTGCTGCTCGGACATGGTTATCACCTGCTGCGTGCTGCTCGGACATGGTTATCACCTGCTGCATGCTGCTCCGACATGGTTATCACCTGCTGCATGCTGCTCTGACATGGTTATCACCTGCTGCATGCTGCTCGGACAAGGTTATCACCTGCTGCATGCTGCTCGGACATGGTTATCACCTGCTGCATGCTGCTCAGACATGGTTATCACCTGCTGCATGCTGCTCGGACATGGTTATCACCTGCTGCATGCTGCTCGGACATGGTTATCACCTGCTGCATGCTGCTCGGACATGGTTATCACCTGCTGCGTGCTGCTCGGACATGGTTATCACCTGCTGCGTGCTGCTCAGACATGGTTATCACCTGCTGCATGCTGCTCAGACATGGCTATCACCTGCTGCATGCTGCTCGGACATGGTTATCACCTGCTGCATGCTGCTCGGACATGGTTATCACCTGCTGCGTGCTGCTCAGACATGGTTATCACCTGCTGCGTGCTGCTCAGACATGGTTATCACCTGCTGCGTGCTGCTCGGACATGGTTATCACCTGCTGCATGCTGCTCGGACATGGTTATCACCTGCTGCATGCTGCTCAGACATGGTTATCACCTGCTGCATGCTGCTCGGACATGGTTATCACCTGCTGCATGCTGCTCGGACATGGTTATCACCTGCTGCGTGCTGCTCAGACATGGTTATCACCTGCTGCGTGCTGCTCAGACATGGTTATCACCTGCTGCGTGCTGCTCGGACATGGTTATCACCTGCTGCATGCTGCTCGGACATGGTTATCACCTGCTGCATGCTGCTCAGACATGGTTATCACCTGCTGCATGCTGCTCGGACATGGTTATCACCTGCTGCATGCTGCTCGGACATGGTTATCACCTGCTGCATGCTGCTCGGACATGGTTATCACCTGCTGCATGCTGCTCGGACATGGTTATCACCTGATGCATGCTGCTGGGACATAGATATCACCTGCTGCGTGCTGCTCGGACATATATCACACATACGGTACATATATCACACGTACGGTACATACATCACACGTACAGTACATATATCACACGTACGGTACATATATCACACGTACGGTGCATATATCACACGTACGGTACATATATCACACGTACGGTATATATATATATCACACGTACGGTACATATATCACACGTACGGTACATATATCACATGTACGGTACATACATCACACGTACGGTACATATATCACACGTACGGTACATATATCACACGTACGGTACATATATCACACGTACGGTACATACATCACACGTACGGTACATATATCACACGTACGGTACATATATCACACGTACGGTACATACATCACACTGACGGTACATATATCACACGTACGGTACATATATCACACGTACGGTACATATATCACACGGACGGTACATACATCACACGTACGGTACATATATCGCATGTACGGTACATATATCACAGGGACGGTACATATATCACACGTACGGTACATATATCACATGTACGGTACATATATCACACGGACGGTACATATATCACACGGACGGTACATATATCACATGTACGGTACATATATTACACGTATGGTACATACATCACACGGACGGTACATACATCACACGGACGGTACATATATTACATGTACAGTACATATATCACACGTACGGTACATATATTACATGTACGGTACATACATCACACGGACGGTACATATATCACACATACCGTACATACATCACACGGAAGGTACATATATCACACGTACGGTACATATATCACACGTACGGTACATATATTACATGTACGGTACATACATCACACGGACGGTACATATATCACACATACCGTACATACATCACACGTACGGTACATACATCACACGGAAGGTACATATATCACACGTACGGTACATACATCACACGTACGGTACATATATCACACGCACGGTACATACATCACACGTACGGTACATATATCACACGTACGGTACATATATCACACGTACGGTAGATACATCACACGACAGGTACATGTATTACACAAAAGGTACATGTATCACACGACAGGTACATGTATTGCACAACAGGTACATGTATCACACGACAGGTACATGTATTACACAACAGGTACATGTATCACACTCACACGACAGGTACATGTATTGCACAACAGGTACATGTATTACACAACAGGTACATGTATTACACAACAGGTACATGTATCACACGACAGGTACATGTATTGCACAACAGGTACATGTATCACACGACAGGTACATGTATTACACAACAGGTACATGTATTACACGACAGGTACATGTATTACACAACAGGTACATGTATCACACGACAGGTACGTCATCCTTTGCGATTTGAAGCGTTACTTCTTTCCTTGCATTGTGCGTCATCTAATATTTTTAGACGGGAATCCTGAACAGGTAACCAATCGAAGGTTACTTTTACATGTTAATTATATGCGTTGTACCTGTTTATTGTCTCCAATGAGAACACGTTCCGTTACAAACATACGTACATACACACGTACGGTACAAACAAGCGTTTTCGGAAACACAACGTCGTTCGTCATCAATTCGAAGAAAATTACGAAATGTAATGTTGTAATGTACGAAATGGAAAAATTAGTTGTGTTGATTTGATTGCGAAACCAATTGGCCATGATTGCGAAACCACCGAAAGGTATCTGCTCCGACAGGTTGTCTTATTTCGTGGTAATGGAACTTTCAGTCAACCAATCAGAGCATGTTACGTCATGGAGATTCTTTCCGACGACTGATAAACGTTTATTCGAACGTAGGGTCCTACGTGTTCTCTTTGTATGGGAAAAGCACCTCCGGGTCAGCATGGCAGGTAAGTTTGGTGTGTTAGCCTCTTAGTTTGCACAGTAACTCCTCCGCAAGTCGCTGTTGTTACTTTTACGTCCGTAGATGTTATTGCGACCGTGATCCTTTTAATCTCATAAAACATGTTCGGTTCCTTTAAAATATCCCGCAGATTCTTCGGCATTCTCCAGGATCAATTGGCTCGTTCGTTTTAACCTAAAATTAAATAATTTATTCATTGTCAATCGGGGACCATTATTGGTAATTAATTTATTAATAATGGCCTTGATTATGTGATTACATTCATAAGAAGAAGTTCGTTGTGTCTACCTCCACCTGGGCTGTCCCATTACCTATAAGGGCGCCACGGTAGCCGTTTCGATGGAGTTCGTGCTCGAGCTCTCTCTCTCTCCAAGCCGATTGGTAATGGAAGACAAACCTGGTCCTGTTTTGATCGAACTTGGACACAATTCACTCCAAATGTTTGGGGTCTCCATGATGGACGGAACCACGACCTTCACTCCCTCTATAAATCCCCCTTACGCCCCAAAGTTAACACTTTAATGTGTAACTTTTCCACCCTCTTAATATGACTCGTGGTCTACCTTTAGATTCCTCATCATTCCGTAGACTTTTCTGCACAGGTTCAGAAACCATAGTTCGTGCCTGACTGGTTGGTTCACCCTGACAAGCCACAGGTATAGGCTATCTTACCTGCCATTGCCTTTCATGCTGTGCGTGCGTGCATGCCATCAAATTTTCAACAAAACTTTATGATGAGAATATGGAGAAGGCAAATTAAAAATAGGGGCAATACCCCTCCCTGCACTCACCTGGTGGAATAAACGGTATACTACACTGACTAAAGCCTAAAAGGTATTTTAAACCAATTTTGAATGGTTGCTAGAATACAGGGCAGCATGTAGAATCGTACTAACATAATCAAGACCTTAAACAAACAAACAAAAAATACCTATTTTGGGGGGCAATCCCCTCAAGGTGCGTTTTTTTTTTTAATGCCTTTAAAAAACGTCGGACATCACAGGTGATGTATGTTGTGATCAAGTTTCATCGAATTGTGTTTGTAGTTTTAGAAGAAAAAGCAAATTCCTATCTTGGGGGGGGGGGGGGGGGGGGTCAAACCTGGATCCACTTTGACCCCGGTAAACCCCCTTGGACTCAGACCTTTTTTTAATGCCGTGAACAAACTTTAGTGACAACACAGCAAATAGAATTTGTGCCAAATTTGGTCGCAATCCCATCAGCGGTTTCGGAGAAGTTTCATGTGTTTACGACGGATGGATGGACGACGGATTTGGACGAAACTTGGTGGACGGGTTGTGTGTGTGACAAGGACAAAGAGATTCGATTTTGGTGAAGATCTGAATATGGATTCGGCTACAAGAATTATTAAATTTTTAAGTTATTCTTTACCATTGAGAGATCGGGCCAAAGACTATACATAGCGGGATATCTCAAAAAGTTGTGGATGGATTTGGACGAAACCTGTTGGAGAGGTTGTGTGTGATAACGAAGAATCGATTCGATTTTGGTGAATATCTGAATATGGATTCGGCTGCAAGAGTTATTTAATTTTAAAGTTATTCTTCACCATTGAGAGATGGGGCCAAAAACTATACATAGTGGGATATCTCAAAAAGATATGGATGCTTTTGGACGAAACGTGGCGGAGACGTTGTGTGTGTGAGACAAGGGCAAAGAGATTCGAGTTTGGTGAAGATCTGAATATGGATTTGGCTAAAAAAAAGAATTTAATGTTTTATGTGAATCTTCACCATTGAGAGATCGGGCGAAAAGCGATATATAACAAGATGTTGAAAAATGTTATGGACGAGTTATGTATAAAACCTGTTTGTATAAATTTATGTATAAATTTCCTGTTTGGAGGTCCTCAATGCCAAACAGGAAATTAGAGCAGTCTCCCTCGACATATCACGTGCCTTCGATACGGTCTGGCACCCCGCTCTGCTCACCAAACTCTCCTCTTTTGGTATCCATGGAAATCTCCACGCATGGCTGGCGGACTTCCTCTCTAGTCGTAGTCAACGTGTGGCCCTGAATGGGTTTCTCTCATCTCCTCTTCCTGTTCAGGCTGGAGTTCCCCAAGGTAGTGTTCTGGGCCCTGTGCTTTTTCTGGTCTTCATCAATGATCTCTCTGACTCTCTTGAAAATCCTCTCTATCTCTTTGCTGACGACTCTACTCTCTGTCGCTCCATTCTTCATCCCTCAGATCGGCAGTCTGCAGCCTCCTCACTCTCTGCAGACCTAGACAAAATCACAGAATGGCAAACAAGTGGAACATGTCTTTCAATCCTGACAAATCTCACACTCTTACTATGTCTCTCCGAAAAGACCGACTGGACAACCCTCCCATCCACTTTCTGAATAATCCTCTCCAAGAAGTTCTGTCACTCAAGCTTTTGGGTCTCACTATCTGCCATGATCTTTCCTGGGAAAACCACATTTCAAATCTGGCCTCCATAGCCAGTCGCCGACTGGGCATCCTCCGTCGTGCGAAGTCCTTCCTTGGCACACCTGAGCTCCTCACCACATACAAGGCTTTCATCCACAGCTCGATGGAATACTGCTCTCCCCTCTGGGCTGGTGCTCCTGCCTCACACCTAGCTCGCCTTCACGCTGTTGAAACCAAAGCATTCAGAATCATTGGAATCTCCCGCGATGAAGCTAACTCCAAGGGCCTCTCACTCACTCACCGCAGGCAGGTTGGTGGTCTTTCCGTCTTCTACCGACTCCTCTCTGGCCTTGCCCCCCCAGCTCTCTCTGGGCTCTGTCCCGCAAATATTCCTACAGGTCGCACAAGATCTGCCTCAACCCTCTTTTGGTTAAACTGCCAAAATCAAGACTCGCTGCTCACCTTGACTCATTCATTCCTCTTTTCTCCCACCTCTGGAACAAACGCCTTCATTCTCTTCAATCCCACTCCTCCCTCCAAATCTTTAAAACAGCTGTTCACCACCATATCTTATCTTCCCCCATCCAAAACCTTGATCTCTACTACCCCCGTTAATTCACCCCAAATCCACTTTTTGGGAGGGAAATACCGACTTCTTTGGGAGGGAAATACCGACCTCGGAAATACCGAGGGAAATACCGAAATACCGAATAAATACCGCCGGTTACAAAATCGCGGCCTGCGACACGCGGTCGGTGTACGGTGCTGCCGCAGTGGATCCCGGTGCGGAGGCTCCAGTGCCCCCGGCTTCCCTCGTGGCCGCTGCTACGCCCCGTCCACTACCGCCGCCGCCACCACCACCGCCACCGGCACAGCCGCCGCGGCCATTACCGCCGCAAACCTTGTGCTACTACTATGCCAGGTTCGGCCGCCAGGCTAAAACATGTCGCCCGCCGTGCTCTTTTGACGGGTCGGGAAACGACCGGCGCTCACTTGCGGCCATGAGCGTCGGCCATTCCGGCAGCCTCCTTTTCATCACGGACACCTTGTCCGGGCACCGTTTCCTTTGCAACACAGGAGCGCAGGTAAGCGTCCTCCCCGCCTCCGCGTCCGACAAGCAAACTGCGGGCCGGGGCCCCGCTTTGCTTGCCGCCAACGGTACACCCATCCGCACATTCGGGAAGCGTTGCCTCTCACTGCGGTTAGGAGGGCAGCGCTTTCAATGGTCGTTCGTGACCGCCAGCGTGCCAATGGCCCTGCTGGGCGCGGACTTCCTATGTGCGAATGGGCTGTTGGTCGACGTGAAGCGCAGATGGCTCGTCCAGGCCGAACCCTTCAGCTCGCTCGCTTGTTCGCTGAGTGGCTCATTGAGCGGCTCACCGAGCAGCTTGCTGGAAGGTTCCGTCCCGGCGAGTTTAGTTTGCACGCTTCCGGCAGCGGACGACTTTACCCGCCTCCTAGCCAGTTTCCCGGCCCTCACGCGGCCCACCTTCTCAGCGGTGGCCGTTAAACACGGGGTGGAGCACCGTATACCCACGGTCGGGCCGCCGGTCTATGCCCGGGCACGCTGACTCGAACCCACGAAGCTCGCCGTGGCGAAAGCGGAGTTCGCCACGCTGGAGCGGCTGGGGATCGTACGGCGCTCCAACAGCGCTTGGGCTTCTCCTCTGCACATTGTGCTGAAGCCCGGCGGAGGATGGCGGCTGTGCGGGGACTACCGCCGGCTCAATGATGCCACCACCCCCGACCGCTACCTGGTCCCGCATATCCAGGACTTTTCCACCCGGTTGGCAAACACGACCGTGTTTTCCAAGGTGGACCTCATCCGGGGCTACCACCAGGTCCCCGTCCAACCAGACGATGTCTCGAAGACGGTCATCATCACCCCTTTCGGCCTCTTCGAGTTCCTGAGAATGCCTTTCGGGTTGAAGAATGCGGCCCAGGCGTTCCAACGGCTTATGGACAGCATCTTGCGCGACTTACCTTTCCTCTTTGTCAACCTGGACGACATCCTAGTCGCGAGCGCGTCCCGGGAGGAGCACCTGCTCCACCTCCGCACGCTTTTCGAATGCCTGGGCCAGCATGGCCTAATCATCAACCCCGCCAAGTGCCGTTTCGGCATCGCCACCATCGACTTCTTGGGGCACCGCATCACCAGGCATGGGGCCGTCCCTTTACCGGCCAAGGTGGAGGCGGTCAGGGATTTCCCGTGGCCCGCACGATCAAGGGGCTCCAGGAGTTCTTGGGCATGGTAAATTTTTACCACCGCTTCATGCCCCACGTCGCCCAGCTCCTCCGCCCCTTGCACGAGGCCCTCCGGGGCAAGCCGGGCAAAGGTGACATCGCCTGGTCGGAGGCGATGGCCGCAGCATTTGCGGGCGCAAAGCTGGCCCTGGCCGACGCCACCACGCTGGCGCACCCGGCGCCCGATGCACCGATCGCCCTCACCACCGACGCGTCGGACTATGCGGTGGACGCAGTCCACAAGCAGTGGGTGCGTGGTGCTTGGCAACCGCTGGCATTTTTTAGCCGGCAGCTTCGCCCGCACGAACGCCGCTATAGCACCTTCGACCGCGAGCTGCTCGGGCTCCACCTGGCGGTCCGACACTTCCGCCATCTGCTGGAGGGCCGCCCGTTCACGGCTTTCGTCGACCACAGGCCCCTTGTGTTCGCGATGGCCAAGGTCGCCGAGCCATGGTCGGCACGGCAGCAGCGTCACCTCTCTGCCGTGTCCGAGTACACGATGGACATCCGTCACGTGGTGGGTAAAGACAACCCGGTGGCGGATTGCCTTTCCCGGTCTGTCGTGCACGCGGTCCACCTCGGGGTCGACTATACCCGGATGGCGGAGTACCAGACCGCCGATCCCGGCATCCAGGCCTTGCGGACCGCCGTCACGGGCCTCCGCGTCACCGAGGTGCCGTTCAACGCCGCGGGCGTGGCCCTCCTATGCGACGTCTCCCTCGGCCAGCCTCGCCCCATCGTGCCTGCTGGCTGGCGGCGCCCAGTTTTCGATGCCATCCACGGCCTGTCCCACCCGGGCACGAAGGCATCCCAGAAGCTCGTCGCGGCGAAGTTTGTCTGGCATGGCCTCCGGAAGGACGTCCGCGACTGGGCCAGGACGTGCCTCGCGTGCCAGCGTGCAAAGGTCCATCGCCACACCCAGGCCCCGTTGGCCCCGTTTGCGGTGCCCGAGCGTCGGTTCAACCACGTGCACGTCGACTTGGTGGGACCTCTGCCCCCCTCGCGGGGGTTCACCCACCTCCTCACCATGGTGGACCGCACCACACGGTGGCCGGAGGCCGTCCCATTGGCGGCGACGTCTGCGGCTGATGTGACGCAAGCCTTCATCGCCACTTGGGTTGCCTGGTTCAGTGCCCCCTCGGACATCTCGTCCGACCGCGGCCCCCAGTTCACCTCGGAGCTCTGGGCCACGGTGGCGCAAGGGCTCGGGGTGAAACTACACCCCACCACGGCCTACCACCCCCAGGCCAATGGCCTGTGCGAGCGCTTTCATCGCTCAATGAAGGCCGCGCTCCGGGCCAGCCTCCGCGACGGCGGCTGGGTCGACAGACTACCCTGGGTCCTGCTGGGCCTCAGGACAGCGCCCAAGGACGACCTGCGCGCGTCCTCGGCGGAGCTGGTCTTCGGGCAACCACTGCGGGTACCGAGTGAATTTATCCCCGACTCCACGGTTCCTTGGTCCACGGTGCAACAGCGCTCCGCCCTTCAGGAGACCGCCCGGAGGTTCGCCCCGGTGCCGACGGCACACCACGGTTGCCCGCCTTCCCACGTTGCCCCGGAGCTTCGCATGGCAAAGTACGTCTTCGTCCGGCACGACGCCCACTGGGCACCGCTACGGCCCCCGTACGATGGGCTCTTCCGCGTGCTGGAGACCGGGGACAAATTTTTCACCATCGACATCGGCGGTGCCCCGGATCGCATCTCTGTGGACCGCCTCAAGCCGGCCCACCTCGATCCGGACCACCCCCAGCAAGCAGCTCTGCCTCCCCGTCGAGGCCGCCCCCCGGCGGTTGGAACCCCGGCACTCCCCAGCCCCGCTACCCCCCAGACCTGCACCCATTGCCAAGGGGCGTTCGCCCGGGTCATCCGGCTTCCCCGCAAACTCACCCTTCAGGTGCGCGGGAATTCTGGGGGGGCGTGTGTGGCGGGCACAAGGGGCAATAATTCCGCACACCAGTGGGTGGCGCGAGCGTCCAGGCCGGGAACGAAAGCACATGCCCCGCCTTTCGACCAATCGGCCACATCCGGGGACTAGGCGTGGCCTCGGGACATATATGCGGGCTCTAAGCTCGAGCCCGCCCAGTGCTGAAGTGCGAGCTTTTAATAAAGACTCTTGTTGTACCAACGCGTTGTGGCCTACCTCTGGCAATCGAGTCGTGTGTGCACAGCACCACAATGTATCATTTAACCATGCCATATATTATGTTGAATTGTGCCACTTTTATCATAGTTGAGAGAATGCAAGTTGAATTGTATGTTTTCCCCGTCAAACAGAACCAGAGAATACGCTAAAGCAAGTTGGTCACCTTCTCAACGACCTCAAAAAGTTGTCCAAGTGAGTTCTTTCTCTTGTAATGTTGCTGCAACCAGAACCTTTATCGATTTTTCATGAATTGATTTTTAACGTGTACAAGTTGTGCATCTGCTTTACATGTTGAGTTTCACCGGTTGGAAAAAGTTGTGTCATCTCCACTCGGCACTCCAGATAATTAATTCAATTTGTATGCTTCTTGTTCCCTGAACCAATGCTGGGGTTTTATCACAGCCATTAGAGAGACAGCATGTTAAAGGTAATGATGTAGAGTTGTGGTTCACATTATTACACTGTTGTGCTATGTTCATGCTCAAATTCAATCGATACATATATGTATTGTTACGTTTGTGGGGGTAAACAAAGAAATACCTTAGGAAAGTTAGAAATGTCTCAATTAGAATGCTCTGTATGCCACGGAGAATCTCCATGTAGTAAGTAGGCCGTCTGTCCAGGTTAAGAGTGTTTGCATGTCGCCATAAGGAGGGTGGTTTTGTGCTAATTAATTATAGGGCTTATGGTTAAAATTCCCCTGTACGTGTTTGCCTCCCTGTGATTTTTCCCTAATGGTCTTATAAAACTCAGCCGGCCAGGCAATGGACTCATTCGCTCACAATGCCGCCATGTCCGACAGACCCAGCACATTTCATCCGAACATTCCCGAACAGCGACTGGTCTCCGCCCCCCCCCCCCCCCCCCCGATTACTCGTGACGGGGAGGCCATGCCCGAGCTTCGTGACTGCTTAAGAAGTCATGGAGTGATGAACAGAGCTCAGTGTTTGGACAGAGTGTGACGTCAGCAGTGGTACATTCGAGATCTTTAAAAAAAAAAGATGCCATCTCACCATCTTGGTCTCTTTTTTTTTTTTCTGTCGTGGCTTTCATTGGAGGCAGTCGCACTCTCTCTCTTTGGCTTTCAACGAGGATGGCTGCGTTTGCCTTTTGCTCTCTTCTTCTGGTCCCGGCATTTGCTGGAGACAGTTGTATTCTTTCTTTGTCCTGGCGTTCGTGAAAGGCGGTTGCATTTTGGTTTGTGTGCACTGGTGGAGCGTTCGGAGCCTGTGTGGACCTGGTGCAGAAAGGAGCGGTGTGGCAAACTTCTATCATGAGGAGGGGGTGTTGCCGGCTGTTTGTGTAGCTCGCAGCGTTTCGGATGGAGTGGAGAGCACGAGTGGACCACCGGCCTGAATTACCTCGCATTCGTGGCGCGGAGAAAGCGCGGCTCGGCTCCATCTTGAACAGGTCTAACAGGTCGAATGGCCAATTCGCCGACCGGACAGACCTGTGACGCCCACCAAGCCCTCGTTGACACTGCAGCTACGTGGCTGCATGAATGAATGAATGAATGATCGTTTTAGGCCATTTTCCCCGCTAGAGCGGGGGTTAGCCTTGCGGGCCCCATGACAATCATGGTTCCCTGTTTGAGGCAATGTTTTTATGGCCGGATGCCCTTCCTGACGCCAACCCTTGGTCACGCTTTTACGATGCGCAGGGATACGGTGTACCTATTCTAAATCGGGGTACACACCGTGATCATTCATCGCAGCAAGCTGGTACTCAATTTGCCGACCTCGGAAGGCATGACAGGCTGAGTCAACCCCCCTGGCGTTAATTCAGCGATCGACCGGGATTCAAACCCAGGATCCTAGGATCCCAAGCCGGCACCCTAACCTCTAAGCCAACACCAGGCTAAATGACATAAACATTATTTATTTTCTTTTACTTTTATTTTCCCCTTGTTCGTATCTGAGTCGGAGTGGAAGGACCCTCATTTAGGAATTTTAGTTTACCTTGCCTTTTGTTGTTCCCTTGCATTCCTTTAATAAACCCATTGTCTGTTGCATGTTACCTTGTGTTCTGGCTTGTTTATTTATGGTGGGTTCGAGGAAGCCCAGTGAGCTCCGCATAGGTAAGCCCTTGCCACCGTCCACCTCGCACGTGTCACTTCCGCCAAGTTGGGTATACACCTTGCAGTAAAGCTCGTTTTGGTCATCTGTCACCCAGGGGTCTTAAACCCAGAGATGCGACAATATATTGTTACGTGTGTGGGGGTAGGTAATGAAATACCTTAGTCCAGATAGAATTGTGTAGGTTTAGCGTGCTCCGTATGTCGCGAAGCCACCTCAATGTAAACTAAGTAGGCCGAATGTCAGTGTAAGCGTTTGTGTGTCTTCGTACTGTTACGGAGTCCTCCCCTTACCTCTGGTCGCGGTAGACCTCCGAACCCCGAGAGGGTCCCCGGCAGAAAGATGCATTATCCTTGGTTGAAATCAAGCAAATAATGAAACCCTCAATGGAACCAGCAAATGAAACAGTCAAATCATTAATGCAACCACACCAGGTTATGAACAAACAATAATATATTAGAAATCACACAAGAAGAGCCATACAACAATGGGGGCAATTACCCCTACTATCAAATCTTACGGTGGTAACCTTATCAAGCCCGTTAACCCCAAACTCACGGCACCTCCCCAATGTCTCTGCACCCCTCCAAGGCAAAGTCCCAATGTCTCTGTGCGCTCCCGCGATCGGGGAGTCAAGGCCCGATCAAACTCAATTGAGGCGTAGGCGATCGAGGCGACCCCGAGGTCACGTTGTTCAGCACCCAGCAATACAGCGGTGGAACGGAACCTCACAAAGACGCGCTCCGACGTACACGTTTGCGGTTCAATCCGGGAGCCTCCGTATAATTCTAAAGTGCCCTTTCTGGCACAGCCATCCCGGGCAAACCACTGGGGAATAATGCCCAGCCGACACGACCAAACCCGGTTCACTGCAGGTTGCTCGCGTGGCGAAGATGGCGGACGGCTTTCACTCCAACCCGGGCTTTGAGGCCAGGATCCTCCGGAACCTCAATGAGGATACCCGACGACACAGGCTCCACGCACTCCGGCGATATCTCTTATCGCCCGAACTTCCCTTCAAGGACGCAAAGTTCACTCGCACTGTACGTCGAACGCTCGGTCCGGAGCTCCAACAACCACGTCTCTTCACGATCTCCTACCGCCTCTTCTTCCTCGCTCCACCTCTTCTGGTCACGATCCGGATTTCCGGCAACATTTTACCAGGAGCGCTTTTAAATCTTTTAACTATCATAACCCTTTCCCTTCAACCACAATCACCAGAATACTTAGAACCAACAACAATAATCATAACAACAATCATTAGGGCCGAATCCATAACACTCCCCCCCCCCCCCCCCCTCAAGAAAGAAAGTTTGAACACAGCGAAAACTTTATTTGCATGCCCTCTTTAAACAAGCAAAAGTAAATTCACAACCCAAATCAGCAATCCCCGTGGGCAACAATATTCAACCTTCCCCAAAAATAAAGCAACAAAATTTTACACAACCCCCAGAGCTTTCCAAAGTTAATTCCCTCTGGACCAAGCGTCAACAACGACATTGTCCCTGCCCCTCTGATTTTTACTTCTAGTTTCTCTTGAATGAAGGTTAAGGGGTTGTGATCAAAAACCCAAAGGCCAGCAAATCTATAGCACTTTCCCCGGGAGGCCGAGCTGAAAGCCAGGTTCCATGGTGGGTGGGTGGTGAGGCCTTGAAGTATTCGCTGCATGGATGCCTTTAGGAACGTGGAGTTCACGGTTAGTCCGGGGAGGAAAGTTCACCACATTGACGCCTTTAGGAACGTGGAGTTCACGGTTAGTCCATGCAGGAAAGTTCACTACCTGGACGCCTTTAGGAACGTGGAGTTCACGGTTAGTCCGTGCAGGAAAGTTCACTACCTGGACGCCTTTAGGAACGTGGCGTTCACGGTTAGTCCGTGTAGGAATCTTGGCTCGGCGGCCCCGCAGCATTCAGTGCTTCAACTTTTCCAGACTCCTAATAATTACGATGGGCCCACTTGTCACAGTTGTCACCTGACTGGCGGTCTCCTTCTCGGCCACTGCTCTGATAATCCTTCCTTCGGGAGCTGTCATAACTCTGGAAGCCTCCATAATAATATCGCTTGCGGCCACCACCACTACTACTCCGTGGTCCTCCTCTGTAGCCCCCTCGACCCCTAGGAAATGCCTTCCCTACTGTGATGGTTCGACCCTCCAACTCCTTGCTATTCATATCCTTTTCTGCCTCTCTGGCGTCCTTTGAGTTTTCAAACGTGACAAAGCCAAACCCTCTTGACTTTCGTGTCTCCCTGTCTTTTATCAGCAGCACTTCCAAAAGCGGTCCATATTTGCTGAAGGCAGACTCCAAAACATCTTCCTTTGTTTTGAACTTCAGTCCACCTACAAATAACTTGCTAAACTTGTCGCCATCCCTAACTGGTGTGGTGTTATTTTCCCTACTGGGCTTTTTAACAACCATCGGGTTACCATAAACTTGACCACCGGCCAAATCATTACCGATAACAACCGATACTCCCTCCACAGGAAGCGTGGCTTGTAAACCGACGGTGACCGGTCCTGACACCAACTCAGACTTTAAATGGATGACATGAGGTGGAGCACTAACACAGCCACCAATCCCCTGTAAACGAACACTATCCCCAGTTGCCGTCTCCTCGGACCGAAAGGTTTTCAGTCATGAGTGTATGCAGTACTCACTGCGTTGCCCTGATGAGCCCCAAAAGGGCGAAACCAGGTCGGTAACTGTGAGTTTTACATACACTTATGACAGTATCTGAACTAAGATCAAAATTCTGCTTTGTCGGAGGGTTCTCTTGAGAGCTTGACATGCAGAGCGTATGTACATGGCAGTGACGTCATTACGTGCGCTCATTGAAAGTTGGAGAACTGAAGATATACAGTATTTGGATGTATATATATATATATACACATGTGTATACTGTATATTAACAGGATAACACTAAAGACAAATCAAGTGACTTCAGAGCTGTTATGTGAAGCCACAAGTTAAGATGATCTATGTGTTGTTTCACTGGAGATGTGTAACTACAACTTGTGGCCATTCAAATTTTTCTCATGTTTATTCGAATTGTAATCTCTTGCTGGTTCTTGATGAACAGCAGGAGTTCCTGACTACCTGTATCTCCCACAGGTTCGACAACTCAGCATTGCCGACCCTCTTCAGGTTGAAACACATTGTCAGCAATGCACGCGTCTCGCAATCTGAAACCGAAATTGAGCAAATTGAATCTGTGTTCACAGACGAAGGCGGCATGGGTAAGCTGTGGATTCTCTTGAATTTGTGTGTGGTGGCCTTTTCAATAAAATGGTGCCTTTTTTTTTTCTTTTTTTTTTGCCCATCGCCATCGTCGGTAGGCAAAGTGTTTAAACTCCACCATGAACCTCATTGTTTGCATCACACTGGTTGTATTATTGTGAGTTTGTAACTGGTATATGTCTGCTTTCAATGGGGACAAGTCCCAGGATTGGGCAATTTATCAGGTAGAGTCTCACAATTTTTTTTTTTTTTTTTGCATGTCCATCTCCTGACTGGATCAGAGGCGCTGATGAAGCTTCTGACCTCGGTTTCTTCCGATGGAAGCAGCGTGCCAGTCGAAAGTCTGCCTCACATGCAGTTGGCAGTGGAATTGATGCTGAATTACAGCAAATCTCTAAAATCCAGTGAGTTGGGGGAACCCGGGAGTGGGTCATGGTGACGATAAACAACGATGCTTTATTTGTCTCTGGTTAAAAAATGGTTAAATGTGTTTGGGCTTTTGGATTTGCATTTCCTACTGTCAAGAGGTTGTAAGAACCATTTGCAGGTTTCATTAGGTTTCTTTTGGGTTTTATAGGCCTGCATGTAAGAAAGGAGCATTGAGGGGACAGGAAATTGAAGACAAAGTGCGCTTGATGGTGCCGAGTGGCATGCACTAACGGCTTCCTGTACCATTGCAGGCAACACGGAAAATTATAAAAAATAAAAATAAAAACCACCTTTGGAGGCCATTTTTCCCTGCAGAGCGGGGGTTGGCCTTTTTCGGGCACCGTGGTCCCCTTTTTGAAGCAATGTTTTATGGCCGGATGCCCTTCCTGCCGCCAACCTTGTTAGTCGCCTTTTGCGGCAAACAGGGAATTACCAGTGAGCTGGTACTGAATTAGCCGACCTCGGAAGGATGACAGGCTGAGTCAACCCCCCTGGTGTTAAATTCAGTGATCACCCAGGATTCGAACCCAGGATCCTAGGATCCCAAGCTGGCACCCTAACCGCTAAGCCAACACCAGGCTATGAAAATTGCAGGGTAAATGCGCCTTTTCATAACACGGAAAATTATGAAATCACAAAATGACAAAAAGAAACATTCAAATAAAAAATCAGGAAAAATGACTTTTTTTGACCTTGGCCTAATTTTTAAGGTCATGACCCAATTGTAGACATTTTAACATTTTTCACCAAAATGCGACTAATGGTTGTCCGATCAGAACGAAATTGCCCTCTCTAGATAGCCTTGAGCAAGGCGCATTTACCCTGCATCTACATCATGCCCCTCCAGGTTAAAGTTCAAGGTCAAAGTTCAATGTGGAATCTCAAAGACCGCTTGGCCTTCCAAGATGTTCTTGACTGCAGTTAAGTTGTGCACCTGATGTTTTTTTTTTCGTGTCCTTGACCTACCTTTTTGGATTTTGACCTAATTAACCCCAAAAAAACATTTTTGATCACACCTTGAACAATTTTCTTCCAATTTCCATGATTCGTTTTATGGATAGATTGTGGATGGGGACACATTTTCTTCATTTACATTATATGCCTAAATGTTGAAGGTCATGGTCATATGGTTGGCCAAACAAAATATGGCAATCATTGGATTGCTGGCCAAGGGTAAGTCGCTGGCGATCGCCGAGGGTAGGCCTACACCAGTCCAGTGGAAGCTTACGCTTGGCAATCGCTTTTTGATTGCAGATGTCTATTTTCAAGTGGTGTGCGTTTGTTTTTCTACATTGAGAAGCAATTTAGTACATATAGTGGTGACTGTTGTCACATCACAATTGACAATTACTGCTCTGAAAGGTAAATTTTTATTCTGACTGCAGAGTCCTTCCTGTTCCTGAACCGCAGGTCAATTTGAACACATGGATTCTTACTGCAATCTCCTTTTCCATTTAAGCCACGTATTCAACCTGCTTTGAACGAACAATTCCATTGCTAATGAAATGGTAGCCTTTGCTTTTGTATAGCGTTACATTTTCCTGTCTTTCATCGATACATAGTAAACATTTGTCATTTTGCTGGAGGTCATCTTTAAGTGGCTCTGCCAGGCTAACAACAAATGTGAATGAAGGACCTGCTTGGGCAGTCTGCCCTCACCTCCCTCCACTTGTCATCGTAATGGCATATCCTGCCCCTGCCCAACTAAGCTCTAATTCCATTTGCTTCAGTTCCATTCCAGACGTGTTAGACTTTTCCTGCGCTTCTGTATTGGGAAGTTTGTCATGCCCGTTTGACACCTACTGTAGGCCGATTCTTCAATTGTCTATGAAACTTGCCTCAATTTTTTTTATAGCTTATTATATGGTGTCCATGCTTCGCAGCCATAGAGGAGTTGCGCCAGCATAATGACTCGGCCTAGTTTAATATCTATTGATCTTTCAATATCATGCTGCTCTTATGTAATCTATGAAAAGCTTGGATATCCTTTTGCAAATGCACGGAAATTTCTTCAATCAATTAGGGCAATTAGGGCAATTTAGGGCAATTTAGGGCAAATTAGGGCAATTTCTTCAATCAATTAGGGCAAGTTTAATTAGGGCAATTTGCCATAGCTAAGACGAGGGCATTAAGACACGGTGTACTTTAGTACGAATTACAGGGACTTTGTTGGACAAAAGACAAATTGACACAGTATATGAGATTTAAACTTGGGATCTCAGCACCATAAGGTTTGTGCTCGGATGGGAATGCCAGACTCGGCCATCCCCAATGAATAGATACAATGTCTGATATAAATGATGACAATGAATGATGTCGGCCTTGCATTGTGGAATTAGAACGGAACACCCACTCATCCACCCCCTCGGTCCCCCTTTAACATGCCTTATTTACCATTTGTATGGTCTGCAGAGCATTGCCTGCTGCAGAATGGAGTGGTCAAGTATCTAATCAAACTGCTGTTCGAAGAATCATGCTACAAGAAAGAGCTAAGACAAGTGAGTGTCTTGAGAAGCAAAGCAATTAAAAAGGGCAGATATTTATATAATTCTTATACTCGATCGTCGGTCATTAAATATAGCCTGATGTGCTTCTGCGTGTTTTTTTGGCTTGTCGAGTCTTCCGACCTGTATCTCTGCATGGGACATGACCCACTGAGCACAAGAATTGCACCAAACATGTACATGAACTCAGCATCACCATTAATCCCAACTAGTGTTGTTGCATCACTTTGTTTTAACATTTCTCACACATTCCTCGGTTTGTTCTCACATATTCCTTAGCTCTGTGTCCTTGCATTCACATTTTTCCTCTGTCTGTTCCTCATTGATCTAAATGATAAATTCAACCTAATGCTGTGCTTCACACCGTTTTGGCTTTCAGGAGTCAAGAAACCTGCGGAAGTTTGGAATAAACCTGTTGGCAAATGTCAGCGATGAGGAAGAGTTTAAAAATGCCCTGCGGAACGACGGACTCGTTCAATTGGCCGTGCTTTATGCCAACGTTGTCGACAACCCTTGCAAGCTCTCGGCGCTGGAAGCTTTGTGCAGGACTATCAACGTAGACAATATGGAAGTCACCTGCAGGAACCTCGGTAAGTTCAAAACGAGAGAGCAAAAGTTGTATATCGAGCGATCAAAATTTGTTACGCATGTGAGGGTGGAGGAATTTTTGAACTCTGCCTTCTGAGAAAGAATGAAAAAAAGAACTTTTAAGAAAACGAGCAAATTTGGGTAACTTGCAGCAACGGCAAGGATAGATTAATTTGCACATATCACAGCTGTGACTGATAATAAATGTGATCATTTACAGATCATGGGGCATATGTTCCCTTGAGCAATATCCACATCTAGTCGTTTCGTTTGCACAACAAAAACCTGAATAAGAATCTCTCTTCTTAGAGCTGGAGATTTGTGCAGATTTGTAGATGAAGACGAAATGAGCAAATTGGTTTCCTTGCAGTTTTTGGTTTGGGACATTTATGGATATTTGATCTTACTTCATTTGTAACTTGCCGGTGGTAATTAAGCATCCGATAAGTAAACTGGGCTATCGCACATCCAGGAAGCAAATGGACTCGAGTGCATGCACAAATGTGAACTTTTCAGGACACATTTGGTGTTATTGGTTGTGTTTTGTGTCTTTTTTTTTCTTTCGTTTTTTTAGTATCTGTTACTGATCTGTTTTCCGCGAGAGGTTAGAATTAAAATCTAAATTTTAAATTGATGATGACCCTTGATGTTGGAGCACATGGTGTAGCCCTGTACTTAACTTCTCAAGGGCTCAACTGCATAATTTGATATATGTGTAACCCTCATATGCCTACATATAAATATATATTGTTACGTTTGTGGGGGTAGAGGACGAATTGCCATAATGGCGATAGGATTGTATAAATTAGCATGGACCGCGTGCGAGTTGGAAGAAATTTTGATGTACATAAGTAGAAAAAAAAACTGAGCTTAAGGTTGGTTACGTGTCTTCACACGGGGGAGGGGTGGGCGTGGAGCTATGTTAATCAGGTAGGATCTAAGTTGGTTTCCCCCATCTGTGATTGCCTCCTGTGATTTTTCCCTACGTTTTTATAACAAGGCTGGAAATAAAAACCCTCGCTCCATTAAACACAATAACCGACATAATGCTGACAGAGACCCAGACATTACGATGGGTAAATAAACCCCACTTCTGAAAGATCGTAACTGACAGACAACTAACCCCGCCCACCAACCGACTAAGGAACAAGGCCACGCCCCCAGAGTGGGACGATGGGCATGGAAACTATCGCTGCCGGTAAACCACGCCCTGAGCTTCGTCATTCGTCGAGCGGACCATGGAGCATTTGTTGTATTGTTGATTTTCGTCTTTGGTCCCGTCCAGTGCGCGCCAAAAATAAAGTACCACCAATTTTCGGCTTATTTGCCTCGAAGTTAAAACAAACTGTTCAGCTATCTGCCACCCATGATCTTGATCACCGGCAACACGACTATATCAGAAATTTCAGAAATATATAACACAGTGCATATCAAAAAAAAAAGGTAATCCGAATTCAAGGGGTTAATATGCAAAGGTTATTTATTTTGACAATTTACATGTGGTTTACTAATTAAGAGGAGATCCTCAGCTTTCCATTGATACCTTCCGTGCATCATTGCTGTCACACATGACCGAGTACATGTTCATTGAAAATGACAAGTTCAAATCGCATTTTTACAAGTTTGGCTAATCGATGCAAGTCAGGATAATTGGTGCAACATGAACGTCAGATGTGAACTTTTCTCAGGAATGATTGGCCTTTATGCACCCACACCTTCAACATGTCCACCTCCCCTTTCAACACAAAGCTCACAGCAGCGGAGCATGCTCTGAACTGCTCGTCTCACCATAGCCGGGTCATTGCGCAAAGCATCCACTTCATGTCGAAGACGGCCCTGCAATTAGTCAAGATCACGGGGATGAGTTACGAACACCTTGTTCTTTAAATGTCCCCAAAGGAAATAATCACATGGTGTGAGGTCAGGTGATCTTGGCGGCCATTTCACTGCATGGTTGAGGGCGATGACTCAGTCTCCAAAGAGTTCCCTTAGTCGATCTCGGACAGCGATAAGACGATGTGCTGGGGCGTCATCTTGGGCCCACCAGAGATATCTGAAGACACCACGAACCTGTTGCTCAAAGTTCTCCTCCAGCTGCGGTAAAACCATCATTGATCATCCACAGATACTTGTTACCATTGACATTCCTTTGAAAGAAAAATGGTCCGATCACCTGACCACTTCCACAAAGTCCCAACCAAACAGGCCACTTTTGTCTTCATGTTGGTGTCAAAATTAAATTCTGGGGGTTGTCCTGTCAGTGCATATTCAAGAACATTATGGGTATTGACCTTGCCGTCCATGGCGAAAGCAGCTTCGTCACCGATAACGAGATACTGCAGGAAATTGACATTTGCTTTGCAACGTGCTATCAACCATCTGGCAAGCACCAGCCTCCTGGCAAAATCCCCTGGCGTAAGTTGATGCCGGATGTAAATCCGATATGGATGTTGATGGAGGTCCAGTCTTGTGATGCATTTGAATGTTGCCGAAGGCAATCCCGTCCCATTTCGTCGAGCTGGTATCCCTAGGATGCTCCAAAACTTGCTGCCTTACTGCCACAATGTTCATTTCTGTTTGCCCAGTGCGCCTCCTACCAGAATTCTCCTTGTTGCGGTTGAGGTGGATGTCCAGTCTTGTGATTCGGTTGAATGTTGCCGAAGGCAATCCCGTCCCATTTCGGCTTGCGCTGGTATCTCTAGGATGTTCCAAAACTTGTTGCCTTATGCTGCAATGTTCATTTCCGATCACCCAGTGCGCCTCCTACCAGAATTCTCCTTGTTGCGGTTGAGGCTAGCGCCATGCTCTTGGTATTTTCTAACATTCACCCAGATGGTTTTGGCTGCTGGAGGCTCCCGTGCTGGAAAACGTTCCCTGAATGCATCACGAGTTCGCTGCAAACTTCCAGTTTGGTGAAAGGTTGTAACCACGAAGGTCCGCTGTTCAGTCGTAAGTTGAACCCTCTTTTCAATGACAGACTGTCTCTAAACCCATACACTGTAGTCCCATCTTAAATGCCCATCTTAAACAAAGGATGACTCAACCGACGATTACCAGACCAGTTTAACAATTTTACATAATCAACTTGGCAGTCGACAAGTAATGCGTCCATTTAAAACTGTCTTGCACCGATTAGCTAAACTTGTAAAAATGCGATTTGAACTTGTCATTTTCAATGAACATGTACTCGGTCATGAGTGACAGCAATGATGCACGGAAGACATCAATGGAAAGCTGAGGATCTCCTCATAATTGGTAAACCACATGTAAATTGTCAAACTAAATAACCTTTGCATATTAACCACTTGAATTCGGATTACCTTTTTTTGATACGCACTGTGTATATATATATATATATATATATATATATATATATATATATATACATATATATATATATATATATATTTTTTTTTTTTTTTGTTTTTTTTTGCGGTTTTAGAACCCTCACTTTGTAAATAATTCTTGTAAATATTCCATTATTAAAAGGTTAAAGGTCGCACCCTTAATTAGTCCATATGCAACACGTAGGCCACCATAGGAACTTTAGTTATTTCATTGGTATGTGTTTTAGATAAGGCCGTGTTCCAAATAGTTGAATCTGCATTGCATTAATCAAATAAGATAGGCCCCATTCGCTCATTCTCCAATTGCTTTCTCCAAACGGCGCCATTATGTGCCCCTACAGACGGTGCCTTGTCTCTTCCAATTCTATTACGCGCCTTTTGTTAGCAGCGTTCGCTGCCTCGCTGAGCTTCCGCCCAAAAAACGCCATTAACCACGTGGTCAAGCTCGAGGAAGAAGGGGGCGGAGCACCAAGGAGAAGGTGTGGCCCTGTCAACGAGCCGTCAAGGGTGGAGCCGGTAAGACCTTACCAGCCAACCAGGGCTGAGGTGAGCTCACTGGTGGGCGTGGTTTACAAGCGCGCGGATTGATCTTGAAGTGCGTAATATAAGCGCCAGCGTGAGCCTTTTCACGGAGTCGACTCGGGTTGGATACGGCGCTTGGTGGGGTCTGGCTGAGACGGACTGCTTGTGGGAGGTCTGCTGGGAGCATCGGCTGCTGAGAGACGAAGCCGCGCAAAGCCCCTGTACGAACTTGCGAGAGAGAGAGCGTTGCTCGATAAACGTATTACGTACGCAGCATCCCAGACCCTCGCTATATGTAAGGTCCGCTCGCGGTCGGCGACACGCGAAGCTGCCTGCCGTTCTTCGCCCGCGGAACCGGAGCCTGGACGGAGTCGACCTACCTGGAACCATCTACCTGGACCTTCCCCCCCCCCCCCCTACGAGCTAACATCCCGTGTGAGTGTGTATGTTTGTCTGGGGTCGTTAAGTTAAGACTGTGTAGGTAAGCCTGCCCTGTGTCCTGCTTCTTCTTCTTGTATATTCCTTTCGTTTCCTCTTCTTCTTGATTGTAAATAAATTCACCTGTTCTTCCTATACTCTGGTTTCTTCTTACCCGATCGCTTTAGTCTTTTCTCAATTGAGTACCTGTGGCACGATTTCGGAACCGCTAGAATCGGGTTTAGTCTCTTGGTTAATGGCTCAGGCCGCGGATTGCTAACCGCTCGGCAATTTCCATCTTATCCGTGGTTCGAGCGGGAGTTATTTCCATGCTCGCGGTCGGTGTTGGTAATTAGGTATTTGGGACCCAAATTCACCAATAACCCTACCCAAGGCCGACCGGGAGGAGCGTTGTAGCTTCCAGGACTCGGGACGGCCAGCTTAAAAGGACAAGGGGATTAGCCCACCCTTGATAAGGGGAGAGCCGACCCCCGAATCCGCAACTAATATATATATATATATATATATATATATATATATATATATATATATATATATATATATATATATTGCATACATGTATTATCTGGGAAGGAAATGACAAACCACCAAGTATAACCCTTGGCATCATGTGTGTGTATATGTATATATATATACATATACATATTGTTACATGCTCCTCCCAAACCCCGGTCACGGTGTACCTCCGAGCCCCGAGAAGAGCCACGGCAGAAAGATGTGTTATTCTGTATGACAAAGATCAATGGTGAAACCACACCAATTGTTACCAACAAACAAGTATTGTATTAAGATCACACAAAAATAACAGTACAACAACAATAGTAATCAATTGTACAACCAATATATATTTCCTATGATGGTACCATCAGGTTCGTACAATATAACTCACTGTGCTCCAAGTGAGCGAAAAGAAGAACATTCCCAATGTCTCTTTCCTGGCGTCAAGCCAAAGTTGATTCCGGCTTCAAGCCAAAGTCGATCCACTCCAGTGATCGTCCGTACGATGTCGTATCTAGACCAGAATCCCGTTGGGTTGACAGTTACACTGCCAAAGATGGGCGAAGGTGTCCTCGAGAAGCGACAGGGAAATCACACCTTCAGGTATGGACGTTTGATGGCTCTCAATCGGTGAACCGCAGATTTCGCACTCAAAAGCCACGTTATACACACACACCAAATTAACGTCTGGATGCGGTGAGAATGGTTGTAGTGAAGTGAAAAACCTTGAGCGATGCGCAAAGCACGCGAGTCAAAATGGCTGACGGCCCGTTCTCGAGGCATAACGGCACTACGATGATTCTCCTCGGAATCGACCGCAAAACCTGACATGCAGGTTGATCTGTCACAGCGATAACAACTCTGTCGCAGGAATCCCTTTCCCGGGAAACCCAAAGTTCACTCGTGACCCTCGTTCGCCAATCGTTCGCTCCAGACCTCGAAGCAGCTCGGCTTCTTGTCCGATTCACTCGCTCCGCCTTCTCTTCCTCTTCTTCCTCTTCGTCGTCATCCGGTTCCGGTTTCATTTAAAACATTAACTTTTTTACCTTTTGAAAATAGTAATCTCTATTTCCCTCAAACGATAACAATAATAGTACATGGAATCAAAAATGTTTACAGTGGATGAAAACCACAACAACGGAAGTGACGAATCCGTAACAATATACATATACAGTACATATAAAAGGCAAAAATCTTTGCTTGTACAGTCACGTGAAAATCGAGCCAGGAGGGCGCCCTAGGTCAGGAGGGATAGCCCTCAGGTCCCCGGCTGTCTACCCCACTGTCTACCCCAGAGTCCTTGCAGTGTTCATATGTTTTATTCCTCTCCCACCTCCCCCCAAGTCCTCCCGATGTCCCAGCTCTCAAATGTTGTGTTTGTGTCCTTCCCCCTTTTCCCCCTCTCTTTTGTGTCCTTCCCCCTCTCTCCCCATCTTGTCTGCCGCTCCCCTTGTTTTTTGTGTTTTGTGTGTCGGTTTGTCTTTTTGTGCGATTAATGTTAGCTCTTTCACGAGCCTCGATCTTGTATACAAAAAAAAGAAGAAAAAAAAAAAAAAGTAAGTACACCGCATGCAAAGTTTTGACTTTTTCAACATATTTCAACATACAGCTATTTGATCTTCATTTTAACAATATTGATACATAAAGGTGATATAATATAACAAATATCATGAAACATTTACATTTTGTAGTCCATTGTATAATTTAAATAAACATAAATGCAAATTTCGCATGTGGAAAAAGTAAGTAAACCCTTGGCTCTAATAGGTGGTATTTCCCCCTTTGGCAGAAACAACCTCAAGTAGGCATTTCTTATAACTGTCTACCAGTCTCTGACATCGACTGGGAGAATTTTTTGCCCACTCCTCCATGCAGAATTCTTTCAGCTGTGCGATGTTTGAGGGGTTTCTTGCATGCACAGCTCGTTTCAAATCCCCCCACAACATCTCGATGGGATTTAGATCCGGGCTTTGACTTGGCCATTCCAGAACCCTCCATTTCTTTCTTTTCAGCCATTCCTTGGTGGATTTACTGGTATGTTTAGGGTCATTGTCATGTTGCAAGGTCCACCTTCGGTTGAGCTTCAACTTTCCGACAGATGGCCTCACATTATCCTCAAGCACCCTCTGGTACAATGAAGAATTCATAGTGGATTATATGATGGTGAGCTGCCCAGGCCCTGATGCAGCGAAGCTGCCCCAAACCATAATATTTCCACCACCATGCTTTACAGTTGGTATCAGGTTCTTGTGGTCAAATGCTGTCTTTGGTTTTCGCCAAACATGTCTTCTGGTACTGTGGCCAAATAGCTCTACCTTTGACTCATCTGTCCAAAGCACATTGTAGCAGAAGTGCTGGTCTTTGCCTCGGTGTTCATTGGTAAACTTTAGTCTTGCCCTGATGTTCTTCCTGGACAGCAAAGGTTTCCTCCTGGCACACCTCCCATGTAGATCAAATTTGAGCAGCCTCTTTCTAATGGTAGACTCGTGCACTTTGACATCAACAGTGGCAAGAGCTACCTGTAGGTCCCGTGATGACATTCTGGGGGTTCTTAGAGACTTCTTTCAGCATCTTGCGGTCTGCTCTCGGGCTGAACTTGCTGGGGCGGGGCCTGAACAAGTTGGCAGTTGTTTGGAATCTTCTCCACTTGTAGATGATCTTCCGGACAGTCAAATGATTGATTTCAAATTGTTTGGAGATCTTTTAAAATCCCTTCCCAGACTCATAGGCATCTTTTACCTTCTTTCTGAAGGCCTCAGAGAGCTCTTTCGATCTAGGCATGGTGACGCCGCACACTTCAACAACAAAGAGCAAACCAAAGGAAATGTCTGTGGTTTAAATAAAACAGGTTCCTCCAAGATCCTCTGTAACGATGTTATAATCATTTGCACCTGAGCTGGTGCACCTCATTCTAATTTTAGGTATTTGAAGGAGTGATAAATGTAGGGGTGTACTTACTTTTTCCACATGCGAAATTTGCATTTATGTTTATTTAAATTATACAATGGACTACAAAATGTAAATGTTTCATGGTATTTGTTATATTATATCACGTTTATCTATCAATATTGTTGAAATGAAGATCAAATAGCTGTATGTTGAAATACAGACTTCGCATTTAATATGGAATATTTTTTTTGTGGGGGTGAACTTACTTTTCAAGTTGACTTTGAACCAAAAGTTCATTGGAATTATGTTGAAATTATTCTAGATTTTGTTAATGTGACCTTTAAAAGAAACAAAAACCACATTTGACATTTTGAAGCAAATAAATTGATCCTTGAAAGTGACCTAAACTGATATCGAACTCAATTCACGGACAGTACTGTGTTAAACTTCTGTGCGTTTTCCAGAAGTATCTCTTTATTTTGCACATTAGCCAAAAATCTTTTTTAACAAAAACAAAAGTTAAATTACGACTGGGATTACGGAGTTCAGTACTTCGTGTGACCCCCACGAGCATTCAGGAGAGCACGTACACGTTGAGGCATGCTGTTCATGAGATTTGCCAAGGTTTGGACAGGAATCGCTTGCCATGCAGTTACAATAGCCTGCTGCAATTCACGCACAGAGGCAGGCTGCTGGTCCAAGTTGTCGATTTGACGCATTAATTCTGCCCACAAGTTCTCTATCGGATTCATATCCGGGGACATGGCAGGCCATTCCATATGCTCTACACCACGGTCAGCAAGAAAGTGTTGGATCATGCGAGCACAATGAGGCCATGCATTGTCATCTTGGAAGACAAAATTTCTTCGAAAGGCTGCACGAACAAATGGAAGCAATGTTTCTTCCAGAATGGCTCTGTGCTTGAACTGGTTCAGGTTTCCATTCAGAACAACCAGGTCAGTTTTACCCCCTGCATGAAAAGCAGCCCAAACGGTCACCCCACCACCTCCAGCTTGGACTATTGGCACTATACAATCTTCGTTGTAGGCTTCATGCACTTGTCTGCGCACTCGGACGTGGCCATATTGACGACAGACCAGAAATCTAGACTTATCACTGAAGATAACGTGATTCCAGTGTCCTGGCTGCCATTGACGGTGCTCTCTGGCCCACTGCAATCGGCGCTGGTGGTGTTGCCTGGTCAGACGTGGCTTTCTCAGGGGACGCCTGGCACGATAGCCTGCTTGAACCAGTCGTTGGTTGACTAGCCTTCTGGATACAGGCACATTTGTCAGTTGCTGCCACTCAGCCCTAAGCCGATTAGCTGACTTGGTATGCCCATTGCGGACTAACCGGTGCAGCTGGCGATCATCCCTCTTTGTGGTTCTGCGGGGACGTCCTGACCTCGGTATTGGAGTAGGGACACCTCTCTGAGCATTTCGTTTCAGGATCTTTGACACCTGACCTTGAGTGATGCCATACTGCCGAGCAATAGCACGCTGTTTCATGCCGGAATTTCGTAAAGCCACCACTAAATGACAAACAGCATTGTCGAGTTGACGGACCATCTCCAGGGGAAGCGGCAATAACTTTTGTAGATGTGCAGCAGTTGTTTTCCACTAATACAGAACGCAACAACCCTTATATACCCGATTGTGAAGCCAATCGGCAAATGTACCTGTCCGTACATTTTGTCACGCCACCTGTGATATAATCCTGTTATTGACTTCTTGCTGCGACAGACAATCAGTGACATGGTTCTTTTAACAAAGAAATCACCGAAGCGTAAAAGAAACTCACCAGATTGATATACCGAGTTCAGAAAGTAAACCCAAGTCAAGAAAAAACAAATATTCCATATTAAATGCCAAGTCTGTATGTTGAAAAAGTCAAAACTTTACATGGGGTTTACTTACTTTTTCACGTGACTGTATGTATGTGTTCTATGCAAGGCCACATCATTCAAGGTACAAATACAACTTTGTGTCGGGGGTAACAGGCAGGCTATGCGACTGCAGACTCACGTGGGTGGCTGTGGTGTCGGGGTGGGAGGGGAGGAGTTGGGGCGAGAGAGAGGAGGTTGGGGGTGGAGGAGGGGCGTAAATTCTCAATGCAAATGTTTACCATGTAGCGCCACCCGGTGGTGGTGGCAGAGGGTATTATAATTTTCTATTTTACCTGGGCAACACTGAGGTTAAAACGCTCTTCGCATGGATAAATTTGTTCTCCCATCCCCCTCCATTCCCCTTTCCCCTCCCCTCCCCCTGTGTCTCTCTCACACCCCCTTCCCCTTCTTCTCCCTCCCCTCCTTGTACTCCTCCTCACACTTACCTCTCCCTGGGCATCGCCATGTACTTCAGCTAGTATATAATAAATTGACTTTTTCCTGACATCATTTTATTTATTTTATTGCAGATGCCTCTTATGCACTAATACGAACCCTCTGGAAGAGATTCAATGAAGGTTCCTTTCAATTGGAGAAGATATTGTACACAAAGGAGAGCATCCAAAAAACAATGACCGTGTTGTCATCTGAATGCACACGAAGCAATGTAAGTTTTACTTTCCATTCGATGTGCAACCTCCATCATCCTACCATTAGCATGATTGCATTTGCCATGCTAAATGGATAAAAAAAAAAAGTTTTGAAACTACAGCACCATCTTCCCACTCACCCCTGAATTGTCTAGCCTGGGTTCAAATCTGGACCCAGCTATAACCTACCACTGGCGTTTCACAGGTAGGTTGATTCATCAATGTGCGTGCCGTCCTTCAGATGGACATTAAACTGGGAGTCCTGTCAGACAGCATTAGATCGTGGATGTTAAAGATCCCACGGTGTCCTTTGCAATGAGTAGGCGAGCTATCGCCGGCACCATGAACCTAAAAATTACAAATTCCTGTCAGCCTGTTCAGGCCATGCCAGCCTGTTCATGGAAGACTTGGGCCAAATACTTTCTCCCGACCGACCCCATGAGGTGGGAATATACCTGTTTAAAAATAAAAATAGAAAACTACAGCACTACCTTACTGTTAATATTGTCGCGTGACTACCCTTGGTGAACACCGCAGGGTAACACGGATGACCAGACGAGCTTAATACTCTGAGGCGTTCAGTCAAAAATATAGAGGAGGATGTGCGCAAGTGGGGGGGGGGGGGGGGGAGGCTTACCTGAACGGCTTCCACCAGACGTCTTTACACATGGATAAATTAACTCAAACAACACGGAATTAAAATGTACAAAAATAAACAGGTTTATTAAAGAAAATGGCGGTAACAAATAAAACACGATAAAACTAAAATCCAAAATTGAGGGACCCTCCACACACTCTTATACAGACAAATGGGAAATATAAACTGAAATAAATATGCGTCTGTGTGCACTTAACTCTGAGCATCTCCAAAATCTCGTCAGGATTCATCCAAGATCGCCTGAGGCCTTAGTGTCTTTGCGCGCGGAACTCACTAGTTCGCACGGACCAGGTCTCCCACGTGAAGCAAACGAGCAGGCGTGAAGCAAACGAGCAGGCATGCAGCTCACTCCTCCAGCCATGCCTGTCTTCGTCATTCTCACGTGTGAAACTGCAGCCCTCGATCCGCAGCTCTGGCTTCACGACCACCAGCAACATCTCAGAACATGGCCGGTCATGATGGTGTCCAAATAAGGAGGGATGAGACTATGTCGGCACACAATCGTCCGATGTGGCATCCAGAACAAGAAGCCAAGCAAGAGAGAAGCAACATCGACACATGACTGTCCACTATCGCATCCAGACTCGAGAGAGATAAATGCCGACTGCACGGGGTCAAAACCAGAAGCAGAGAGAGAAAATGTCTACCAGCACGTTCCTTTATCGTTTAGGCTCTCACGTCATTTGTCCTTTCTTCACCAATCAGCGAGTCCCTTCTTACTCGTTCTTTCTGTCAATCAAACCCTCGCTCAATCACCGCTCCCTGGGCGTGTCTCCATGGAGCTGCCTGTTCTGTGGCCCACCAAGTTAGTGCAATCAGCGGCAGTGCCTCATGCCTGGCTTCCGGTTATTTTTATTATTATTAATTAGTGTGTTTAATTAGGGTGTCGATTGCGTGGCTTGGCTACGTGTCGAGTGCAGTGTCTTCAGGAACAAAGGAATAAACTACAGGGGTAATGACACACAGGGAATTAATTTACCCATAATCCCTTGCTAATTAACACGAGCCACCCCTCGTGATGGGGACAAAGATACGCTCTTCCACGACACATGGTCTACTGGATCCCTACTTATGGTACATGGAGGTGGTTCTTCTTCTTCACGACAGTTGGAGCACACTAATCTATACACTCTACCTCAACTTAATTATCCCTACCCCCCATCCCCCCCCCCCCCGACCACCCCCACAAACGTAACAATATTTATTCTCTGCCTTATTTTGGCTTTATTTCCTTAACTTATTGCCTTATCATTAATAATAACCATGATTGTGAATAACCTGCGTGACCCTTGTTGCCAGTTATTAAAACCAAATATAACGAGGATGATTATACAGCTTCCATTTTGAGGAATATATTTGTTTTACGACTTGTTTTCTTTCCTCGCGATTCTTTTAAACAACTTTTAACATCAAAGTTGGGCCATTGTGCCACAAATGGTGGTGAACTTTGCAGGAAGAACTTTTCTGCAGATAAAACTACAAAAGTTCCTGCAATGTATAACAATGTACATATAACACGTGGCTGTGACAACTTTTCAGTTACCATAGGGGGTGAAGCCAAAAATTTGATCATCAGTTTCATAAATGTGATTTTTCTACATTTTATAATTAAAAATATCGGGCCAAAGATGTTATTTTAAAAAGCAATGAAATGTTGAATAACAATTCTGTTTCACTCTTTCAGCTTCAAAAAGGAGCGATTCGTGTGGATCAAGTTATTCAGAACGTCCAGACTGAGGTTAGATCTGTGGAATTGTAGGAAGTGTGATTTTTGAGGCGTTTCTATGAATATATATATATATATATATATATATATATATATATATATATATATATATATATATATATATATATATATATATATATATATATATATATTGTTACGTGGTCCCCTCGGTGACTACCTGGTCTCGGTGACCCCCCCGGACCGCGAGAGGAACTTCGCCAGAAAGTAATAGTATATATGCGCTTTCGCAACACAATCCCTATGAATTCCACCCAAGAGAAAACTGATGTTCAATGATATATTTCAAGGGTAATGATACCAAACAATTTCAATGATACAATCAAGGGTATATTCCCCGAGCAATCCACCATCCACAATTCACACTCAACAATCAATCAATCCCCTAGAGGTTTAAGATGGCCATCTTATATATGTGTGTCCCCTTTTTGTACTCACGACCCCCTTTTGGTCTCTGCCCCTCACAATGTCTCTGGGCCCCTCCTGACCAAGATGATGGTCGGCGTCGCCGCACTCGGGCGGTTGAACGAACCCCGGGTGGACGTGTTTCCACCGGGCAGGTATCGTATCAGGCACCACGGCTGCAGCCCCTCGTGGCCACGCGAAGCGGGTACGGTAAAGCAAGCCAAAAGCCCCACGCCGCTTGCAACGCGTGTTAGGCCCCAACGTGCGACCCGTACGCGTCTTTTTAGACGGTGCCGCGAACGGTGCCAGACGCGGGGTCGATGCACGGCCCCACGTCAACTTGACGTCTCCACCGGGTAGGTACACGTCCCGGTAACTCCTCTCGCCAGACGGGCTTCGGAACGCCGCTTTTCCACGCGGCGCAAGGTCGATCCCACCTTTCGTCGGAGCGGGGCGAGGAAGAAGAATACTCGTCGCTTTTCTTCCTCGTGGCTTTTCCTCTCCGTTTCCGGTTTCTTTTTCAGAAGGGCTCCTGACCCTCCAACCACAACAACCCTTAATCTACTACACATGGATAAGCAAGGACCTGAATGGTAATTCACATACATTCACATAAATATGTAACAATATATATAAAACACAGTTTGTGTGTGTGTGTGTGTGTGTTTGTGTGTGTGTGTGTGTAATGTTACCGATAGACTCCTAAACGGAGAGGCTTACGTGCTTGATATTTGGCATAGACATGGCCATTGAGCCTGGGACGAACATGGCCGAACTCAAAATATTTGACGATCCATATTTTTTATTCATATTTACCTCAGCGCATTTCAGCGCACGGAATCAACGGAATCAGAGCAGGTGGGCGCTGATTCGCTCAGAGCGATCACGTGATGATGCTATGATGCTATGACGCTGTGACGCTATGAAAAAAAAAATCGCTATGACGCTATGACGTTATGAAACGCTATGAACGATATGACGCTATGACGCTATGAAAAAAAAAATCGCTACGACGCTATGAAACGCTATGACGCTATGAATACTATGACGCTATGAACGCTATGACGCTATGACGCTATGAAAAAAAAAATCGCTATGACGCTATGAAACGCTATGAACGCTATGAACGCTATGAAAAAAAAAATCGCTCGCTTTACCAAGGGGCTCGCTCTCCCCCCGTTCCCCTCGCCTCCCCTTCCCCCTCCCCCACCCGGCAATGCCGGGTACTTCTGCTAGTATATATATATATATATATATATATATATATATATATATATATATATATATATATATATATATATATACACTTCCGTTGAACTTGGGGCTGACTCAGAAGAAGACCTTTGTTGGTCGAAAGCTTGTCGACAATTAAAGATCGACGTCCTGAAGCTACGTCTGCGTCTTATTTAATCTAACGATTATTTATTCAATACAAATGAGACGCCCTGCTCGTACTTTGGAGTTTCTACTATTTCTTACAGTTATATATATATATATATATATATATATATATATATATATATATATATATATATATATATATATATATATATATATATATATATATATTGTTGCGGTTTTGGGAAACCACAAAAAAGTAATGGCAACCACCATACAGGTCCCTTAGAACAGTTATTTCATAGCAGACCATTTATCTTAGTCCGTTTCCCTTGTTTCGGGTTATTATGTATTTATGCGTTGGGGAAAGGAAAGATACAGTAGGTCCTTCACTCATAAGGGATAATGCACCAGGCTCCAAGGCACACCTTGGTGTCCAGGTTCAGAAACCCACCAATCAAGGTGAAAGTTACTTTGGGGGAACTTGTGGGGCGGAGTAATGGGCTCCACCAATAGGGAGCCAGGACACTTCCAAGATCCCCTCCCCCCCACCCCCCCCCCCCCACCCACCCTCCGAGGGTGAATAAAGGGATTTTGAACACGTTTTTGACTCTCTCGGTTCGTGGCTGGCATCACAAGCGGTCACGGTTCCTTTTAGTCCAGGGGCCAATACAGATTTTGGTACCACCCAAGGTCAGCAAACAATTTTGGTATTTTTGTCTTCCTACATGTCTCTAGTTTATATTTTGGTATGATAACCCTGCCTATCTAGTAGCTTAATGATAGTTTTCACTCTGTAAACAAACCCACCTCCATATAATCTGGAAGTTGAGTTTTAGGGGAGAGGGGTACCATTTTTGCTTATAACTTCAGTTCTACTGAACATACTTTAACAAATCATAATTCATTGTGAAGCTACATCATATATCTACACAACTGTATTATATTTTCATCTTTAGTTATCAGATGACTTCCTCAGAGGTCAAAAGGTCATGTTTCAATTGCAAAATCGAAAATCAAGAGTGTTTTTATTTTCAACTGATCTGATTACTATTTCGTGATATGTAGGTGCTGATATTATTTGAGTAATGTATAGATAAGACATTGTAGATGATTTAAAATAACATATCATTTACAAAACTTCAACAATAAACCCGATGTTAACCCTTTTTATGCAAGCATTATTTCTTCGATTTACGAAAATTTTTGTCATTGTCCGTACAAATGTGAAACCTGCTTTAAATAGGGCATTATGATACTAAAAGAATATTGTGACTAGTAAATGCTAAATGAAATATGTCTTATGCCTTGCTTTCCTTGCAGAGGTGTGTGTATGTATGCACTAGATTGGTGAAGAACTAAGATATCGACAAAGGATCTACCAACTTGTGACCAGGATCCTGCACCGCAGAAACGTGCAAAAATGAGCTGCATCATTCATTGCACCGACGATGATTCGGAGCTAGCAACGCTGCAAGGTCTTGAATCCTGGAAAACCCTGCTTAGAGCGGCAGAAATAAGAAAACACACTCCACTCTTGGAGATAGCCAGGGGTCTAGAAGAAAGTGAAGTACCACAGATTCAGTATCATCGCAAATGTCGCAGTGTGTTCACTATGAAAAAGCTTCTTGAAGCCATCACAAACCGTGGTATCCAGAACCAAGGTGCTGATGTTAAGGCTAAAGATACTGGTACAAGAAAATCATCTAGAGATGTACCAAGTACTTCAAGAGTATACGAAAGGCTATGTATCTTCTGTAACAGCTCAAGCAAATACCTGCCAGGAACACGTACACGAGGACGCCTCACAGTGTTTGGAGTTAGAGCTGATGCCAAAGTTCGTGAAGCAGCTACGAGGAAATTTGATTAAAATGTTCTTGCAGCAGTGAGTCGAGACCTTGTTGCAGCAGAAGGAGAATACCACAACTCTTGCTATAGATTGTACACAAAAGAAGAGACGACAGCCACATTTAGTATGCGTGAAGACCTTGAAGAACAAGAGTATGAGAAAGCGGTGCAACAAGCATATGAGCAGCTCATCATGTACATCTAGTGGGGTACCATAGTGAAAATGTCGTTACACGGTGGACAAAAGCACAATTTTTTCACCAAAGCATCTCCATGGTATTCCTTCTAGAAAAAAAGTAAGCTCCAAAAAAAATGATGGGAAGTGTAATATCTGACGTCATTATGACGTCATCAGCTAATTATTATGTAATCGTATATAAAAAAAAATCAATGACTTAGAACTAAGGTGTTAAGTGCATTTTAACATCAAAATATATGTTTCCGAGGTCAAGGATTTCAATGCACTTTTCATTTTTTATTTTAGACAATCTTTAAAAGATTTATGATGTCATTATGACGTCATAAGCGAATTATTTCGCAATCATAATTAAAAAATGAATTAGTTAGAACTAGGCTATTAAGTGTATTTTGACATCGAAATATATGTTTCCGAGGTCAAGGAATTCACTGCAATTGTCATTTTTCTTCTTAGACAATGTTTAAAAGATCTACGACATCATTCTGACGTCATCCAGCAAAAAAAAAACTATTAGATTCGTCTGCACACAAATTTGTTTGATTAGTTAACATCCACATATCGAGAGTTCATAATAATCTTCCCGTTGAGTTACAGAATTTAAAACACCACTAGAGCATTTTTTTCCAGTAATTTAGACTGAGCTATTATTAGTTACACTTCATCATTCTGTCGTTAGCTGGTTTAATAAAGGGGTAAATGACACAAAATTATATATGTTGCATCAAATGTATATGCATATGCATTATACAAATACTCGTGATTCTGTCCCATTTTGTAGCAGTGATTCCTTGAGATGCGAAAGAATATTAGCATATCGGCCTACATGTTGTTTCTTCTATCATTATTTTTATTACCTTGTTAAAAACACACAGTGACAGCTCCCCCTTCCTCACGCAAGTAATTCATTCTTCAAAATAGAAACATACAGAAATGGAATAAGTGTGATAGCTATAGTGTCGGTGATGAGCTGTAGCTGCAAGCAAGTTATTTCTGACAGTTACAACTGCAAAGTTCTGTGCAGGGTAGACCAGCTTTCGTGCACTTGCAACGACTGACACAACTGGCTTCTGACTTGCAACCACATTTGATGAGCTCTTTGCATGCTTTAGCTGCTTCCGGGATGGTCATCCAAACAGGGACCCAGTGGTCATTCTGCATTGTCCATTGCTGAGATGCATGATAGGCAGCCCATTAGATAGTGTCTCCCTTCTCACTTGCATTTCCGTCGAGAAGCTTGGAAGCATGCTGAATCCATTTCTCCTCCTTTTCCTTTGCTTCTTCAAGCCTCCCATTTACAGGTGCCATGATGACCTGTGGTACACTGGTATTTGATGCTTTCAGATGTACTGATTGAATTATGCTAAACGAATCTAGAAGGTGACGTTTCTCATTTGGATTTGCAGGAAGAAAGCAAGTTGCCACCCGAACACGTCCGATATTATCTTGTGTAGGAAATTGGATGGCACTTATACCACTTCCATGGAACGATCCTTTGGCTGTAGTGGAAGAGGGATTATGGTCGATGTTATCCAGTGCACCAACAGTGAAGAGACCTTTCCTGAGAATAGATGGGCACACAATTTGGTCAGCAGTGAATTGGTCACACATTGCAGATGACAATTTATTCTCCAGTTGCAGAACCCGGCTGTATGAGATGCTCAACCCTAGTTTAGCCAGTTGATCACTGAGTGTTCTGTTCCTTGTCAATGTGTGGATATTCAAGCCAATGTATACTGGAAGTGGAGGTTCTCTCTCAGGAGACTGTCGTTTGGGAGTAGCCAGTTTCGTGCACCTTTTCTTCGAATTGTGGAGGAACAACTGGGTGATTGTTTGAGAAGCCTGTGTGTCATTAACATCGCTCTTCAAGTTTGGTCCATAAAGGATCATTGATGACAGGAGTGTAAGACTGGGAAGCATTGTCTGGCACTTAGGGGGGAAACTGCCAGAAAACTTGAAATGTGTTTCTCCAAACATTTCTTCTCTGCATATTTTTGCTGCTTTTGCAAAAAGTAGCGCTTCTGATTGATAGTCATGTTCATGCAGAGCATCTTTCAGCATTTGTTGAATGCCTTCTGGAAATACAAGAACAATGTTCTTGCCATCTGTCTGTTCTTGCACACCGGTGTCGGCAAAGTGCTCAAGAAGCCTGCTTTTCAACCGGCTCTTGTTAATTGACACATCATGCCCAAGATTTTGAAGACGGCGTTCATACATCTCATGAAGATCTGAAAACTTGAACAGGTATGTCCCATCCTCAACGGCAAACTCAACATAAGACACCAACTCCACAAACGCTCTGGCATCTGCTCGTTCTCTTTCCATGTTGGAAGAAACACCTTCACGGCGATGAGCCCGATGTCTGTTTCTGTATCATGTTAAACATTTCAGGTGGTACTTGGCTTCTAGGGCGATTAAATCACCCCCTGTTATTTTGTACAAGAGTTGGTCATCCTGCATATCAGTTGCCATCTTTCTGAGAGACTGATCAGCGCCAAATGTTTGGACGTTGTGTAATTTTTGGTCGCCTGTTGTTTCACAGAAGATGCACACACACTTGGCATCAAATACCGACTGCCGCTTTGACCGTCGCATCTCAAGAGCTTTGGCTTCATGTTTTCTTTTCCTCATTACTTGTCTGTTGAGTTTGGAATTGTTGAATTTCTGATGGCAAGAACGATGCCATGAGGCATTATTTTTCACAAAAGTTTCTACTATTCCTTCTGTTACATATTCTACATCAACTGGCAGTGCATTTCTGAACTCCTCAACATTTCCCAGGAATGCAGCGTATACTTCTCTGGCATTACGTTTAAATCCTTTCTGTGGACAAGATAGTTTTTCCGGTGTAGTTTTCTTGCAGATTATGCAAGCACTCAAATCCATGATGACCTGAAATTGAAAGGAAATAGTCCACATAAGCATAAAAAGTACAATATCCAAACCAATATTATACGTTCCAATGCTGTAATTTGATAGAAAATTCATAAATACTTTTATTGGTTTCTTGCATTTCTAAATTTGAATAGCTAGACTAAGATCGCGTATATTCCAGGGAATGTATTGTTTGAACATGGTCTTAAATCACATTTGAGACCGGGCACCCTTGCATTTATCCCCTAATTCTTATGTTTTATTTTCATTTGTTTTGTTTTATTTATTATTATTTTTTACACATTTGAGTAATGACATCACTGCAACATAGTGAGCTTAAAAAGGCTTATATATCAATTACCTGTTTCTTGAAATATTAAATTAATGACTCAAAATCTCAGCACAGTACTTCACAACCTTATGTTATACATGAATTTGCGCTAATATCTTGTTAGTCTATTGTGACGTCATTATGACGTCATTAAATACACTTCCTGTCATCAGATTTTTTGGAGCTTACCCTCTTTTTGATCCTTATACATGGGCAAAGCTTTGGTGAAAAAATTGTGCTTTTGTCCATAGTGTAACGGTCCTTGGCATTTTTGTTAATAAGGTACCTCACTAGTAAGACCAACAAGGCTGCTCTTGCCAGGGTGTTGGAGAAGCATGTCTCACCAGCAGAAATAGTCCCTCAACCTTCAGCCACTGATAGATGGAATGAGCCTGGTCCAAAAGATGAAGGGGAAAGACAAAACGTTCTCCCAACTGGCAGAATCAGTATTGGCTCAAGTTATCCATGAAGGTGGTCAGAGCAAGCGCATTGATGTTATCTTTGATGTATATAGAGAGATGTCCATCAAAGATTTGGAGAGAGCAAAGAGAGGTGCAGATTCAGGTATTTTGCAGAGGAGCATGGCGCCACAATATACACCAGTGGAGGAAGCTTTTGTGTAGCTCTAAAAACAAAACGCACCTCATCAGGTTCTTTCTGGAAGAATGGAAAGGTCAACCTGAGAAGATCAAGGACAAAGATCTGTATGTTACCTGTGAGGATGTCTGTTTCAAGCTCACAAGGGAACGATGGGAGGAGGTTCTGGAGCTATCAAGTACCCAGGAAGAAGCAGACACCCGTCTTCTACTCCATGCTCTACATGCAGCTGAATCAGGCTACAAGGGTATAGTAGTCACAGCAGAGGACACAGATGTAATGATTATAAGCATTGGAGTCAGCAAGAGAATTCCATGTCCCATGTTCCAGAAATGTGGCACCAAGAACCGCACAAGGTTCACTGACATCAGCAAGCTAAGTCATGCACTAGGAGATAATGTCTGTGATGCTCTGATTGGAATGCACTCATTTACGGGCTGTGATGCAGTCAGTGCTTTCACTGGGCGTGGAAAGTCGGCCATGTTCAAATAACTGAAGACTAACAAGACCTGTCAAGACATATTCAGAGAGTTGGGAAGGTCCTGGGAGGTCTCTGATGAACTATTTGGAAAGCTTCAGGAAGTAACATGTCGGATGTATTTGCCTTCCACAAACACAACTCAAGTCAACAAGCTTCGCTACCAGCTGTTTTGTGCATGGCGTGGAGAAGTTGACTCCAGTCAGCTTCCCCCTTGTGAAGATTGTCTCTTCATGCATGCCTTACGAGCAAACTATCAGGCTGCAATCTGGCAGAGGTGTTTTGAGTGCAATCCCAGTGTACCCTATCCAATGGCTCATGGATGGAAGATTCATGATGGGGATCTGGCCATTGAGTGGATGTGAGGTACACCTGCACCAGAGGCTGTGTTGGACCTGCTATCCTGCTCATGTGTACGATCATGCAAATTACCAATCTTCACATGCCGTGGAAATGGTCAGAAATGCACAGGCATGTGTAAGATGCAAACCTGCAGCAACCAAGCAAATGAACTGGAACAAATAGAGTTGAATGATAGTGATGTGGACGATTGTGACACAGACTAAGTTTGTCCCAATGACATGAAAGAAACTGTTTGTAGTCTAAACACACTTCAAATTACAAGATTATAATGTATGAGCATTACCTAGATGGTGTTCACAACAAGTACAATGGCTTATGAGACAATTTGAATATTTTTGTACATTATTGAAACAGATATAAAACTTATTTATTTCTTTTGTGATGATTGTTTTATCTGCTTATGTTCTTATAAATGTGTAATTTTATAGCAATGCTTGTGGGTATGTGAATGATAAAATACATTGGAGACATATTCATTGGTTTTCCAAAAATATTGTCTAGAAGTCATAATATATGATATATACAGTCATTTGATATGGGGGCGGGTTTGTTTACAGGCAATGACTAAATTTTTCGGAAATCGAAGAAACAATGCTTGCATAAAAAGGGTTAATATAAAGTTAATTGTTGAAGTTTTGTGAATGCCTGGTTATTAAAATCATCCACAATGTCCTATATATACAGTCACGTGAAAGAGTAAGTACACCCCATGTAAAGTTTTGACTTTTTCAACATATTTCAACATACAGCTATTTGATCTTCATTTCAACAATATTGATAGATAAAGGTGATATAATAAAACAAATATCATGAAACATTTACATTTTGTAGTTCATTGTATAATTTAAATAAACATAAATGCAAATTTCGCATGTGGAAAAAGTAAGTACACCCCTACATTTATCACTACTTCAAATACCTAAAATTAGAATCAGGTGCACCAGCTCAGGTGCAAATTATTAGAACATCGTCAGAGAGGATCTTGGAGGAACCTGTCTTATTTAAACCTCAGACATTCAGTTTGGTTTCCTCTTTGTTGTTGAAGTGTGCGGCGTCACCATGCCTCGATCACAAGAGCTCTCTGGGGCCTTCAGAAAGAAGGTTATAGATGCCTACGAGTCTGGGAAGGGATTTAAAAAGATCTCCAAACAATTTGAAATCAATCATTCGACTGTCCGGAAGATCATCTACAAGTGGAGAAGATTCCAAACAACTGCCAACTTGTTCAGGCCAGGCCACCCCAGGAAAGTTCAGCCCGAGAGCAGACAGCAAGATGCTGAAAGAAGTCTCTAAGAACCCAGAATGTCATCACGGGACCTACAGGTAGCTCTTGCCACTGTTGATGTCAAAGTGCACGAGTCTACCATAAGAAAGAGGCTGCACAAATTTGATCTACATGGGAGGTGTGCCAGGAGGAACCCTTTGCTGTCCAGAAAGAACATCAGGACAAGACTAAAGTTTGCCATTGAACACCTGGGCAAAGACCAGCACTTCTGGAACAATGTGCTCTGGACAGATGAGTCAAAGGTAGAGCTATTTGGCCACAGTACCAGAAGACATGTTTGGCGAAAACCAAAGACAGCATTTGACCACAAGAACCTGATACCAACTGTAAAGCATGGTGGTGGAAATATTATGGTTTGGGGCAGCTTTGCTGCATCAGGGCCTGGGCAGCTCACCATCATAGAATCCACTATGAATTCTTCATTGAACCAGAGGGTGCTTGAAGATAATGTGAGGCCATCTGTCGGAAAGTTGAAGCTCAACCGAAGGTGGACCTTGCAATATGACAATGACCCTAAACATACCAGTAAATCCACCAAGGAATGGCTGAAAAGAAAGAAATGGAGGGTTCTGGAATGGCCAAGTCAAAGCCCGGATCTAAATCCCATCGAGATGTTGTGGGGGGATTTTAAACGAGCTGTGCATGCAAGAAACCCCTCAAACATCGTACAGCTGAAAGAATTCTGCATGGAGGAGTGGGCAAAAATTTCTCCCAGTCGATGTCAGAGACTGGTAGACAGTTATAAGAAACGCCTACTTGAGGTTGTTTCTGCCAAAGGGGGCAATACCACCTATTCGAGCCAAGGGTGTACTTACTTTTTCCACATGGGAAATTTGCATTTATGTTTATTTAAATTATACAATGGATTACAAAATGTAAATGTTTCATGATATTTGTTATATTATATCACCTCTATCTATCAATATTGTTGAAATGAAGATCAAATAGCTGTATGTTGAAATATGTTGAAAAAGTCAAAACTTTACATGGGGTGTACTTACTTTTTCACGTGACTGGACATTGTGAAATAATTTCAGCATCTACATATCATGAAATAGTAATCAGATCAGTTGAAAACAAAAACGCTAAATTTTCGATTTTGCAATTGAAACATGACCTTTTGGCCTCCGAGGAAGTCACCTGATAATTAAAGGTGTAAATTGGATTACAGTTGTGTAGATATATGATGTAGCTTCACAATGAATCATAATTTGTCAAAATATGTTCAGTGGAACTGAAGTTATAAGCAAAAATGCTACCCCTCTCCCCTAAAATTCAACTTCCAGATTATATGGAGGTGGGTTTGTTCACAGTGATAACTATCATTAAGCTACGAGATAGGCAGGGTTATCATACCAAAATATAAACTAGAGACATGTCGGAAGACAAAAATACCAAAATTGTTTGCTGACCTTGGGTGGTACCAATTTGTTAAAATATCAGTATTGGCCCCTGGTCTATTTGCGGTCTTGGTTCTTGGACATTGTGGACCTAACACGTGCCTGTATTGAGTCTCTCTCTGGCCGCTCTCTCTCTCTCGCCCCACTGAGCACACGGACATTTTCACTCTTGGCTGGTCTCCCGCTCGCAGGCCTCTACACCTGCATTATTCCAATCTGGGCTTGTCTCTTGTGCATTCACCACGTGTCTGCAAGTTTGCTACACTCTGGGCCTGTCTCACTCTGCCGGGTTCTCTCAGCCTCTGCACGTGATTGCTCTCCTGGCCGGACTCTCCCTGCTCCCTCTCGCTGCACGTGGACACGACAAAGAGGCATTGAACATGCTCGTTTTGCACACATTCATTGTTCTCCACCGGCTGCCAGACCCTGTCTTGGTGCACGTGCACACGACCTTACCTGCCCAAGTCCGTGCTGACAGTTGACTTCACTCCGCCGTGCTGGGAGGCATCCCGAGCATCGTAGCCTTTGTGCTTTCAGGTTTCCTACGTTCGTTTGTTAATTCCCCTCCCCTCCCCGTGATAGTGTGCTGTGCCCATGTGGTGTTTATCCGTAGTAATTGTCATAAGGAGTAGAATAAGCTAAGTTTATGCTTATTGTCCCTTTTTCTTTGCTATTGAAATAATTACATCGTAAACATTTGTAAATAAATCAAATAGTTAAAACGTCTTCCTTTCTATCTGTCTGCAAATGCCTTTTCTTCCATTGATCCGCCATTATTTGTAGTCAGGTTAACTTCGACCCTCTGGCGGTTACCAATGGTTTTCTCTCGGCCGTCTAAATTTGGTACGCCGGAGGGTACGTACGGTACATTCCCCGATTTGAAACCGTCACGTGGTACAGGTAAGCTATCGCGTGACAGTCCAATTGGCGTTCGAAGTTGCAGGTTCGTAACCTGCTAAGCACGGAGTTATTCGTGCGCGGCAGCCGCTTGTCCGGTAAGTTCGGCAGGGAATGGAGGTTAACCCCCTCGCAGTGAACCCGTTCCCCGGGCGGTAACATATTTGACGTTCAGGAGCGGGATTCGCGTGTGTGTATGTATATATATATATATATATATATATATATATATATATATATATATATATATATATATATATATATATATATATATATATACACTCAACCCTCGGCTATCGCGCCTAATTGGTGCCGCCATCGGTGTGCGTTAGCCGAAATCGCGATAGCCGAACTGAAGAACGTATGGTAATAATTCTAATTGGTGCCAGGACCCCCAAGTTGACCACATATTTAACCTATTTTTGCCACTTTTTTTACCAAGTGTTTCTACCATATAAAGAAACATTTACATATAAAGAAACATTAAAACAAGAATCACAATATGTAAATAAAAATAAAATGATTTAAAAAGTACTTTCTTTAACCATTTTATTTACTTTTTGGGGACGATGAGGGGCTTAGATGGTTGGGTAGGTTCCCAGGCTTGGGTGGAGTCTTATTGACCACCCCTACGTGCCTCTAACTCATCCAGGATTGCGTCAGCTGTAGCACCAGAGAAGCCCTCAACGTCAGAGGGCTCGTCAAAGACAGAGGGCTGTGCCTCGTTGCGACGCCGTAAGAATTCGGTGATCTGGCATTGGCGGAGGGAGTTGATGTGGGCGTGATACTGCTCCTCGTAACCTGCCTCGTAACCTCGTAACCGAGTAATTGTTCTGTCTTGAGGAGCAATTGATTACGGCTTCGCATAGCTTGGGCACCTGCATCTGATGAGGCAAGATTCATATGGGCCTTGATATGGTCACGGTTTTGGTAAATACCTCGCACTGTTGACTCATTTATCCCAAATTTCTTTCCAACACTTCGCTTTGTTTCACCATTGTCGAGCAACTGCACAATTTCGCATTTCTGAGCGTAAGTTAAGTTCTTCCTCTTCTTGATTTCCCTTGCAGGTGCCGCTGCATTACGCTGGGCAATGGTGGGGGGTCGGGGTCGGGGTATATCGGCCATTGTTATATCACAAAAAAAAGGTTTAGACACTGCTATTACAGTACATACAGTATTCACTCTGAGGCGACGTGCACTTGAATGGCGCCGGGCGGACAATCACAGTGCTCCTGACGTCCTGACGTCACAACCAATCAGCCGTTAAACTATGTTTTAAAACTAATTAAAACTAATTTGCGATTCATCGTAACTGCGATTTGCGACCTTCCGGACAGTGAAGACTGCACTTCCGGCAGCCAATCACAGAACGCGTTGTTGCGTAGGCGTGGCCGATGTGAGAGCGAGCCGAGCCGAGCGCGTGCGCCATTACGGTTCGTAATTCGATTTCTTCCGGAGAAAATAATAATTTCTCGATTTCTTATGCGCATTATTTCTCCCAATTCAGTCAGAGCGAAGGGCGGAAGCGAAGAGCGTTGTTTTTTTTGTTTACGGGCGTACGGGCGTACGGGCGGGGTAGAGCGTACGGGTAGCGTTTTTTTTTTTTTTTGGCAAGGAACGGGCACCCACGTACGGGCATGCCCTAGTTAAAGAAAATGCTGTTAACAAAGAAAACACGATAAAACTATATTCCTAATTGGAGCGCTCCCATGAAGACCCGAATACAGACAAAGGATAAAATAACTGGAAAATAAATAGCGTTGCTTGTGGCACTCAGCTCAAAGCGACTGGTGTATCTCGTCAGGAATCGTCAAGGATCGTTTGAGGCCTTGGCAGGAAAAAGGCCTCAGTGCGCCCTCATTCACTCGGCCACACTCATTGGCGCGAAGTAGGCCTCCCGCGTGAAGTGAACGAGCAGGCATGCAGCTCCCTCTTCCAGCCGTGCCCATCCGCACAATCCCTGCATGGAAAACCGCAGCTCCCAGCCCGTGGCTCTTCCTCCTCATGACCACCAGCAAGACGTCCCAACATGGCCGCTCGCAATGGTGCCCAGAAAAAGAAGAGGGTGAGAAGATGTCGGCACACGACTGCCCACGATGAAATCCATAACGAGAAGGGGAAAGAGGAGAAAATTTCGGCCAGGCGTTCTTTTATCGTCTAGGCTCTGACGTCATCCCAACACGTCTCTGTGTCTGATCCAACCAGTGCGTGCCACTTTACCCGGTCCTCTGTGCCAATCAAATCCCCGCCCAATCAACGCTCTTTGGGCGTGTCTCCACGGAACTGCCTGTCCAGTGCGCTCACCAAGTCGGTGTTATCCACGACAATGCTTCATGCCTGATTTTCGGTTAGTTTTTATATTTAGTGTGTTTAATGAGCGATTTTGGCTTGATGTGTGGGTGCTGTGTCAAAAGGAACAAAGGAATAGATGACAGAGGCAACTACACACAGGGGATTAATTTACCCATAATCCATCGCTAATTAACAAGCCCCACCCCTCTGATGGGGACGAAGATGCAAGTTTTCCTGGCATCCGGTCTACACACATTCCCTACTTATGTTACATTGAGGTTTCTTCTTCTTCTCCATGACAGTCGGAGCACACTTATCTCTACACTCTACCCTACCCCCCCCCCCCCCCCAAAACAAAACTCTACCTACCCTACCCTACTACTACACCTACACTACCACGCTACCTACCCAGTGCTCTACCCTACTAAGGTATCTCTGACCCTCCCCCCGCCACACACAAACGTCATAATATATATGTATATGTATGTATATATATAGATTTATATATATACATACATATACACACACACACACACACACACACACACACACACACACACACACACACACACACACACACACACACACACACACACACACACACACACACATACATATCTTGCAAAAACAAGGTTCATAGTGAAGCAACATCAGGATTTAAAAAGTTGAAGCAACAAATTAACACAAAACCTGTCTGGAGGAGAGTAGCATGCATTTGTGACTTCCTGTACCATTGACAACAGAAAATCCGAATGCAGTTTTTCTAATTCTGCTGTATCGTACATACAGAGTCAGTGCTGCCTAAGCAGTTTATTGGCAAGTCTTGTACTGGGTGGTTTGCCATTGCCTTCTCAGCAGTTGTTAGGATAAGAATTTGGAACTTGGCCATGGTGCTGGAAAAACCTTGCCTACTCTTCATGAAGGACACCATGGAGTCGTTAATGTACACCAACTAATGCAGGCAGATGGACACCCGTTTACTGTCCGCTGTAGGGAGTATGTACTGCAAGGCCAGTGAATATGTTTGGCCAAAAAGAATATGCATAAAACAAACAATGAGGTCAAACAAATCATTCATAAAATAAGCAGGACAAAGAAAATCAAAAGATCAGAGGAAAATAGTTATTGAGAGGGCAGCCTCCGATATGGTCGGGATGATGGTACAAAGGTCATAGAGTCCAGACATGTCGACACGTTGGCATGCAAGTCCTTAGGTGATGCAGAGTGACCAGGTGGGACACCGATAAGAAAAAATTCCCCATAGGGACAGGGACACGCTCCAAATAAATGGCGGCTCAAGGCGTAATGTTGTAAACCAGGAAAGTTCATTGCAACACTGACCACAACACAACTAGCTGAGAGAGGTGTTGCATGCCACACGGGGCAATAGGCCAAACGCAGTCCCGCACGCAAGGGTGCCAACACCTCTGGAGATGTTTATCTCGGTTAAACACACCTCGCTGCATCTCCTGATGGAGGGTCAAATCCAGGACATACGGGTTTGACCCAGTAGCTGTCGGTACTTTGGGAAATGTATGCCTTAAGATCCATAAACTGTTCCGTTGCTGCTTTGATATGCGGTCATACCTGTGTAATCAAATTTTATCTTCCTTCGATATTCACAATGACTTTTTTTTTTTGTATCAAATCACCTGAGAATCTGTTGTGAAATTCGTCGTTTCCACTGAAATTAGTTAAACGATGATTATTTTATTTTTTACGACTTATTTATGTAAACTGTAAGTTTGTGATGTAACGTTGCACAATGATGTTGCTTAATAAGGATTACGTCACAGCTTTGAGGGTTATTTATTTTATATGCAAATAAGGGAATTTTGGATCCACCTTCCCCGATTCCCTCTTCATCCCCCTCCTCCCATATCCTCCATTCGTGTAACTTCCCTCTAAATTTACTCCTATATCTTCCCAACGCCCTTGCAATGATGCTCCCATTCCCTCCAACCACCTTTGTCTCTCCTATCATCCTTCTCTTGCTTTTCTCAATTTATCCACTTTTTTTTTTAATCCATTATTTTTTTATGCATTATGCATTGATTAATAATTTAATTTTTTTATGATTATTATTTATTTATTTTCATTATTAATCATTCATTTATTTTCTTTCTCATTTGGCCAATATCTCAGGCACCTTTTGAGCTCGGAAGCTAATATTTGGACATGTGTGACCAAGTGATGTAGCTATCAAGGATATTTTTGATTTATTGATTTTCGCTCTTTCACGAGCCTCGATCTTGTATAGAAAAAAAAAATAATAATAAAAAATCAATTAATCAATTAATCGATTAATTATTTAATTATTCGATTAATTATTTTTAAAAAAAATTCAGTTACAGATTCTGATGAAATGGTGGTGGTTTATGTGTTCTGTGACCGAATTGATTCATAATTTAATTTTTTAATGATTATTATTTATTTATTTTCATTATTAATAATAAATAATGACTGTTGAGCCAATTGTAAAAATATAGACATATGTTGGTTTTATTTTTCTACAATATCTATAAACTCAGGTCATTTTCAAAATTGGATAAAAAGAGATTGTCTGACATTATTGGAAAGCCAGAAAGGAACGAATCTGCACTGTAGAGGCATTCACATTTTTATTGCAGAAAAAAACCAGAGCGGCACTTGGTAGAGCGCATATCGCCGGCAGGCTGAACATTTTACATTTTGTATCCCCCGATAGGTTGGATCTTCATTCGGAGCCGAAACATCTAATCGGTGTGTTTTTTTGTTGTTGTTTTTTGTATACAAGGTCGAGGCCCAATGTAAAAGCTAACATTGATCACAAAAAAGACAAACTGACACATAAAACATAAAACGTATGGTAAAGGCAGCGGGAAAACAAGATGGAGAGCAGAAACATCGGGAGATCTGTGGGGGGGGGGGGAGGAGGCATGGGAAGGTGAGTGAGAGGTGCGAGAAAAAAAAAACCAAAAAAAAAAACCACCTTTAGAGGCCATTTTTCCCCGCAAAGCGGGGGTTGGCCTTTTTCGGGCACAGTGGTTGTTGTTGTTTTTCGGTCCCCTTTTTGAAGCAATGTTTTATTTGAAGCAATTTTTGAAGCAATTTTGAAGCAATGTTTTGAGAGGTGCGAGAGATAAAACAAAACAAAACATGTGGACACCACTAGGACTTCCAGGAAAGAAGTTGGTATTTCAAAAAAGTGGATCTGGGGTGAATTAACGGGGGTAGAAAAGATCAAGGTTTTGGATGGGGGAAGATGAGAGATGGTGGCGAACAGCTGTTTTAAAGACTTGGAGGGAGGAGTGGGATTGAAGAGAGTGAGGGAGTTTGTTCCAGAGGCGAGAGAAAAGAGGAATGAAGGAATGAAGGTGAGCAGAGAGTCTTTATTTTGGCAGTTTAACCAAAAGAGGGTTGCTGGCAGTTCCTGTGCGACCTGTCGGAATATTTGGTGGACAGAGCACAGATGGAGCTGGGGGAGCAAGGCCGGAGAGGAGACGGTAGAAGGCAGAAAGCCCACCAACCTGCGGTGAGTGAATGAAAGGCCCTCACAATCAGCCTCATCGTGGGAGATGCCAATGATTCTGAAAGCTTTGGTTTCAACAGCGTGAAGCCGAGCTAGGTGTGAGGCAGGAGCACCAGCCCAGAGGGGAGAGCCATATTCCATTGAGCTGCGGATGAAAGCCTTGTATGTGGTGAGGAGCTCAGGTGTGCCAAGGAAGGACTTCGCACGACGGAGGATGACTGGCTTCGGAGGCCAGCTTGGAAATGTGGTTTTCCCAGGAAAGATCATGGCAGATTGTGAGACCCAAAAGCTTGAGTGACAGAACTTCATGAAGAGGATTGTGTTCTTGTCACTTATCCAACTCGTCCAACTAGTTTTGTCATAATTTATGCACAACCTTTTGAGATATCGTTTTTGCCCCATCTTACAATGGGGAAGAATCATAATTGTCGTATCCATATTCAAATCTTCACCAAAATCGAATGATTTTTTTTCGTCCTCCTCACATACTCAACCTGTCCACTAAATTTTGTCCGAATCCATCTACAATTCTTTGCAATATCATGCTCTTACACAAAATGTATCTGCCAGAAATTATTTCTTGAAACAAGAAAAAAAATTCTTGAAATAAGAAAAAAATTCTTAATGAAAAATAGAGATATTTTCTCAGAGTAACCAATTGGGTTATTTCAAGAAATTCCACATTTATTTTGTGGGGGAGGTGTGGAGGGGGGTGAGGTGATCAGATCAGCAACAAAAAAATCTCAATTTAATCCATTTTAAATTCAAGCTGGAACAACAAAATGTGGAAAAAAAACAAAAACGTCAAGGGGTGTGAATACTTTCTGAAGGCACTGTATTTGAGTGAGTGCTTAGAATATATCATATAGTCTGCATGGTGGTGGCTTTGTGGTTAAGGTGGTTGGCTTAGAGGCTTAGAATCTGTAGGCCCTGAGTTCAAACCCCAGCTTTGCCAAAATAGCACCAGATGGATGTGTCGACTTGGTCTGTCATTCATGACTTTCCGCGGTTGACCAGCTTGAAGGTACATGAGCATCAGCTTTCTGGAATAGGACACGGTTGAGCATTCTGTGTCAGAGTCGTGACCGTTCTAGGATTGCAACCCCGAGCCAACGAAACTGCTTTGGCACACACCGAAAATATTTATTGTTTTAAGAAGGAAAAATCGATTTAAGAAAAGATATTTTGTCACTCCCAAGACGTATTTTCCTAATTTGAGTTTGTTTTTAATTTTTTTTTTTTCTAACAATATAATATTATTGTAACTGTATCAGGGGCAGTGCATCAGCAGCACAACCATGCCTTTACTAAAAAGATGCAACCAGTATCTGTGTGCTGCATACAAAAGGAAAGCACTTTTACTTCACCGCCCCATTGTCCCAATATCCTCAGATGGCATCGCGCTGCACCTTCGAAACTCACCACACCTTCACACCTCAGGACACTTCAGTCATTGCCTCAAATATTTGCGGCAGATGTTTGATTTTTCCCACTCCTCTCAATGCGAGCGAGTGTCTCGATTCGAAGACATAATTCAAAAGTTCTTGAAATTACTTTACTTATTACGTCCACCCCAAAAGGCACGTTATCATTTTTGAGGGGTTGACAAAATCAAAATGAGATATTTATCAGACTTCAAGAATGAAATGGCGTGACAATCCCACACCGTGATGCAAACCAAGCATGAAATCTGACTTTTTCAAATGTAATCGCTTGATGGCGTTCATCTGTCGCTTGCAAAAAATAACACGAATTTCGAGTGATGGTGGTGGCTTTGTGGAACCTTGGTGGCTTTGTGGATTTTGTCTTAGAACCAAAAGTTCATTGGAATTATGTTGAAATTATTCTAGATTTTGTGAATGTGACCTTTAAAAGAAACAAAAACGATATTTGAAATTTCGAAGCAAATAAATTGATCCTTGAAAGGGATGTAAACTGATATCAAACTCAATTCACGGACAGTACTGTGTTAAACTCCTGTACGTTTTCCAGAAGTATCTCTATATTTTGCACATTAGCCAAAAACTTTTTCAACAAAAACAAAAGTTAAATTATGACTGGGATTATGGACAGTAAAATTACAGTTCAGTACTTCGTGTAACCCCCACGAGCATTCAGGAGAGCACGTACACGTCGAGGCATGCTGTTCACGGGATTTGCCAAGGTTTGGACAGGAATCGATTGCCATGCAGTGACAATAGTCTGCTGCAATTCACGCACAGAGGTAGGCTGCTGGTCCAAGTTGTCGATTTGACGCGTTAATTCTGCCCACAAGTTCTCTATCGGATTCATATCCGGGGACATGGCAGTCCACTTCATATGCTCTACACCATGGTCAGCAAGAAAGTGTTGGATCATGCGAGCATGATGAGGCCGTGCATTGTCATCTTGGAAGACAAAGTTTCCTCGAAAGGCTGCACGAGCAAATGGAAGCAATGTTTTCTTCCAGAATGACCCTGTACTTGAACTGGTTCAGGTTTCCATTCAGAACAACCAGGTCAGTTTTGCCCCCTGCATGAAAAGCAGCCCAAACGGTCACCCCACCACCTCCAGCTTGGACTCTTGGCACTATACAATCTTCGTTGTGGGCTTCATGCACTTGTCTGCGCGCTCGGACGCTGCCATCTTGACGATAGACCAGAAATCTAGACTCGTCACTGAAGGTCACGTGATTCCAGTGTCCTGGCTGCCATGGACGGTGCTCTCTGGCCCACTGCAGTCGGCGCTGGCTGTGTTGTCTGGTCAGGCGTGGCTTTCTCAGGGGACGCCTGGCACGATAGCCTGCTTTAACCAGTCGTTGGTTGACTAGCCTTCTGGATACAGGCACATTTGTCAGTTGCTGCCACTGAGCCCTAAGCCGATTAGCTGACTTGGTACGGCCATTGCAGACTAACCGGTGCAGCTGGCGATCATCTCTCCTTGTGGTTCTGCGTGGACGTCCTGGCCTCGGTATTGGAGTAGGGACACCCCTCTGAGCATTTCGTTTCAGGATCTTTGACACCTGACCTTGAGTGATGCCATACTGCCGAGCAATAGCACGCTGTTTCATGCCAGAATTTCGTAAAGCCACCACTCCATGACAAACAGCATTGTCAAGTTGACGGACCATCTCCAGAGGAAGCGGCAATAACTTTTGTAGACGTGCAGCAGTTGTTTTCCACTAATACAGAACGCAACAACCCTTATATACCTGATTGTGAAGCCAATCGTCAAATGTACCTGTCCTTCCATTTTGTCACGCCACCTGTGATATAATCCTGTTATTGACTTCTTGCTGCGACAGACAATCAGTGACATGGTTCTTTTAACAAAGAAATCACCGAAGCGTAAAAGAAACTCACCAGATTGATATACCGAGTTCAGAAAGTGAACCCAAGTCAAGAAAAAAAAAAAATTCCATATTAAATGCCAAGTCTGTATATATGTGATTATGAAATATAGGAATTTTATATTGAGTGATGCCATGTAAGTTAGTCGTGTTTTCTATTGTAAATCCTTGATTGTTGTGCGAAACTATGTTGCAGCTGAATGAAAATATTGACTTTGGGGGAAAAAACAAGACTAAAGGTGTGTAAGTGCCCACGGAAGTCATCTTTTGTTTACGTACACTTGCAAGTCAAACAACATTCTTCATATGCGGTACCTCTGCACTTGCATGTTGCGCTGCAGATGGTTGACATTGCTGGTGGGATCATTGGAACTTGTCTAAGATTAGCTTAATATTACTCAATGGTTCATGAGATGAGGTTACCAATGGGATTGTAACCGTTTTAGTAAAATGACTTGCTGAATTAATCATACTTGTTCAAAACAGATTGGAATGGGTTTTTATATGGAAGTCGAGGTTCATGGAAGAACTCGATGACAGAGTGCAGAAAAGTCAGATGAGGACACGGTGGCAGAGAGGAGTATGTGGACAAAAAAAAAGACAGATGCATGACAGTACAAGATGCGGGAGAGGAGTTTTTGGGAGGAAAATGGGTTAACTGGTTAGTGATAGTAAAAACGATTAGGTGCTGATGAGCAACATTCTTAAACGACTGTAGGGAAGAGCATGGAGACAACAGACACAGGGAATCGATTGTGTTTTTACCAAGATAAGTTCAAACCTTCACTCCAGAAAGCCAAACATGAGTCCGCATAAGTAAAACAAACATCTTGTCCGCATAACGGTGATTGGAGAATCATGACAAAATGAATGGCTGTGTGGAAAATAATTTTGAGTTTTTTTTATCTTGAAGGATAAAACGAGGTAAAACAAGAGAAATTAGAGATTGCAGACCCTCGCCAGGACGTGTGTGGTTTGTCCTTTGGGTCCTCGGGGTCTTGGGTCTTTTGGGGCTGTGGTTGTTTTGGGTCTTCGGGTGGGGTCTTTAAGGATATTTGGGGTATTTTGGGTATTCGGGGTATATTGGGTCTTTAAGGGTATTTTGAGTCCTCTGGGTCTTTAAGTGTCTTTTGAGTCCTCTGGGTCTTAAGGGTCTTCAGGGAATTTTGAGTCTTTCGGGTCTTAAAGGGTTTTAGAGTTTGAAAAAGGTCTTTGGGGTCTGAGATGGTCTTCTGGTTATAAAGGGTCTGGAGGGACTTAGTGTTCTTAAAGGCTCAAGTGTTTTATGTGTCTTAAACGGTCTTGGGGGGTCCTAAGAGTTTTAAGAGTGTTAGGGTCTTTGTGGATCTTCATGGTTCTTAAGGTCTTTGTGGTCTTAATGTGTCAAGGTTGTAAAAGTTAAAAAGGGTCTTGGGTGTCGTTGAGGGTCTCAGGGTTCTGAAGGGTCTCATGTAATTAATACAACGAGTGAGATACCCGTGCTGCGCACGAGTGGGAGGCCAGAAGCAAACAGGCAATGCAGATACGGCAAATGCTAAAGCATGAAACCAATAAATTACACATTCCTGTAGCACCCTCAGTCGCACATCAGACATGGACAGCAAGTTTGTGAAGGACTTCCATGAAAAATGTACCTGTTCGCAAACAAACGGGTACGTTCATGTATAGAAACATCGATCGTGGGTCCATGGCAAATCTGCATATGGCGATCTGCGAAGTTCACGTTTAGAAGGTAGAAACCATCACGGCATGTCGTCATTTACTTGAACTCGATATCTTGCTTTCTTCATTCCAAACAACATGACTCCAATCACAAATTAATCACAAAATAAACTTTTAACAACATTGTTAATGTTTCCTTCATTGTAAAAACTACCAAGTCAACAGTTAAAAGGATTTTGAGCCGATAGGTGTTACGGCCTTGGCAAGATCGATGGAGACAGCGATCTTTTAGCATATACACCGCCCAAATAGCTATGTGGAATTCTCTCATGTAGAGATTAAACTCACATCGTTTGAACTTTGGCTGAGGTCATTATTTACTTTTAATGATGTTTATATACAAATCAAAAAGAAGATAATTGGTTTTGGGTTGTCCTTTCCGCAAATCTCGTGGGATTGTGAGTTGGAGAGACGGCCGTGATGGCGGGGAGGGGGTTGGCATTCTCTCAAGCAGGGATTCAACCCATGTCCTTATAAAAGGTCTTTGGCCGAGGTCACCGAGTCCGATCGGTGCAGCCGTTTGTGCGACACCCGGGAAAATAACGTTATGCGGGAGTCCAAACCTGAAAATGCTGGAGGCCAACGCTGAAATTGGAAAAACAATATACCCTATTTTACTCCAGGAGATCGCAGGATTACCCACCCAAAATATCGTTGCGATTGGTTCAGCCGTTTTTGCGGTACCGTCGAACAGACAGACAGACGGACGGACATTTGGTGAATTATAGTAAGATGCTCACGTTTTGTGCAGAAAAACAATCACTAATAGTTATATTTATAATAATAAATATAATAATATAATAATTGATGGTAAATTTGCAGACCTGATGTGCAAATCCTCTTAAAATTTCAAGTCAATTGGATGGAAATTGATAATCATAGAAATTTGACAAATACCTTTGGCCTACGTTGACCTTTGAACCTCAATATCAAGAGGCTTCTTGCACATGACCAACTCGACCGTTTTTTGAAGTTTTGTGAGGATCGGTTTAAAATTGTGACCCGTAGGCGATTGACAGACTAAATAACGCACAAGACCAACCAATATACTTCAAAATCTTAGATTTTCGCAAGTCACAAACAAACAGACCCAAATGCAATACCCTCTCCTCTGGTGAGGGTAACTAGAATGGTGCTCGGTAGAGTGCCTACCTCAGCCAGGATGAACGGATTATGTTTTGTATCCTACTGATAGGCCAGATCTGGATTCGGATCTTCACCAAAATCGAATCAATTCACCCTTGTCAAACACCCAACCTGTCCACCAAGTTTCGTCCGAATCTTTTGAGATATACTCCTCACATACGGACAAACAGGGGTGGAAACACAACCTCCATCAACCTTCGTTGGCAGAGGTAAAAATAAGCAGAAAATGTATCCCTAATTCCAAATGCAAACAAACCGAGTGGATATTACATTTTCACTTATATATTTAATTTATATAAGAACAGTACGAAAAAGCCCTCATTGATATCGACATGGAGTTGACGTAAAAAAAAAAATTCAAAGTGAAGCATCAGTCAATTTGGAGTTTGAAAACTTTACAAATTGGGAGAAATCAGGAAAATATTTCGATTGTTAATGAAATTCTTATTTTTTGGTCAATAGATTGAACTCACGTGATTTTTGGATGATGTTTGTCAATAAATTTGAGGTTGGTGATTAGATCATTGTTCCCCCTCCCGACCCCTGGTATTTTGGTTACCATAATGAAAATACTTCCTGGCTCCATTATCCCTTTGTTTTTCTCTTGGCCGCCAGAGTCTCCGTCCTTCAAGCCGTACGAGTTGGTGTTTGGAGACATTGCTGTGAGCAGTGGACAGAAGTGTACCCAGCTCTGGCCGAAAGCTGAAGATGGACTTATTTATGTACCTTATGAAATCTCTTCTGCTTTTAGTAAGAGGCCTTTTTTGATTCAAAAAAATTAACTTGATGACAAATTATGGAAGACTGACATGCTGATAATTCAGTGCCTAGACAAATGTGGGTATGGGATGTATATTACTACTACAACTCCCTCTTTTAATTGCCCCAATTATTCCCATCTTGAGGTGGTTTAGGGAATTGGCCATCTTGATTTCAATTGAGTGATGAAAGAGCTTACAGTTGAGTTCATTAATCTTGAGATGGATGTAGTTAACTAAAATTGCCATCTTACTAACTTAGTTAAGATGGCAGGATAGTTACTCTTAAGATGAGAGCAGCAGGTAAGGATTTATCTACCCTCCCATCTACTTTCTCAACAATCCTCTCCAAGAAGTTCTGTCACTCAAGCTTTTGGGTCTCACTATCTGCCATGATCTTTCCTGGGAAAACCACATTTCCAAGCTGGCCTCCGAAGCCAGTCGCCGACTGGGCATCCTCCGTCGTGCGAAGTCCTTCCTTGGCACACCTGAGCTCCTCACCACATACAAGGCTTTCATCCGCAGCTCAATGGAATACTGCTCTCCCCTCTGGGCCGGTGGTCCTGCCTCACACCTAGCTTGGCTTCACGCTGTTGAAACCAAAGCTTTCAGAATCATTGGAATCTCCCACGATGAGGCTAACACCAAGGGCCTTTCACTCACTCACCGCAGGCAGGTAGGTGGTCTTTCTGTGCTCTACCCACTCCTTTCCGGCCTTGCTCCCCCAGCTCTGTCTGTGTGTGCTCTGTCCCCCAAATATTCCTACAGGTCGCACAAGATCTGCCAGCAACCCTCTTCTGGTGAAACTGACAAAATCAAGACTCTCTGCTCACCTTCACTCCTTCATTCCTTTTTTCTCCCGCCTCTGGAACAAACTCCCTCACTCTCTTCAATCCCACTCCTCCCTCCAGGTCTTTAAAACAGCTGTTCGCCACCATCTCTTATCTTCCCCCATCGAAAACCTTGATCTTTTCTACCCCCGTTAATTCACCCCAGATCCACTTTTTTGAAATACCAACTTCTTTCCTGGAAGTCCTTGCAGTGTCCATTTGTTCTTACTTCTCCCACCCCTCCGTTCCCCAACCCTTTTCCACCCACAGATCTCCCGATGTCCCTGTTCTCTGCTGTTGTACTTGTGTGCTTCCCCCTCCGTCCCCCGCTCCCTTTATTATATGTTTTATGTGTCCGTTTATGTTTTTTTGTGATTAATGTTAACTCTTACACAAGCCTCGATCTTGTATACAAAAACATAAAAAAACAAGGATTATCATCCAGTGGAACTTCAAACTTTTACAGAATTATGCTGAAATCACTCAACCGCCTCTCACCTCTTTCAAGCGGGACAGAAATATGAGAAAATCATTGGTCACAGGATCATTAACCACTTTTCGTTCACTTGGACTTCCCGTCTCTTACAACTTTACAATACCTTCCCTCCATTACCCCCTCACCCCCTCTCCCTTCGCCCCTTTTTATTTTACTTTCTTTCATTTTATATATCTTACCTTTCCTCCCTTTTCTCGTAACAATCTCCTTTACTTATCCTCTCCTCTTTCCTGCCCTCTTCGGCTTTTCTCCCCCTTTTGGCTCTTTATATATTTTTTTATTTTAATTACTGGCATGTTTTTTTCATTATTTTAAAATTTATCATATTTTTTATTTTTGTATAATTATTGTTATTGGCATTAACCTTTAAAATTGCTCTTGTTGGCTCTCGTTCTCTTGGCTGTGGTTCAACCTTTTAGCATTCTCTGCTAAACCACCGGTTAATGATGCCAGGAACCCAGGTTCAAATAATATTTGCTTAATTTTGCCTTTTGTCTGCGAATGTCCGTATAATTCCAATTCATGTCCTTGTAATACTGTCTTTGGCCTGCATTTTATGTGCAAGCTCCTCCATGAGCCTCATGTCGGTGTAACGAAAGAAAAAGATATCGTCCGAAAGTAACTACACCTAATTCTAACCTCAATGTGATGTTTTTGAAAACCAGGCGATGTTGAACGTGAAACCATCCAGCAGGCTGTGCGAGAGTTTGATGCGAAGACGTGTGTACGTCTTGTTCAATGGACGAACGAGGCAGACTTCATTTTCATCCAGGCCTTGGGCAGGTGCGTGGCTCATGCAACGCAGCAATGCAGCGTTTTGGATGATTTTTGGGCTTTAACTACAACTCTTGAGTTTCCAATTTTGTTGATTTCCAATGTTGAAGGAAATAAATGAGTTCAATTAATTATTTCCAAAAGTATTGCAATCATTTGTTTCAAATCTTGTATTTCCTCCATTTGCTTAAGGTTTCAGGAAAATGCTCATCTTTATGAGAGATCAATAATCTTGTGAAGCTCTTGGGATTGATTTGTTTTGTTTTCTTTGCATCCCATAAAAGGACATGGTCGTTCTTGGGTCGGCTTGGTGGGGCACAGACCCTGTCCCTCTCTCAATTGGATGCTGCACACAAGGCTAAAGTGCTGCACATGCTGATGCATGTGCTCGGGTTCCACCACGAACACTGCCGGCCTGACCGAGACAAATACATCCGAGTGAATAAGGACAACATCCAGAATGGTGAGGCGTCAAAAGGCCAATGCATATAAAATAAGCTGGAGAAACACCAGCCTGGTGTTGGCTTAGCAGTTAGGGTGCCGGCTTGGGATCTTAGGATCCTGGGTTCGAATCCCGGTAGATCGCTGAATTAACGCCAGGGGGGTTGACTCAGCCTGTCATCCTTCCAAGGTCGGCTAATTGAGTACCAGTTCACTGGTAATTCCCTGTTTGTCGTAAAAGGCGACAAACAGGGTTGGCGGCAGGAAGGGCATCCGGCCGTAAAACATTGCTTCAAAAAGGGGACCAACAACAACAAACAACAACAACCACGGTGCCCGAAAAAGGCCAACCCCCGCTTTGCGGGGAAAAATGGCCTCAAAAGGTGGGTTTTTTTACACCGTATCCCTGCGCATCGTAACAGGGGACTAAGGGTTGGCGTCAGGTCAGGAAGGGCAGCCGGCTATAAAAACATTGCCTCAAACAGGGAACCATGATTGTCATGGGACCTACAAGGCTAAACCCTGTTCTTGTGGGGAAAAATGGCCATAAAACGATCATTCATTCATATTAGCAGTACTTTGGCTCTGAATTGGACAAATTGTACTGAATCTCGTCCCGATTTTGCATTCACATGGAAGAGTAAGGTCTGTTTTAGTGTCTGGCAGTTAAGCAAAATTGAAAATTATTCCAAACAGGAAATTTACTGTTTCTGGTGACGTCATAAAGGGTGCAAAGAACAGGCACAAATCATTAATTTAACATGTTAATTAAGGTGGTGTAAAGTAATTCAACTGAAATAAATAAAGGTTTTAAAATCTGTATATAAACTTTCTGAAACGGCGGTATCAACGGCGGCAAACTTCCAGAATTTTTTTTTCTACAGCCTTTAAACCCTTTATTTATTAAGTTGAATTAAATACGTGCACACTGTAAACACAAATCGCCTTCTTGGCACTTCCAGAAACCTCCAGTTTTGCAGTAATTGGACAAAATATCACTTCACGATTGCAGAGGGGTCGTTGGTCTGTCTTCTTCATTGGTCGTTGGTCGTGCACCCTCTGCTCTTTCTGTGCTCTACCCCCGGGTTTCTGCCGGGCACACACGGTCTCTTCTCATGAAACTACGTAAATCCAGGATCACTGCTTCAAAACAACTGTTCACACCATCTCAGATCATCCCCAATCCAAAACAATATTTTCTATCCTCGTTAACCCCACCCTCATCCCTCCTCCATCCAAATTTCCAGTTTTCCCTACTTGGAGTTTCCTTCTATATTCATCTTGTCCTCCCCATGCATCCTCTCCTGCCCCTCATTCCTCCCCACACCTTTTGCTTGTCCAAGTTTTCCTCTGTTTTGGCCTTCTACTCTGTTGTTGGTGTTTCCCCCCTCTCTCTACTGTTCCTTTTGCATCATCTTATGTCCTGATCCGTTCAGTGTACCAGCTCTTACATGAGCCTTGACTATGCATACAAAAACGATACGTATATATGTATATATATATATGTATATATATATATATGTATATATATATATATATATATATATATATATATATATATATATATATATATATATATATATATATATATATATATATATATATATATATATATATATATACACATATACATACATACATACATACATATATATATATATAAATATATATATATATATATATATATTATTTTTTTTCATGCGATGTCGACCAATCAAATCAAACTGCTGCTCACACTCTTTCACTTGTTGTGGGTCTTTCAATTCTTCCAAGTGATGTCGATATAAAGTTTTGCCAAGTATTTGAATCTATAATATCTTGGGAAGGTGCACATCATTATCTAAATAAAATTGATCTCTCCGCTGACATTCACCTTTGTACAGTACAGGTCCCCTTACAAGTTGCACTTGTTTCCCAAATTGTTATGGTGAATGACAGTCCTGTTTGAACAATTTCTACTGGAGATATTGAATATTTTTTATTCTAATAATCAAAATGCATTGATCCATTGCAGGGTAAATAAAACAAGTTATTAACTAGCAACGGTACCCGGCCTACGGGCGGGGCTTCAATTGGGAGGCCCAAATGAAAAGGCAAAATATCAGAAATTGAAGGCTTTTTATTTTATTTTAAACGATTTATATAAACATCCGCTAAATTGTATCACACGCAAATCATCAAAATCTAAACAGTATTTGTAGAATTTCAATAAAAGCCACATCACTGTTCATATCGGTAAATATTATTCCATCGTGTTTGGAAAAACTGCAAAATTGGAAAACCTGGAAAAACCAATATGGCCTATTTTACTCCAGGGGGTCCCAGGATTATCCACCCAAAATTTCGTTGCAATCAGTTCAGCCGTTTTTGTAGTACCTGGGAACAGACGGACAGACACGGTGAATTATAGTAAGATGGTCAGATCGGAAAGCACGATTATGCTCCAATTGGGAATTGCACAGCCGTACCGCATATGAAAGAGGAAGATGGGAACCGCAGGTCGAACAGTACAAGGAGGAATTCAGGATATTGTGGACCATTTTTAGAGCAGGGAATGCTGGAGCGCAAACCTTTAGTTGGGGTGGTTCAGTTTCAGTGTCACAAATTGTCTACAAAACTGATCCACTCCACTGTCCAACATTGGCAAAGCTTGGAACGTTGGGACAACGTCGGTGTTCTCGCTGGGATGGAACATATCTTTGTTATTTTGAGGCATTACTGTATTTGTATAAATAATTACACCAGCAAAGAATGCCTTTTTTACAGGTACCACTTTCGTGTTCAGAGACCTCGCGCACTAAACCCTAACGTCATTTTTCTAAGTGTGCTGCCTGAGTCATCCCTCGACCCTGTTCAACTTGCGCCACTCAGATGTTCTGTTACACCTGTTTTGTTAATTTGCCGAGAGGTTTGGCCAAATATTGTGCATGGTCATTGCATGACCTTGTAATTATTATACATTTGTAATTTGCTTTATTTCGGATTACACCTGGGTATAGTTTGGTGTAAAGCTATATTTTCAAGCTTCACACAATCGTACCATAAATGAGGTGCATATGCAGATGAAGAGAAGGACAAGTTCTGGTGTGCGATAGAGAAGCTGATAGAAAACGTGAAAGATGAGGAAGTTGTTGTGGTAGGAGGAGACCTAAATGGACATGTGGGAAGGAGTATGGACGGTTTTGAGGGAGTTCATGGGGGTTACGGATATGGTGTGAGAAATGGAGAAATGGAGAAGGTGAAAGGATTTTGGAGTTTGCTGATGGAGCTGATTTATTGATTTGTAATACTCAGTTCCAGAAAGAGGATAATAAGCTTGTTACATACACGTCAGGTGGGTCGACGACAACCGTTGACTACCTGATGGTGCGTAGGCGAGATAGGGGGCACCTCCGGGACACAAAGGTGATCCCGGGGGAGGAGGCTGTTTCACAGCACCACTTGGTTGTCTGCGACAGAAGGGTGAAAGGTGCGAGGAGAGCTCGGCGGTGAAGTATGAACCGAGAATGAAAGTGTGGAGGTTGAAAGAGGTGTCAGTAAGGGAGGCATTAAAAGAGAGTCTGAGTAGGGTAGAGGATGATGTGGTTGAGCTTGAAAGCGGTTGGATGTCAATGAAAGATAGTCTGTTGGGAGCGGTTGGTGAGGTATGTGGATGGACAAAAGGACCACCGAGGCACTCGGAAACATGGTGGTGGGATGATGAAGTTGGAAAGAGGATTGACGAGAAGAGGAAGAAGTTCAAGGAGTGGCAGAAGGCGAAGGGTACGGGAGCAGAAACAGCAGAGCATGAAAGTTATAAAGCAGCCAAGAAGGCTGCAAAGAAAGAGGTAGCAAAGGCGCAGGAGGCATGTAGGAAAATGTTCGGAGAACGCTTGGATTCGGAAGAGGGTCAGAGAGCAGTATTCAGGATTGCAAAGCAGATAGTGAAAGAGAGGTGTGACGTGATGGGGGTGAGTTGCTTGAAGGATGAAGTGGGACAAATCATTGTGGACCCAGATGGAATTAAAGGAAGATGGAAAAGATATATGGAAATGCTGTTGAATACAGAGAATGAATGGGATGGCAACATAGAGAGTAACCCAGTTTTAGGACCGGCAGAGAAGATAACTGAGGAGGAAGTTGAGGAAGCGATAAAAGCAATGAAGAGTAGAAAAGCGGGAGGGCCGACGGGAGTTGTGGGCGATATGTTGAAGGCAGCAGGAAGTTGGGGTGTGAAGAGAATGACAGAGATCTGTAATCTAGTGGTGAAAGAAGGCTGCATTCCAGTGGATTGGGAACTGAGTACCCTCGTCCCTCTATACAAGGGGAAAGGTGACCCTCTAGAGTGTGGCTCGTACCGAGCGTTAAAGTTATTGGAGCATGGAATGAAGGTATTGGAAAGGGTGTTGGAGAGGAGGATAAGGAAGAAAGTGAAGATCGACGAAATGCAGTTTGGATTTATGCCAGGAAGAGGAACGACAGATGCACTTTTTATTGTGAGGCAGTTGCAGGAGAAGTCCATGGAGAAGAGGAAGAAGTTGTTTCTTGGGTTTGTTGATCTGGAGAAAGCATTCGATAGGGTTCCACGCAAAGTATTGACATCGGCAATGAGGAAGTTAGGAGTGGAGGAATGGTTGATCAGAGTAGTGATGGCAATGTACAAAAGAGCGCGCACAGCTGTAAGGACGAAGGACGGGAACAGTGGAGAGTTTGAGGTGAAGGTGGGTCATCAGGGGTCAGTACTAAGTCCACTACTATTTGTAGCTGTGATGGAGGTGCTGGCTCAGTACGTAAAGGAGGGTTTACCATGGGAGTTGTTGTATGCAGATGATCTGGTGTTGATTGCGGAAAGTATGGATGGACTGAAGGAACAGATGAACAAGTGGAAGGAATGTATGGAGACAAAAGGTCTGAAGGTGAACATCGGAAAGACGAAGGTGACGGCAAGTGGTAAAGCATGTGGTGAGGTGGAAAGAACTGGGAAGTGGCCCTGTGCTGTGTGCAGGAAGGGTGTCGGACGTCGGAGTGAACTCCATTCAATGTACAATGTGCGCTGAGTGGGTTCATCAAAAATGTAGTGGTCTGAGAGGGTCATTAACCAATGTGGCAGCTACATTCAAATGTAAGGTGTGCACAGAGGGAGCTGCAGATGGAGGAAATGTTGAGTTAGATCTTGGAGACGGCGTGAAGCTGGAAGGTGTGAAAACATTTTGCTACCTCGGAGACATGCTGAATGGAGAAGGTGGATCAGACTCGGCAACGGTTGCTAGAGTGAGATGTGCATGGAAGAAGTTTCGGGAAGGATGAAAAAGGGGTTGCGGAAGGATGAAAGTGACTGGTTGAGAAGAGTGATGGAAATGAATGTAGAAGGAAGTAGAGGACGGGGAAGACTGAGAAAGACTTGGCTAAAGATTGTGGAAGAAGAAATGCGGGCAAGGGGGTTAACAAGGAGAGATGCAGAAAATAGGGCAAAATGGAGAAGATTGTCATGGGGACCGCAAGGCTAACCCCCGCTCTAGCAAGGAAAATGGCCTTAAAATGCATGTTGTTGTGTTGTGTTGTATATGCAGACCCAAGACTTAAACATGTGTCGTAAGTATATTTGCATGGCTGAACAACTTATTGTCACCTCCTCAACTCATCCATCAAGTTTTGCCATAAGTCGTCCACAACTTGTTGAAATATCCTGCTATATTTCATTTTTGGCCCTATTTCTCAATTGATGGTGAAGAATCACTTAAATAAATTATAACATTCTCGTATCAAGATCAGGATTCGGATCTTCACCAAATTTGAATCGATTCGTTCTCTTCACGCACCCAAACCTGTCCGCCAAGTTTCCTGTGGATTCACCCATAACTTTTTGAGATATCCTGCTCACAGAAAAAAAACAGACGAACAGACAGGACTGAATACACAACCTCAGTCTACATTTGGTGGCGAAGAGTAATAAAAACATTTACTTTCTAAAGTAAGTTTCGAAATGGTGGTTTCGTACTCCTAGAGGTCTAAGTAACTTTGTGGTTTCATTAAAAATCAGGGGTGCTAATTATAGAAACAAACCCTACAATAGCAATAATCCTTTCCCTATGCGATTAATATAGGGGAGGCTTAATGATGCTTTTCCAATTTCATTTGCTCTGAGAATCATCACAACATCCTGACCTCACCAACACTGCACTTTGCAAAGGATATGAATTGCATATTGACCGGATCTCTGCTGATCTCCTCCCAAAATGTGTTTCCAGCCTATCAGAATGCATTTGAGAAGTACGAGAATCAGCAGCTTGACATTCCTTATGACTTCAAATCAATAATGCACTACAGCAAGTAAGTTTCTTGCTTTTGGACTGCATTCATTTACACTATCTGCTTTCCAAAATCATCTATTACGAAAAGGTGTGTGTGTGTGTGTGTGTGTGTGTGTGTGTGTGTGTGTGTGTGTGTGTGTGTGTGTGTGTGTGTCTCATTGGTTGTTATCTCCATTTGCGGGTTTCAGGAGGTGGAACGGAGTCCCCCCAGGACCCAACGTATCCACCTCCATTTCCATAAGGGAACATGGTTCATGGACCAGTTTGTGAAGTTTTCTTATTCTCAAAGTTTTGTTCCGAGGGCTGTTTTGAGGATCGTCACCTACCCTCGGACAGCTTCTAACTGCAGTTTGTTTGTTGTAATATTCCCAGGGATGGGTTTTTAAGATTTCTGTAAGGTTCTTTTTATCATTGCCATTGCATTACCGGAGGTTGGAGCAGGAATTCTGAATTTTCATGAGGGTGATGGCGGTAACTCACCTACTCTCTGCAAAGGACACCATGAGATCTTTAACAAACACTAACAAAACGGAACCCCAGGGTGACGGTTCATATTTTGGACCATGATCACACCCGGGCCAAATGACTTGGAGCGAAGTGCGACTACCTCTGGGCTTTCTTGTCGCACCTTAATATTGTGGGAATCGTTGCACAAGCATTGCAGATGCAAAATGGATAATTGATTTGCATGTTCAACCAATCCCCTTTCCAATCCCTTCCTCTTCACACACCGACCATGGCAACACAACTCACAGCACTTTAACTGCATCAGGGTGCCCCGAATGGGGCCTTCGTAGGCATTATTTTTCCTGGGTGAACGATAACTCCCCACCCCACTCCATCCCAAAATTAACAAGAAAAGAGCAATCAGAGATTGCAAACCCTCGCCCGGATGTATTTTCAGTGGTTTTTAAGGCTTTTGTGTTAAAACAAATATGGCGGCCGAACCACGTGACCGATGACGTCACCATTATTTTTTTTCCTAAACTAATTTATTCCCAGATTATGCTCAAGCAATTTCATCTTGATAGGATGAAGTTTTGTACTTGTCGAATTATGACGTCATAATGGAGGCACCGATGACATCATTGACATATTTTATTCTCCATGTAGAGTTCTTTACAATGAGCCATGTCTCAATTTTTTCTATTCAGGGCTTTCGGAGATATAGAGGTGCAAAGTTTTTCGGTTTTTCCAAGATGGCGGCAGAACCACGTGACCTATGACGTCATAATTATAAAAAAATTATACAGGTGGAGTTGCACCTATGGTGAAAATTTCCTGTCAATCGGACCAACGGTTGCAGAGAAAATCATATGTATTCTGTGCGGACAAACAGACAAACACACAAATGAAAAATCGGTCAGAGACCGAGTACTTGCCGGAATGTACTTTTTTTATCAGCCATTTTGGACAAATATGGCGGCCGAACCACGTGACCGATGACGTCATCATCATTATTTTTTTCCTCCACCAGTTTATGCCGTCATGTCGCTCAAGAAATTGCATCTTGATTGGATGAAGTTTTGTACTTGTGGAATTATCAAATTATGACGTCATAATGGAGGCCTTGAGCCGAGAGAGTTGAAAATTGGGCACAGTCTATTCCAGGGCAAGACAAATATGTGTGTATAGTTTGGCCATTCTACGTGCAACGGTGTAGACGTAGTACTGCGAACAAAGACACAGACAGACAGACAAACCAACCGATCAACATACTTGCCGGAATCTTTTCCGGCAAGTAACAAACAAACGGACTCAAATGCAATACCCTCTCCTCTGGCGAGGGTAACAATACAAAAACTTTGTTCGCCAATTGGTTTCTCACATTTCGGCACTTATGATGGTAGGTTTTATTATTATTATTATTTTTGTATACAAGATCGAGGCTCATATAAGAGCTGACATTAAATCACATAAAAACAAACCGACACATAAAACATGTTGTCGTGCAACCGCCGAAATTAATATCAGGCGGTCGCGGACGAAGGCTTTAACTCCGAGGCGGAAACTCAATGGCGGATTCCAAAACCTAAAGCCCCTAAGCGCGCGGAATGGAGGGAAGCAGCAAAAGTCCCCGCAGCCTTAACTATTGAAATCAACCACCCGGTAAACTGCGTTCAGATATTTGTACAAAAATAATATAAGGGTTTATTCAGGAAAAGCAAAGACAGTAAAAAGCATGTGCCGGTAATAAAATAAGGTACTAAATTGGGATCCCACTCACAACATATTTCAAACACGAGACGAGGGAGATGAATACGAAAATAACACGTCTTTTACGTAAAATGTATTCGCGGATACGGCCTTATCTCGTCCTTGTCGTCTTGGTGGCTGCCGTCCAACACCCGGCTCCTTTTGTCCCGCGGCACGCCTCGCTCCAAGTTCCAAAGCCCCGAGCACCAAGCACCACGAGGTCCTACAGCAGGCTAGCGCGAATCCACCCAGCAAAAAGGAGCGAGCTCCAACCACCTCGACGGCGTTCTTCCACACGACAGCCAACTCAACCAGGACCAGGACTCTGCTCACAAGCCAACTCAGGATCGCACCGGGACTCTCTCAAGCTGTGAACTGAGAACTGTGAACTCAAAAACCTTCTCACTGCCAGGAATGTCACTCAACTGCCAGTCCTACTCCATGTCCATCTACCCGAAATGGCGTCCGGCTCCGCCCCCCGTTCATATCCCTGGCCGGTGACGTCAGCATTGGCGCACTGCTCTGCCAATCAGAGCCTCCACCGACTCGCCGGCTCGTCCAGGGGCACGCCCACTGCACCACTCTCACTCCCGTCCCCTGCTCCTTGTGTTGTAGCACTTGCTATGCGAGGTGGATAGGCCTCGCGGAGGTGTAAATGGTGGCGGCCGTGTGGCGGTGTTCCAGCCCGATTTCTTTCTAAGTCATGTCAGGGGGGAAGGGCGTCATTGGTGATGTACTAAAGGTCCTAACTAATGTCTAAGTGGTCTGCAGTGCTAAAAGGGACAAAGGTTTGGCTAACCAGGTGAGACATACAAGGGCTCTACTCATTAACCCCTACACTACCTATCACTCGAATCTCCTGGTAGATCCACAGTTATACACCTTAACCGACAAAACGCCTATACATGGACTTATTACAGGTAGTGTTCGTTCAGGTGGGTTTTCACGGGACACGCGAACGGTTCGCGAAGCATGCGAATGTCGAAAAAATGGCAAAGTCCAACATTCGTATTTTAGGCTCCAAAAGTTCGCCAAACATGCGCGGGGGTTCGGAAGCGTCGTCAATTGTTCGCAGGAGTCGTTTTTTGTTCGGCGGGTATTTCAAACATTTTTGTTCGGCGGGTAAGCAGAGAGTCTATTTCAAACATTTTTGAAATACCCGCCGAACAAAAAACGACTCCTGCGAACAATTGACGACGCTTCCGAACCCCCGCGCATGTTTGGTGAACTTTTGGAGCCTAAAATACGAATGTTGGACTTTGCCATTTTTTCGACATTCGCATGCTTCGCGAACCGTTCGCGTGTCCCGTGAAAACCCACCTTTACCGCGACATCCCGAAGCATGGTACCTACTCAGATCTACTCTGCTCTGCTCTACATATACCACTACCCAAATTCGTAACAATATGATAAAGGGAGTGGGAGAACAAGATGGAGAGCAGGGACATCGGGAGATCTGTGGGAGGGAGAGGGCTTGGGGGGAGGAGGCGTGGGAAGGGGGGGGGGGGGGAGAACGGTAAAAAACACATGGACACTGCTAGGATTTCCAGGAAAGAAGTCGGAAAGTGGATCTGGGGTGAATTAGCGGGGGTAGAAAAGATCAAGGTTTTGGATTGGGGAAGATAAGAGATGGTGGTGAACAGCTGTTTCAAAGACCTGGAGGGAGGAGTGGGATTGAAGGGAGTGGGGGAATTTGTTCCAGAGGCGGGGAAAAAGAGGAATGAAAGAGTGAAGGTAAGCAGAGAGTCTAGATTTTGGCAGGTTCACAGGTTTAAATCCCATAATTTGATTTGTCCATTATCTGCTAATATCAGTGTGGTGCAGGTAAAAGTACCGTCGCCTAATGTCCTTGTCATACATGTGATATTTGTAGCCGCTCTTGAGACGTAGAACAGTGAATGATAAAAATCATTCTTGTACATCGACTTAGGGTTACATGAGGTATTTTAGTCAGGTTCACTTTGTTTTTTCGTTCAAAATCATGGTAGATTAGCAAACCTATACATTTTTGGAAACGTTATTACATGGAAAATCTGAAAATCAATGTTTACATTTGCCAATTCCGACCAATTCGATTCGACCAATTCGACCAATCGACCAATTCCATTCGACCAATTCGACCATTCGACAATTCGACCAATCGCTTCGATCGACCATTCGACCATTCGACCAATTCGATTTGCCAATCAATTTGACCGACCTTTGCTTGTGTGGAACGGACTGTGAAAACGATGCGGACTATATTGTCGGATACGACACACAGGACAGTGATGCGAACTCTAAATGGCATATTCTGTAATCGTGTATGTTTGATGCCATTGACTGCCTGTGTAGATGTGAAGTTATACTGACTGCATGTGTATATATGATTTTGCTGACTGCCTGTGTATGTTTGGTGATATGAATTATTGTGACACATTGTGATGTTATTAACTGCCTGTACAAAATGATAACATGTATTTGATTATGCAACTTATCGCGAATATAAAGAGACAGTATTTTGCAATTCAAAACCTTTGATTCGTGTCTTACCATTCCCCATAGCACTAATTTGATACTTTCATTGGATTCCTTGTCCCTGAAAATACAGGTTTAGTATATTTTTAAAAGTTTTCAGGGTAATTAGAGGCAGAAATAGAACAAAATATGTATTTTACAGTGGCCATTTTGAAAATCCAAAATGGCCGCCATACAGGTATCTCTCCAAATGTAAACATTGATTTTTAGTTTCCTTACGCTATAACCTTTCCAAAAATGTATAGGTTTGCTAATCTACCATGATTTTGAACGAAATATAATTTATTGACATAGTGAACCTGACTATTTGCTCCATCTTGCTGATGTCTCCATCAGAACAAAATTTGCCAAGGATGAGGATAAGCCTGTGATCACCCCCTTGACGACGACGACGATTGCCCACGCCAACTGTCTGAGTGATCTGGATATTGAGAGGATTCCCAGATTATATGCCGGTAAGTGATGGATTCTTGGGGAGTGAGGGGGGATCTAGAGTTGACGGCATGAATCCATAGGTGGCTAAAAAGGAAACTTGAAATCGATCATACCATCTTGGGCAATTACCAGGTTTTTTTATAAGTTGTGTAAATGTTATCGTAGGGGTAGCACGATATGTTAGAAGTGTTTCCGATTTGAAAAGTACCTTGTTCACCTACATTGTAGTCCTGTATATTAGCCGATGTGGTAAAATACAACAAAACATGCAGTGTCGGCCCCAAACAGTGAACCCTTGGGCTACATCAATGCACGTGCATGTAGGCCTCTGTCGGAGTGTGGGATTTAATTATTTATTTATTTTGTACACAGAATCTAGGCTTGTGTAAGAGCTCACACATTGAACATGAAAACATGCACAGACACATAAAACATGCAATGAAGGGAGCAGGAGACTAGAGGGGGGGGGGAGAGGGAAGCACACAAGCACAACAACAGTTGAGAACAGGGACGTCGGTCGATCTGTGGAAGGGGGAGGGCTGGGGGAGGAGGGATGGGTACACTGTATAAAGCAAATGAACACCACTAGGAATTTCATGAAAAAAGTTGGGGATTTAAAGAGGCGGATTTGGGGTGTTTTCACGGAGGTAGAAAAGATCAAGGTTTTATATATAAATAATAACATCAAGTTTTTTTGGGGTTTTTTTTTGTATACAAGATCGAGGCTCCTGTAAGAGCTAACATCAATCACAAAAAATATATATTATATGTGTTTGTTATAATAAATAAAAATATTGTATGTGAATGTGTTTTTATATTATAATGCACCCAGAATGCCTCTGGGCATATTTAGGCATAAGTGAGTGTGAAAAAAACTTTGATTTTGTCTTACTAATTCTCCCAGGAATTTGTTATGCTTGATACAATAAGGCTTTAGCCCCTCGAATACATAGCACATGATGCATGATTCCAGGTTCAAATCCCACAAACTGTTCAGTTGTTCATTGTTTATACAAGCGGGCACCCCTGCCTTCTGCGGGGAAGTACCCATCTCAATTTATCAGAGCTTGGGCTAAAGTACGTGCTTGTCTGCTAGCCTTAGGTGGCCACTTAAAGTCAGTATTTGGGTCGGAACCAGAGGTAGAACCAGGTTGGGAACTTCTATGTAGGCCAAGAACTGTTAAATATAATTTTTGAAATTCGGTGCCATCCACGTTTGCTCCATTATAGTAAGCTTGTCCGCTGGGGTCCTTGTAAATCATGTAAAAGTAAAATGATCTACTCGTGTCTTTGTCTTGCATTTGGTATACAGTGTCCTCCATAGTATTGGAACAGTGGTCAAATTTGTTATTATTTCTATATACTCAAGAAATTTGGATTTGAGATTAAAAGATTAATATGGGGCAAGAGTACAGAAGGTTAGCTTACTTAAGGAAAATTGTGATTGGTCAGTTTTTTTGAAAAAACAAAAGTCAATAATGATGGATTGGCTCTAAATCTTGTGAAAAACCTGTACTTTTTATCATATCTGTATCTTGAGTAGGAGATATGCTGGTTGAACATACAATAATATTCGATTATGTTATATGTGCAGTGTGTTAGTGTATCTACGGTATGTATACAGTGCCTATAGAAGGTAGCCATTACTCAAAAAGCCCACCTTGAGTCCCATTTGAGGCATGAAAAAAAACTGGAGATTCTGAAGCCATGTGGCAAAAAGTTTTGTGGTCTGACCAAACAAAGATGGAACTTTATGGCCTAAATGCAAACCGTTACGTTTGCAGCAAGCCCAGCACATCACCCAAAGAGCACCATCCCTACTGTTAAGCAAGATGGTGGCAGCATCATGTTATGGGGATGTTTCACATCGGCAGGGACTGGGGCACTTGTCAGGATAGAAGGGAAAATGGATGGAGCAAAATACAGAGAAAAATCCTGGAAGAAAACCTGCTGCCCTCTGCAAGAAAGCTGAAATTGGGACAGAGGTTCACCTTTCAGCATGACAACGACCCGCAGCACACAGCCAAAGCTACACTGGAGTGGCTGAGGAACAAAAAGATAAATGTCCTTAAGCCCCGACCCAGTCAGAGTCCCGACCTAAATCCAATCGAAAATCTGTGGCATGACTTTGAAGATTCCTGTCCATCAACGCTCCCCATGTAACTTGACTGAGCTTGAACAGTTTTGTTCAGAAGAATGGGCAAATATTGCCCAATGAAGGTGTGCAATGTTGTTAGATACGTATCCCAACAGACTCACAGGTGTAATTGCTGTCAAATATGCTTCCACCAAGTATTAACTCAGGGGGTGGAAACTTATCCAACCAAGATATTCTAGTTTTGTATTTTTTATTAATTCTCTGAAATTTGTAGAATTTGTTTTTCACTTGGAAGTTGTGGGTTACGATGTGAAAATAAAGGTGGAAAAAGTCTGCTTTAATGCATTTTAATTCCAGGATACAAGGCAACAAAAAGTGAAAATTTTGAAAGGGGGTGTAGACTTTCTATCGGCACTGTGTTTCACATTGCGTTTAGAATCAAAGCCGTATCGCCTCCTGCAGCTTTGAACATTCATCATATTCATCATATGTTTGCATGGAATCGATAGGTGTTTGCAGACTTGACAGCTTATCCAAGAAATAAGCATGTCGTGCCTCGATCCATCTGAGGCATTGATTATTTTATGTCCTCAACAATTTTATTAACTTGTAGTTATATCTTTTGTGTACATCTGATTTGCTGTGCCACTGTTGATATTTGAAGCAGAGTCTGAAAACTCTTCTGAAAAAGTGATTTTGATTGATTTTTCTCAGTCTGAAAAAGAAGTGATTCTTCACCATGAATTGAAAGGTCCAAAAATGATATGTAGCATGACATTTCAAAAAGTTGTGAATGACTAAGAACAAAACTAGGTGTGTTGGTTAGGCGACAAGAAGAAGCCAATTAGATTTTGGTTCAGGTCCGAATCCAGATCTGGCCTATCAGTGGGACACACAACATGAACTGTTCAGCCTGGCGCAGGTGTGCGCTCTACCATGTGCAGTTCTAGTTGAACAGGTTTTCCCCTCTTGTCCCAACTGTCATAACCACTCATTGTTCGTTGACATTCTTTTTATCGAATGTAACCACAGGCAAAGTATTCTGACAGCTGGAGGATTCGTGCATTGTGTGAGATACAGTGGCCTCTAAAAATATATGTATAACCATATTCTCAACTGGTCTCAAATTTGTTGCTGAGTTCAAAAAGCAAAGATATGAGTTCTACCCTATTTTGTGGCATGATTTGAAATTGAACAGGGTTGAGGGAGTGGGAGGTTAAATTGAGGAAATGAAAAATGAGAAAAAGAAAAGTAACGATTTATTTTTTTACTACAAGATCGAGGCTCGTGTAAGAGCTAAAAATATTTTTTAAGTGTATAAAAGATAAGGATGATATAGAGAAAGAATGTTTGGGGTGAAAGGTTAAGAGAAGGAAAAGATTACTGGGATGAGATGAGAGTAAGGGGGAGAGAAGCAATGTTTGGAATTGGCAAAGTAGTGCGGGAGGTTAAATTCTGATATTGTGCAGATTAATTAAGATTTCCCCACAGCTTGTGTGCAATTTACAATCATCTCTGGACAGTCTAACTATGATGGTTTTGATTTGAATCAAAGGACAATAACATCTTGCTAGTTTAAAAGTCAAAGGGTTAATACAATTTTTTGAAATATTCTCCACTCTCATGCTATATATATATATATGTATGTACATGCCAAAAGTTTTGTAGTTCAGGATTCATATTGTAAATGATAGCACACTGAGCAGTAAAATAATTAAAAATTCTTTATTAATAGCCTGACGTTTCAAGAACAAACTAGTTCTCTTCCTCAGAGGCGTTGAGTGTGGTGTTAACCGTTAAGTTCCGTTGGGGACGGTTCACGTGATGGATTGGTCCAAGTACTTGCCAATCACAGGGCTTCCCTGCATTCAAATGACTTTGCCGTTTTTGACATTTTAATTGATTAATTGACATTTTAAGTGCTATGTATGTAGGGTGTAAGTCGATGTGTCGGTTGATGGAGTTTTTAATCAGAGTACCAGGCCTCGACAATCTCGCGGTTCACTCTCAAAGATCTTGTGCCAAGGATCGTGGTCTGATTCCGTGTGTGTGTGTGTGTGTGTGTGTGTGTGTGTGTGTGTGTGTGTGTGTGTGTGTGTGTGTGTGTGTGTGTCACAACCAATGACAACCTGTCTTGTCATCCAGCACGTTGGTGTTCAGTTAGCCTTGTGGTTAAGCGCTTGGATGTTTATTTAAACCCCCACCAATATACTATTCAAACCCCCACCAGGATTTTATATTTTTTTTTAATCGAAGTATTTCTGAATTTTTTCAATGGAATTTCATATTTTGAACACTAGCAACGGTACCTGCCCTATGGGCAGGGCTTCAATTGGGAGGCCCAAATGAAAAGGCTAAATATCAGAAATTGAAGGCTTTTTTTCTTTTAAACGATTTATATAAACATCCGTTAAATCTCGAATGGTGCAGCCGTTTGCGTGGCACCCGGGAAAATAACGTCATGCGGGAGCAAGTATCAGCAGGATGTGGCAGTGTGTGAGTCCACGGTTCTGATCCTCCTTCATGCCGAAGTAGCCCACCACTTCTCCAAGCATTCCGCTCTTCAGATCCGCCATGACAGATTTAAGCTTGATACTGAAGACGCGTGCAGTTAGTCCTCCCGATGTCGTATGTACTCCCGATACGTGTTTCCTTCATTGTAAAAACTTCCAAATCAACAGTTAAAAGGATTTTGAGCCAATAGCTGTTACGGCCTTGGCAAGATCGATGGAGACAGCGATCTGTTAGCGTATTCACCGCCCAAATAGCTATGTGGAATTCTCTCATGTAGAGATTAAAATAATCGTGTTCACAATCGCCAGGTCGTATGTACTCCCGATACGTGTTTCCTTCAGTTGAAATGGGTTAGAATTCTCTCAAGCAGGGATTCAACCCGTGTCCTTATAAAAGGTCTTTGTCCGAGGTCACCGAGTTCAATCCGTGCAGCGATCGGTGCAGCCGTTTGTGCGGCACCCAGGAAAGCAACATCATCACAATGAGAACAATGAATGTTATGCGGGAGTCCAAACCTGAGAATGCTGGAGACTACAGCTGAAATTGGGAAAACTAAATAGCCTAGTTTACTCCTGGAGATCCCAGGGGTATCCACCCAAAATATCGTTTCGATCGGTTCAGCAGTTTTTACGGTACCTTCGAACAGACAGACAGACAGACGGACCGACATTTGGTGAATTATAGTAAGATTAGAAAACGAATCGGCTTGTTTGCACTTCCAAAAACCTGATGTTTAGCAGTACTTTAGCTCTAAATTTGGAAATAATGTACAGTGTCATCCCGTGCACAGTGAGGAAAAGCAATTCCTTAAGCCTGCCTGCTTGATGATGAAACAAAATTGAAAATCATTCCAAACAGGAAACTTATTATTTTTAAGGATGTCATAAAGGACATACAACAGGCACGAATAACAAATGTAATGTGTTACATAGGGTGGTGTAATCGACACTGTGTCGACAATGGTAAATTCCCGAATTTATTCATTTGTAACACTTTTATAATCTTTCTTTTATTTAAAATGAATTATATACTTGAGCACAATAACACAATTTGCCTTCTTGTCACTTCCAAAACCCTTTAATTTAGCAGTACTTGGGACTTGTTGTTGTTTAGCCCAATTAATTTCATTTATTACAGGCCACTGTATCTCACTCACAGTTCTCTCGAACAAGCCCATGGTATGGAGACAGCCGATCGATCTCGCAGGGGAAATGGTCTTCTGCCCGATTCGGTCTACATCTTGTCTTGTATAGGGTTTGGGGAGACAAAAGAAATTATTCTGGGCTTTGGGGCACCTGGCTGAGCGATGAGGGTTCAAACAAGAGGTCAGGGATTTAGGCAAGCAGGTGCGGAAAAGCATCTGGTTTACATTTCAGCATAAGCCATGAAGATAAGCATTTTAGGAAAAAATAATCCTAACATTGCACTCTGTGGAAAAACACTTTCATGGCTTTTTTAAAGAAATATTATATTTACTCCCGCTAGGGAGTAATACATTCGAGTGTGTGTGTGTGTGTGTGTGTGTGTGTGTGTGTGTGTGTGTGTGTGCGCGCGCGCGCGCACGTATGTGTGTTCGTGTGTTCAGAACTGTTCCAGATATCTTGTTCACGAACGGATTTGGATGTAAGTTGGTGGGATGATTGCCCTTGGGATAAGGAAGAATTGATTAGTTTTTGGTGAAGCTCAGGATATTATTCCGGATCCAGGATTTTTTACCATTGGAAGATAGGGCTCAGCAGCGGCCACCCACGGCGGGAGTATGCGCTCTACTGCGCTCTACTGAGTGGCGTTCTAGTTCATCTTTGCACAGATTAATCAATGTAAGCTTTTATTCCTTTAAGTATATCTAAGCACAGCACATAATTTCTATAATTTCTAATGCAAATTCCTCAAGGAGTTATCACTAAGTATATGTTTTTTCACTTTATTAGCATTCCATATTCCAAAGATTATATTACTCTTCTGTCGTTGATAATACTTTGATGTTGATAATAATACTGATGTTGATGTTGTTGATAATAATACTCTTCTGAGACTGTTCTGTTGTTGTGCTTGTGTGCATCCCTCTCTCCCTCTCTTTGTCTCCTGCTCCCTTCATTGCATGTTTTCATGTTCAATGTGTTAGCTCTTACACGAGCCTCGATTCTGTATACAAAAAAAAAAATACTGCTGTGCACCACGGTTTGTATTGTAAAGCTACACCTATGTTCCCTTGCTTTCCTGCAATGAGAAGAGTAAGAACAGGTTAGAACAGGATGCAAGTGATAACTCACTAAAAAAAGGAGGGACATTTCAATAAACTGAGAAGTCCATGTGGACTTCTAAACTTTAATGATCGAGTGTGGCCGCGATGGCATGATCAGAAGCATCAATCTCTCCTATGAAAGGAACAGCATCATCTATAGCCATCACGACAGCAGTCTCTCTCCTTTGAGAGTGTTGAAGGCTTCGGCAGCGGCAGTTGATTGTGGAAAGCCTTTACTTTGTATAAGTGGATGGATCTTGGAAGAGAATTTGACAATACATTGTCAAATTTGACAAGAGAACTTGCCAACTACCCGACGTAGAGATGGCAGATTGTGTGGTAGTGGCTGCTACTGAAGGGGACTGAAGGCGTTCAGGGTCAGGTCTAATAGAGCCATTGCTGATAGAGTAACCAAGAAGATTGATGGGGTTGGCAGAGAAGACGCTCTTATCAGTATTGAAGATCAAGATCATGGCGGCTTGAAGGAATCTCTCAAGATTGGTGTCATGCTCTCGTTGGGTCCTTCCACAGATAGTGAGATTGTTCACATAGGCAGCGATATTGTGGAGATTTTCATCAGGTATGATGTTTATTATATGTTGGAAGCTGCCAACGCCGTTCGTTATGCCGAATGGGATTCGAAGGAACTGGTACAGCCTTTGATTAGCCTCAAAAGCAGTGTGGGGGAGAGGGTCGAGGCCATGGTAAGCGCTGAACTAAAACTGAGATTATTCAAACCCCCACCAGGTAAATTGAAAAAAGCAGCAAGGCCTTCCGAGAGGCTCAACATCGATTTTACGGGGCCTTTACCATGCGTTACTCCAACATATACCTGCTTACTATTGTCAACAAATTTTCCAGGTTCCCTTGTGCTTGCCCTTTGGTACCTCCACTGTCACAAAAAATAATGAAAAGATCATGAAGTGGCCCAAAAGCAAGAAGACTCTTACCATGCACCCTCAATCCCAATGGCTGCTGCTGCAGGCTGTGCACCAGCTGAGCCACCAACGTTCGCCGCTGTGACCGCAAAATGTTTCTTCTGCAGAAGCAATAAACATCCTCGAAACAAATGCTCCGCCAAAGATGCAACCTGCAACATTTGCTTAAAGAAAGGTCACTTTGCAACGGTGTACAAATCATCAGTCTCCAAATACCGTTACGGTACTTGCAAAAGTCTCAGCAGCATCACCTGCATGCCTCTCAAGGGCCCTTCTGAATGTACAAATCAATGGACTGTATCAATGCACTTGTGGACAGAGGGAGCTCAAAGTTTTGTGAAGTCCCTCAATCTCAAACTGTCTACATGTACGAGCAAACTCTCCAAGGATGCTACAACCTTCTCCACCATGCCCCTACAATACTGCTGTGTAGAACTCCTCTACAGAGGCTATATTTACTCCGATGTGAAACATACTGTCCTGCGGGACGTGTGCTAACGCGATATTAGGACATGACTTCTTGAGACAGCAGGCTCGTGTTGAGATTCCCTTTGATAGTGATAAACCCACCCTTAAGGTATGCAGCCTGGCAACTGCTGTGGTACCGACACTGTCACTGTTGACCAACCTCACTCCTGGCTGCCGACCTCTCGCCCCCAAGTCCAGGTGGTATACAACTGTGGCCACCAAGTTTATACACGCCGAGATCAAGAGACTGTCAGAGAAAGGTGCAATCGAGGCCAGTGAATCTCCCTGCCGATCACAAGTACTTGTGACCACCAGTGAGCGCCAGAAAAGTGGATGGTCGTGGTTTACTCTCAATTAATTGCTTCAGCTTCTTGGATGCATACCCCCTCCCACGAGTTGACGAGTTGGGAGGAAAGGTCGCCCTATACCTTCAAACAGGTGTTTCCATATACATACAATCCTTTCCTTGCTATACAACAAACAACAACAGGCATTTTAAGGCCATTTTCCCTGCAAGAGCGGGGGTTAGCCTTACGGTCCCCATGACAATCTTCTCCATTTTGCCCTATTTTCTGCATCTCCCCTTGTTAACCCCCTTGCCCGCATTTCTTCTTCGACCATCTTTAGCCAAGTCTTTCTCGGTCTTCCCCGTCCCCTACCTCCTTCGACATTCATTTCCATCACTCTTCTCAACCAGTCACTTTCATCCTTCCTCAACACATGACCAAACCATCTCAACCTGTTTCTCTTCACAGCATCCATCACAGGCTCTATTCGCATCATCTTTCGCAATTCATCATTTGTCTTCCTCTCTCTCGGGCTGAGCGATGGTGAGCAAGCCTGGTATTGGCTTAGCGGTTAGGGTGCTGGCTTGGGATCCGAGGATCCTGGGTTTGAATCCCGGTCGATCGCTAAATTAACACCAGGGGCGTTGACTCAGCCTGTCATCCTTCCGAGGTTGGCAAATTGAGTACCAGCTTGCTGGGATGAATGATCCCGGTGTGTACCCCGGTTTAGAATTGGTACACGGTATCCCTGCGCATCGTAAGAGGCGACTAAGGGTTGGCGTCAGGAAGGGCATCCGGCCATAAAAACATTGCCTCAAACAGGGAACCATGATTGTCATGGGGCCCGCAAGGCTAACCCCCACTCTAGCGGGGGAAAAATGGCCTTAAAACGATCATTCATTCATTCATTCTCTCAACGATACACCGCACATCCACCGAACCATTCGCATTTCCACCCTTTCCAGCCTTCGTTGCTGCTCTATGTTCATTACCCATGTCTCGCTCCCATAAATCATAACACTTCTCACACATGCAGCATACACCTTTCCCTTCAGCTTCAACGACACTCCCCTCCTCATCAGCACGCCACTCAGTTCCCGAAACTTCTTCCATGCACATCTCACTCTAGCAACCGTTGCCGAGTCTGATCCACCTTCTCCATTCAGCATGTCTCCTAGGTAACAAAATATTTTCACACCTTCCAGCTTCATGCCGTCTCCAAGATCCAACTCAACATTTCCTCCTTCTGCAGCTCCCTCTGTGCACACCTTACAATTGAATGTAGCTGCCACACTGGTAAATGACCTTCTCAAACCACTACATTTTTGATGAACCCACTCAGCGCACATTGTACATTGAATGGAATTCACTCCGACACCCTTCCTGCACACAGCACACGGCCACTTCCCAGTTCTTTCCACCTCACCACATGCTTTAACACTTGCCATCACCTTCGTTTTTCCGATATTCACCTTCAGACCTTTTGTCTCCATACATTCCTTCCACTTGTTCATCTTCTCCTCCAGTCCATCCATACTTTCTGCAATCAACACCAGATCATCTGCATACAACAACTCCCACGGTAAACCCTCCTTTACGTTCCGAGCCAGCACCTCCATCACAGCTACAAATAGTAGTGGACGTAGTACCGACCCCTGATGCACTCCCACCTTCACCTCAAACTCACCACTGTTCCCGTCCTTACAGCTGTGCGCGCTCTTTTTTACATAGCCATCACTACTCTGATCAACCATTCCTCCACTCCTAACTTCCTCAATGCCCATGTCACTACTTCACGTGGAACCCTATCGAATGCTTTCTCCAGATCAACAAACCCAAGAAACAACTTCTTCCTCTTCTCCATGTACTTCTCCTGCAACTGCCTTACAATAAAAAGCGCGTCTGTCATTCCTCTTCCTGGCATAAATCCAAACTGCATTTCGTCAATCTTCACTTTCTTCCTTATCCTCCTCTCCAACACTCTTTCCAATACCTTAATTCCATGCTCCAATAACTTTATCGCTCGATACGAGCCACAGTCCAGAGGGTCACCTTTCCGCTTGTATAGAGGGACGAAGGTACTAAGTTCCCAATCCACTGGAATGCGGCCTTCTTTCACCACAAGATTGCAGATTTCTGTCATTCCCTTCACACCCCAATTTCCCACTGCATTCAACATATCTCCCACAACTCCCGTCGGCCCTCCCGTTTTTCTACTCTTTATTGCTTTTATCGCTTCCTCAACTTCCTTCTCGGTTATCTTCTCTGCCGGTCCTAAAACTGGGTTACTCTCTATGTTGCCATCCCATTCATTCTCTGCATTCAAAAGTATTTCCATATATCTCTTCCATCTTCCTTTAATTCCATCTGGGTCCACCATTTGTCCCACTTCATCCTTCAAGCAACTCACCCCCATCACATCACACCTCTCTTTCACTATCTGCTTTGCAGTCCTGAATACCGCTCTCTGACACTCTTCCAAATCCAAGCGTTCTCTGAACATTTTCCTACATGCCTCCTGCGCCTTTGCTACCTCTTTCTTTGCAGCCTTCTTGGCTGCCTTATAACTTTCATGCTCTGCCTTTTCTGCCCCCGTACCCTTCGCCTTCTGCCACTCCTTGAACTTCTTCCTCCTCTCGTCAATCTTCTTTCCAACTTCATCATCCCACCACCATGTTTCTGAGTGCCTCGGTGGTCCTTTTGTCCATCCACATACCTCACCAACGGCTCCCAACAGACTATCTTTCATTGAAATCCAACCACTTTCAACCTCAACCACATCATCCTCTACCAATCTACCATACTCAGCCTCTCTTTTAATGCCTCCCTCACTGTCACCTCTTTCAACCTCCACAGTCCACACCTTCATTCCCGCTTGGTACTTCACCCACCGAGCTCTCCTCGCACCCTTCACCCCTATGTCGCAGACAACCAAGTGGTGCTGTGAAACAGCCTCCTCCCCCGGGATCACCTTTGTGTCCCGGAGGTGCCCCCTATCTAGCCTACGCACCAGCAGGTAGTCAACGGTTGTCGTCGACCCACCTGACGTGTATGTAACAAGCTTATTATCCTCTTTCTGGAACTGAGTATTACAAATCAATAAATCAGCTCCATCAGCAAACTCCAAAATCCTTTCACCTTCTCCATTTCTCACACCATATCCGTAACCCCCATGAACTCCATACTCCTTCCCACATGTCCATTTAGTCTCCTCCTACCACAACAACTTTCTTATCTTTCACATTTTGCATCAGCTTCTCTAATGCACACCAGAACTTGTCCTTCTCTTCATCGCTCCGACCAACTTGCGGAGCATATCCCGAGAATCCTTTCCTTGCTATACTGTCTATAAATTACATACGCTGCCTCCTCAACATAACATGTTACAAATTGACATTTTTCTTGTTCACAAGAGTACATCTATGCTAAGCGAAGCACATGCACTATACTATTCTCATAGAAATCTAGCGATGGATTCTTCCCACCCCCTCCCCTCCCTTTGTTCCACCTAACAATATATACTGTATATCAGTTGTGCAAATTAAAGAAATTCAACTGCAATGCAAAGACTATTTTCTTACCAATTGACCTGAGACATGAGTTTTTGGTAATTTTTCATAGGCCTGACCACAAAGGAAAGATCCATGTTTAAGAAGGCCTTTGTATGATGGCATCATAGTAGACTGCAACGGCAAGAGATGACTGTGGTTGTTGATGTCCGACATAATTGTGAAGAATGATGAACACTGAACCCCTGACTCATGATGTAAAGAACGCAGGTGAACAAATCTTCCGTGTGTGTTGTTCATTGTTTACTCATGACTCATGACCTTGCGATCCATATTAATAGTACACTGACGTTTACTCATGACATTGTCTTGCATGTGATTTCTGCACAAGCCCCTCCATTAGTCCTCGACCATCGTTTTAAAAAAAATAAGAAAAAGAAGAAGAAAAGAACCAGTTACATCAGGGATTTTGAAGACACAATAGTCCATGAAGATGCAACTGATGTGTATGAAAGCTCAAAACAAAGCAGAATTTCTATACAGGTGGAGCAGTGTCTGTTGGAAGTCGGGAAATCAAAATGTTGTGCATGAGAGTTATGTTGGACAATCTGCAGACAGGGAGGAGCAATCTGGTAGTGGGAAAAACTTTTCCCTGTGTGTGCGTGTGTGCATACACCGTATATGTAATGTATAGCACCTAAAGCAAAATATTAATTATATAATCGATGATAAAGATGCCGTATCTGGACATGTTGAAGGAATGGTGGGGTAAAAGGGGAGAAGTGGTGCTTATCGAATTTCCACGACAACCTTCAGAAATAAATTATTGAAACTCCCGACCGCAAAAATCGTCCAAGAAGGCCAAGTAAGCAATGACACATTCTGTGAGCACTTTTGACGGTTCCAGTTATTTCCACCTTGTGGGTTTGGCCATGGAAAGTTTCAAATCTTTCTTGAACCGGATGCACAGGCCTGACATTCGATTGAAGGTGCCAGGAATTAGAAATTTGTTCAGGGTCACCGAGCTACCACGATTCTCTTGGTGATGTTATAAAGATCTTTAACAAGTTGTCAAGACGGCGTGGGATATTTAACGTCCACCAATAACCAGTGCGAGCTGACAGGTGTTCAAGACTAACATCCATCTGATGGATGGATACACATTGATGCTTTGCTCTGTGGGTCAAACACCACGGTGAAAATTTGTTGCTGTAGGTTAAGATTTAAACCCAGATAGACACATCAAAGGTGAGTGCACCCATCTCTAGGCTATCCCAATAGCCATAAACAATAGTTGAATATGTCACTGATAAACAATTGATCTCACACGAACAATCCAACTGACCCTTGGAAACTTATTTTGAGACGATATCAATTGAGCAGGTATTTTATGAGAATTATGCTCCTACCTTTGAAGAATTCCAAGAAAGCACCTTTGGGATACAGCACCTTGTAACCAGTATGTTATCTTTATACTCGGGTATAATGACATAATGCAATATATTTTTCTAAAGGAAAGAAAGTTAACTCGAGTTGCTACTGGAATGATGCCATAAGCATTGGAAGTTTACTTGTTGCACGACAGCAGAATTTTAAAAATCTTAATACTCTTCTCTTCTCTGTGTTATAGATGTTCATAAGAAGAGAAAGTGGAAAATTTTACATCCACTGGTAAGGACATGTGCTTGCATAATGTTATGAAACTAGAATGGCACTCGGTGGAGAGCAAACCTCCACCAGGCTGAACAGTTTGTTTTGTGTCCCACTGATGGGCCGGATCTGCATCCGGACCTGAACCAAAATCTAATTCACTTGTTAATGTCACCTACCCAATTCATCTACTCGAATTTGTCATAACCCATCCGTAACTTCAAGAAATATCATGCTGTATAGCGTTTTGGCTCCATCTCCAAATGGTGAAGAATCACTTTAAAAATTAAACGATCGAATCCGGGTCTTCACCAAAATCTAATCAAAACGCCCTTGGCACACAGCCAACCGCTCCACCAAATTTCATCAGAATCCTTCTATAACTCTTTGATATCCTGCTCATAGATAAACATGGGTGAAAACATAACCTCCGTCCATCTTTGATGGTGCAGGTAATTAAAGTAGCTGTCAACAAAAATGAATGTGAATGTCTTTGGATTAATATTCATCTATGACCTACGAATGTCAAGCAGATCAGGTTTATGAGTCAGGTCCTATATATATATATATATATATATATATATATATATATATGGAGCATGATATGAAAGATCATTTTTCATGATATGAAAGATTTCAAGTATAAAAGATCATACTTGATCATGGTATATATATATATATATATATATATATATGTATATATATATATAAACTAATGTATATATATATATACAAGCTAATGTATATATATATATACAGTATATAAACATGATGTGTATATATATATATATATATATATATATATATATATATATATATATATATATATATATATATATATATATATATACATATACTAGCAGAGGTACCCGGCTTTGCACGGGAGTGGGAGGAGGAGGGGAGGGGGAAGAGGAGGGGAGGGGAACGGGGGGGAGGGGGGAGGGGGAAGCGGGGGAGGAGGAGGGGAGGGGGAAGAGGAGGGGAGGGGAATGGGGGGGAGGGGGAAGGGGGGGGGAGGGGGGAGGGGAAGGGGGGAGGGAAGGGTGCGGGGGTGCCCAGGGGAAGAAGGGCCCCTCCCCTCCCCCTCCCCCCCCTTTCCCCTCCCCCCCTCCCCTCCCCCTTCCCCCCTCCCCCTTCCCCCCTCCCCCTCCCCCCTCCCATCCCCTTCCCCCTCGTTCCCCTCCCCTTCTCTTCCCCCTCCCCTCCTCCTCCCCCTTCACACCAGGGGGGTTGACTCAGCCTGTCATCCCACCGAGGTCGGAAGTCGGAACTCATTGTCGTCAAATAAATGTAGCCTGTATGTTTCACTCTTTGTCACATGCCGTTGGTCCCATGTCAATCGGATGAAGTTGAAAAAGTAACGTTACGAAGGTTCTCTGGGACGTACTGATTCCGAATAATGAAGTTGAAAAATTAACGTTCCGAAATACGCTAATTACGCTAACAGAAGCGCTGGAGGGAGCACTGCGCTCCCTCCCTTAGATTCCCTCCCTCTTCTGCTAGCGCTAATTACGCGTAACACACTAATTTTAAAACCCGAAGTTTTTTTAATTTTAAGGGTGTGCTGTAGTCAGAAGCGCTAGAAGCGCTGCGCTCCCTCCCTTCGAATCCCTCTCTCTTCTGCTAGTGCTAATAATACGCTAATTTTAAAACCCGAAATTTTTTAAATGTTTATGTCTCCGTGACATTCCTGGGACCATCCCGAGTCGAACAGTACTTTCCGCTCGCAAATCCGTCCACGGGTTCTCGAGATCTTAGAGATCGTAGATCAGGATACAGACACAGAGGCCAACTCTACTTTATATATATAGATAGACAGTATATATATATATATATATATATATATATTGTTGCGGATATGAGGATTGTATTTTTTTTATTGTGTTGTATTGTAGTAAATTGTTGTGAATTATTGCTTAAGTCTGGACCCTCCTGCCTCCAGTGTTGTATAAAGGTCAAAGGGCGTTCCCGTAGTTAATTCCATAAAGCATACACGTTAGCCAATCATAGATTTCCCCCTGGTTGATAGTTATATCTTTATTATGTGTATTAGGGTAAGGCCTTGTCTCCCATTAAGATGACACTCCATTGCACCAAGTGAAATAAGATAGATTCCCTTCATTCATCATTCCCATTCCCAAAACCTCCATTTCCCCTTTCATCATTGCCAAGCCTCGATTGCAAATTACATCCCCTCCAAAACCACCATTGAACATGTGCTCGGGTCGGGGAAGAAAGGCGTGCCCGCCCGTCGTCGTCAAGGGCGGAGCCAGAGGGTCGCGCGACCAACCAGGGCCGAGGTGAGCACACCGATGGGCGTGTCCTGAAGGCCGGCGGCTTGATCGCCGGAGGCGCTATAAAAGCGCGCGCGCAAGGACGTTGTAGAGTGGAGTAGTTGCTGAGTTGTGTAAAGAGATGATCCAGGAGAACAGAGAGAACCAACTGCGAGAGAACATTAAGGAGATCATCATCCAGGGAAGCACAAAGCCTGTTGTAGTCCTGGCAAAGCACGCGACGTCCACAGCAGCAGCAGCAGCGGCGGCCACAGCAGCAACAACACTCAACAGCCGCTTGGGGCCTGGACGGCGGTTATGAGCAGGGCCGCGAAGGAACGGTGGCTGCTAAACGCGCCGATCGTGCTGCAGGACCCCTTGGACTTTCCTCTCCCTCCAGCCATCCACCTCCCGCCAGTCCTATCATCATTCCCCGCGTGAGTCTGTCTTTGTTTGTTCTGTCCTGGGTATTTAATTAAGTTTGTATAAGCTAGGTTGCACTGTGTCTAAAATCTTCTGTAAATTATTTTCTTATCTTTCCTTCTTCCTTGGTTATTTTGAGCCTGTATATAGTAGGAATAAATTTAGTAGTATTTTCAACCTTTTTTTCGTCTTCTTCTTCTTCACATCCGTGTCGCTTTTGTCTTTTCCCTATTGAATATCTGTGGCGCGATCCGGCCAACGTTCGGGGATCGGGTTAATCGGGGTAACTGTTAGGCCGCGGTGCCATCCGCTCGGCAAACCAACATCCTTATCCGCGGGCCGTAACAATATATATATATATATATATATATATAAATATATATATATATATATATATATATACATATGTATATATGTATATATATATATACATATGTATATATATATATATATATGTATATATATATATATATACATACATACATTTGTATATATACATACATTTGTGTATATATATATATATATATATATATATATATATATATATATATATATATATATATATATATATATATATATATATATATATATATATATATATATGTTGCGGATATGGGATTTGGCCTCCATATCCGCTTGTAAATATTCCCCTATTTCCCCAATACTCCCCAACTATCCCCAATCCCCCATTCCCTAGTCCCATTGTCTGTAAACAACACTCTGTAGAACCGACCTTCCCCTTTTTCCCCCATTAAATGTCGTGCCCAGGTTCACCGCATCTCACGTAGACAACTATAGGACCTCTTGCTAGTTATTCTTAGTCTATGTCAGTTAAGGACTCGTTTCCATTAATTCTGACTCTTCGTTGCACCAGAATGTGATTGTATGGCACCAGTAGTGAGTTTAGGACCTCCCCATACCTCCCTCCTCCCATCTTCCTCATGAAACAACAACAACAACTACAACAACAGCGCGCGGGGAGTGTGCGTCCTCACACCGGCTTGATTAGCCGCCATTGCCCATGTGCGCCGACGGGGTTACCACGAAGGGGCTGACTGTCGGCCCCTCGTCAAGGGCGGAGCCCGGTAACCCCCCGCACCCAATAAGAAGCAACGGGCCGATTCCATCTGGGGCGGAGCTAACGAGCTGAGGGCATGTCACTCCCCGCTGGATATACGCAGCGACTTACCGGACGTGACGTCAGATGCGCCCCGAGCTTGAAGTGAAGAGAACCAGACGCCACCTCCGAGCGCTGAGAGACCTCCCTGCATCTTTTGGGCCGCGCTATCCTGTCCCTGAGCACAAGGTGCACCTTGTGCTGTCCACCGACTACCTGCCCTTCCTTGCCATCAATCCCGGTGTGAGTCAGTCTTGTCCCGTTTATCTGTCGTCTGTCGGGGCTACTATAAGACCGTATTTAAGTGCCTACCTTCCTATGCTGTCTCTCTCGTCCTTGTAATCTAACGTTCCGAAATATTATAACCTCCTCCGGAGGTCTTGAGAACTGTACCCTTGGTGTCGTGTCATTTTAACCCAGCCGTTGTGTCCTTTCCTCAATTGATTTAGCGTAGCGCGACTCGGCCAACGTTCGAGTATAATCGGGTAAACTGTGCAGACGTGGTCATACCAAACCGCTCGGTAAACCAACATCCACAACCGCGTCTGTAACAATATATATATACAAACAGTGCATTCAGAAAGTATTCAGACCCCTTCACTTTTTTCACATTTTGTTATGTTGCAGCCTCATGCTGAAATCGTTTAAATTCATTTTTTCCCTCATCGATCTACACTCAACACCCCATAATGACAGAGAAAACAGGATTTTAGAAAGTTTTGCAAATTTATGAAAAATAAAAAACGGAAATATCACATTGACATAAGTATTCATACCCTTTGCTATGACACTTGAAATTTAGCTCAGGTGCCTCCCATTTCTCTTGATCATCTTTGAGATGTTTCTACATCTTGATTGGAGTCCACCTGTCATAAATTCAATTGATTGGACATGATATGGAAAGGCACACACCTGTCCACAGTCATGTGAAAAAGTAAGTCCACCCCATGTAAAGTTTTGACTTTTTCAACATATTTCAACGGACAGGTATTTGATCTTCATTTCAACAATATTGACAGATAAAGGTGATATAATATAACAAATATCATGAAACATTTACATTTTGTAGTCCATTGTATAATTTAAATAAACCATCAATGCAAATTTCGCATGTGGAAAAAGTAAGTACACCCCATTTATCACTACTTCAAATACCTAAAATTAGAATCAGGTGCACCAGCTCAGGTGCAAATGATGAGAACATCGTCAGAGAGGATCTTGGAGGAACCTGTCTTATTTAAACCTCAGACATTTCGTTTGATTTGCTGTTTGTTGTTGAAGTGTGTGGCGTCACCATGCCTAGATCAAAAGAGCTATCTGAGGCCTTCAGAAAGAAGGCTATAGATGCCTATGAGTCTGGGAAGGGATTTAAAAAGATCTCCAAACAATTTGAAATCAATCATTCGACTGTCCGGAAGATCATCTACAAGTGGAGAAGATGCCAAAAACTGCCAACTTGTTTAGGCCAGGCTGCCCCAGCAAGTTCAGCCCGAGAGCAGACCGCAAGATGCTGAAAGAAGTCTCTAAGAACCCCAGAACGTCATCACGGGACCTACAGGTAGCTCTTGCCACTGTTGATGTCAAAGTGCACGAGTCTACCATTAGAAAGCGGCTGCACAAATTTGATTTACATGGGAGGTGTGCCAGGAGGAAACCTTTGCTGTCCAGAAAGAACATCAGGGCAAGACTAATGTTTGCCAATGAACACCTGGGCAAAGACCAGCACTTCTGGAACAATGTGCTCTGGACAGATGATTCAAAGGTAGAGAGAGCTATTTGGCCACAGTACCAAAAGACATGTTTGGTGAAAACCAAAGACAGCATTTGACCACAAGAACCTGATACCAACTGTAAAGCATGGTGGTGGAAATATTATGGTTTGGGGCAGCTTTGCTGCATCAGGGCCTGGGCAGCTCACCATCATAGAATCCACTATGAATTCTTTCTTGTACCAGAGGTTGCTCGAGGATAATGTGAGGCCATCTGTCGGAAAGTTGAAGCTCAACCGAAGGTGGACCTTGCAACATGACAACGACCCTAAACATACCAGTAAATCCACCAAGGAATGGGTGAAAAGAAAGAAATGGAGGGTTCTGGAATGGCCAAGTCAAAGCCCGGATCTAAATCCCATCGAGATGTTGTGGGGGGATTTGAAACGAGCTGTGCATGCAAGAAACCCCTCAAACATCGCACAGCTGAAAGAATTCTGCATGGAGGAATGGGCAAAAATTTCTCCCAGTCGATGTCAGACTGGTAGACAGTTATAAGAAATGCCTACTTGAGATTGTTTCTGCCAAAGGGGGCAATACCACCTATTTGAGCCAAGGGTGTACTTACTTTTTCCACATGCGAAATTTGCATTTATGTTTATTTAAATTATACAATGGACTACAAAATGTAAATGTTTCATGATATTTGTTATATTATATCACCTTTATCTATCAATATTGTTGAAATGAAGATCAAATAGCTGTCCGTTGAAATATGTTGAAAAAGTCAAAACTTTACATGGGGTGTACTTACTTTTTCACGTGACTGTATATAAGGTCTGACAGCTGACAATGCATGTCAGAGCAAAAACCAAGCCATGAGGTCGAAGGAACTGCCTGCAGAGCTCAGAGACAGGATTTTGTCGAGGCACAGATCTGCGGAAGCCTACAAAAAAATTCTGCTGCATTGAAGGTTCCCAAGAGCACAGTGGCTTCCATAATTCTTAAATGGAAGAAGTTTGGAACAACCAGGACTCTTCCTAGAGCTGGTCGTGCGGCCAAACTGAGCAATCGGGGGAGAAGGGCCTTGGTAAGAGAGGTACTCTGGCTGAGCCAGAGCTCCAGAGATAAGACCAATAACCCGATGGTCACTCTGGCTGAGCTCCAGAGATCCTGTGTGGAGATGGGAGAAACTTCCAGAAGGACAACCATCACTGCAACACTCCACCGATCTGGGTTTTATGGCAGAGTGGCAGACGGAAGCCTCTTCTCAGTGAAAGACACATGAAAGCCCAATTTACAGAAGCTCAGGCCCCGAGGCACCTCCCTCCCTGACCCCCTCCCCCCCACCCCCCCCCCCCCCCACACTCAATGCCCCTGATAATAGGCAAGCATCACCTCGTTTATAAATTGAGGTTTATTTATTTATTTCACAGCCGCATTAGTTTTTTCACATTAATTTTCATTGAGATTTTTATTTCACAGTTCACACATAGAAATTACAATTTTCAAATGCCACATATCAATTGAGGGTATTTTCATTTGCAGACGTGTTTACGGTTTTTTTTTAACGCACATTTTCATTTTCAGATGCTTTTTTCCCCTCCAATTTACAGACATTGTGTTTATTTCACAGTTTACATTAATATAAATTACAATTTTCACATGCTAGATGTTGATTGTTTTTTTGGTTTTGAAACTGATACGTTTAGTTTTTGTTTTTTTTAACGTAAATTTTCATTTACGGACGTCTTCTGACAGTTCCATGATTCTTCCACCAATAGGCCACCGCTCTCCAAAGACTACCGTAAATTTAAGCTTCATATTGAGAACTAGATACATCTGTTGAAGGTTTAATGGCAAGTGCACATCAGCCGCCCAACTCTCATTTAACTTTTCCACATTCTACCTTGATGGTACCTACAATTATCATGTTGATCTGTAAGAATAGTAATGCAAAATGGAACTGACTTGATAGGCCTCACATTAGTACATATTGTCCTTTTTTCCACATTATGGCTTTTCCATGTTCAATCTAACCCTCATTGGAATGATCACTTTAACTTGTGCTTCCGCCTCTGCCCGACAGGATTTTCTACACCAAAAAAGAAGTCCAAAGTAATGATGTCATGAAGAGCAAACTGAAAATTTGCGGAAGTATTTTTGTTTTTTCCCCCCATTTATGACCGGCATCATAAAGAGCTCCAAACTCTTATGGCCATTCTGCCTTGGGAACAAAACAATGCTTTGGACTTGACTCATCAGCTGCATTTCTGCCATTATATGTCACATTATTTATATGACGATTTTTAATTTAAACTATTATTGCCAAGATTGCTTCCCTAACTGTGGCCCAGCGATGTTTTTCCCTCCACTCCAGGCGAGTCGTGTTATGTAATGACACCACCGAATCCATATTTCTACTCCCAATACTTTACTTGTTATCTCTGACTCTGCTCTCCAATCCACCTGTATGCTTTTCCACTTTGCTCACATCTATTTTCTTGATTTATCCCCCTCACTTCCATTGTCCTCTTCATGTAACCCGACTTGCTACATTGCCTATCTGTTTCATCCACACCAAAGTCCCCACCTCATTTGCCAATTTCCTTCATCATTATTAATGTCTGTCTCTTACCACTCCACCCATCTCTTCCTCGATCTGTGCGTACATGTATACTAGTAAAAGCCCATCAAGTATGAAGGGTGGGAACAGTTTATTCGACGGTGCAGCCTCGTGAATGTGCCAAAGTCTGAAGCCTCGGCCGAGTGTCAGGTGTGCTTATATCATCTTCATTTATGAGACATCCCACGGATGTAAATTAATACTCGTTTTATTCTGGGTACGTTGCACATCATGTGCAGCGAATTTCACCTCTCTGGACCTTGTATTGTTATATATATATAAAAAAAATTATGTACACCGCCCTTGAGACTCGGTTTGCAAGCCACCGTCTACAATTTCAATAGAAGAGACACAATTACTTATGGAAAATGTTTTTCGAATTGTTTTATCCTTAAAAATAGACCGTAATGAACACACATTCGTGCGAAAAGATTGGTCTTTAAAACCTACTCTTATGAAGGGGGACGGACAAACACACAAACTGATGTGTTTTATATGGTAGATGTGTATATGTAAAAGGTGTGTGTATTTTTTATGTATATGTATATATATATTGTAATACCTACGACCTGTGTGGAAAAAAAACAAACCAGCTAAGTTGTTGATGCAGTGCAGCATACCCATTAACCAGTCACCTTTAACAGACCCAATCAATCCCAGCTTCTTGTGGAGTGGGCCAGGAGGAATGGTTCCGATTTGAGATAAACGATTCGTCTGGCCAAGCCTCTAACATCTTGACTGCCAGAAATTTGTAATTTATTCAGGGAGCCGGCGATAATGCCTACTTTTTGTGAAAGATACCGTGGGACCTTTAAGGTCCACCAATGTCCAGTGCTGGTTGACGGGGTCCGCCGGCTTCCTTCTGCTGGACCGTGTTCATACATTCATACCTCACCCTCTGAATAGTCTGATAGTGCGAAGCTGCCCCGCCACTCCTACGCAAACAAATAACACAAACAATTGAGATTCTCAGAATCAAAATGTTGTAATTTATTATTTAGCACTCCGGGAACAAAATGAAGGTTTCTATTTATTTGTGATTATTAATAGTTTTGGGGGAACATATTGCAACATACAATAAACAATTGTAGTAAATGGTTACTCCTAAGTGTTGCAATTCTAATCTGTTACCTGAGCCAACGAAACTATTAAAAAATGTTCACCTCCATCGTTTGTTTTACTTTATTTATCTATCTATAATTCCAGTAATCTCTGTGTGTATGTGTGTGTGTCTGTGTGTGTCTGTCTGTGTGTCTGTGACCGCTGTTTCTCGACAACCACGGGTCCGATATACTTGAAACTTGCCAGGTATATTGCTGGGGACCTGAGGATGTGTCTTTTCAAGGTTTCATATTAATCGGAGAAGTAGTTACCGAGCTATGGCGATTTAGCCGTTCGCCGTTCGCTTTGGCTTTGCGAATGGACCAAACCATTTCATGTAAATAGAGGGGGGGGGGGGGGGGGTTCTGTGGTCGTTGCGAATGGACCAAACCATTTCATGTAAATAGAGGGGGGGGGGGGGTTCTGTGGTCGTTACTGCCACGTGGTTTCAAAGTTTTTTTTTGTTGTTGTTGTTTGCACGCATGTTTTTTTGCACGCACGTACGGGCACCCACGTACGGGCACGTCCTAGTTTTTGAAATTGGAGCAGGAGAACACATCGTAGTTCAAGAAAATAGAATTTGACGTGAATGGAGATTGTTCCACCTGCATTAGATGTTAACCCACTTACGTATGATCTCAAATGAAGGTCACATGAGAGAGAGAGAAAACATCAGATGCCTCCAACTCGAGTTCGGATCTGCAAAATGATTTCCAAAGGCACATGACCTTTGACGTGCTGAATCGGTTCGTCTTTGTTTCACAGTATATACTTGTGCCAAGTTTGGTTGAAATCCCTTCAGCGGATCACAAGTTGTTACACGGTAATGAACATGTTACGCACGCACACAGACGGACGCTTGCACGCAAGGACAACCTCCACAGCCGAAGGGGCCGCAGACATTTAGATAAACTGTCAAACAGCTTTTGAAGTTGAAAACAAAGCATTGTCACGTCACCAGTGTCACGAACATGGCATCAACTGTTTACAACTTCAAACCTAAAACAATGGCAAAACAATGACAAAACAAATGAACTATTGTGATAGGATAAAGTAAAGTTAGCAAAGTCAAAATGATGTCTCGGACGTTCAAGGTGACTAACACGATTTATAATAACAAAGGTCAGATCTGGATTCGAACCTGAACCAAAATCTCATTGGCTTGTTCTTGTCACTTACCCAACTCATCCACAAAATTTCGTTTGAATCCGTCCCTTTTTGAGATATCCTGTTCACAGACAGACAGGGTTGAAAACATAACCTCAATCCACTTTTTGTGGTGGAGATAAATCTGCGCCAACAATATTGCAGAAGCCTTGCTATGCTGTATCACCAGATCTCATGTTTTTGTGTGCAGCACAAAGGTGTGGGATCACATCTGGCTGAAGGTGCTGCTGTGCCACTGATGCGGTGTTCTCTGCAGGTTAGGGCTTAATTTGAAACCTGGGCATGTTGCCGGCGATAGCTCGCCGACTCTTCCCGAAGGACACCGTGAGGTCTTTAACGTCCACCAACTGATGCCGGCAGACGGGACATCCAGTTTAACATCCATTTGAGGGACAGCACACACAACAATGAATCACCCTGCCTGTAAAACACCACGCCAACCGTTTATACCTGGGTTGGGATTCGAACCCAGGCTACACAGTATTCGAACCCATTCGAACCCAGGCTACACGAGTAAGGAGTAAGAAGCAACCTCTAAACTTTTTGAAATATACCTCTAATCATGCTGTAATTTCACCAGACGTCAAACCTGCCTCGGATTCTCAGAGACTATCATTGCAACACACATCCAACTTAAAACTGTGTTTGCATTGGTTAAAAATTCTTGGCCGAGCAAAACCGAAATTCCATGACCTATCTTGCCAATGACTCCTGTCGAGGAATCGCAGCCAGGTAGTTTTATGTGCCAAATCGTGTTTGGATTGGTTGAAATAGTGACTGATTTTGACTTTTCTGCTTTAACCCCTATAAAATCCCAGAAAAGGACCAATTGGAAAGTTTTATACAACCAAAAACGCTGCTTTGACAGCACATTGATCACCTATCTTACTATAATTCACCAAATGTCCGTCCGTCTGTCAGTCCGTTCGAAGGTACCGCAAAATCGGCTGAAACGATCGAAACGATATTTTGGGTGGGTATTCCTAGGACCCCTTGGAGTAAAATAGGCCATATTGGTTTTTCCAATTTTTCCAATTTTCCAGTTTTTCAAAACACTATGGAATAATATTTACCGATATGAACAGTGATGTGGCTTTTGTTGAAATTCGACAAATACTGTTTATTCTACGTACCAGGAGAGAGTAGATCGATTCCTGACGAACTCTTCATATATAAATGTGCGGCTCCGAAGTAACAAGGCAGCGTGTGCAAAGCGACTGAGAAACAGGTGTAGCGGCCGCTTCCATGTTACAGATTCGGCACGCACTCTTCACACAAACGTGTGACTGAGAAAGACGTGTAGCAGCCGCTCTCGTTTTGCAGAATTCAATCTTTTTTCAAAATGGGCGCCATGTACTGTTTAGATTTTGATGATTTGCATGCGATATGATTCAACGGGTTTATATGAATCGTTTAAAATAAAAAAAGCCTTCCATTTCTGATATTTTGCCTTTTCATTTGGGCCCCCCAATTGAAGCCCCGCCCGAAGGGCGGGTATCGTTGCTAGTATAGGTAATGTGAACAGACCTAAAACAGGGCTCGTGGTGTATTGGACCAGGTCATCTCCATGCGGGCTGACATGATAGCCGAGGTACGCACACTCACCTCGAAGCTGCAAAGCTTGGGTTCGAATCCCGACCCAGTTATAAACTCAGTCCAGTTTCATCAATGTGTGTGCCGTACCCCGGATGGACATTAAACGGGCGTCCTGTCTGCCGGAATTAGTAGGTGGACATTAAAGATCCGACTGTGTCCTTCGCGAAGAGTAGAGGAAACTCTCACTGGAACCATTAACAAATTGCTGCCCTAACTACTGCTAGGAGAGCGATGGCAAAACCCCCTCACTTGACCCATGTCCACGAAACCCCTTCAACGAACCAATGCTCTAACATTGTGGTAAGTCCGATCGGAGCTCCATGCCAAACTTGTCATGTTGGCTGAAATGAAGGAATGGTGCACAATTGTACGTTGGGAAGTACAATGAAAGAGAAAGAAACATGAATAACATTCACCCACCAGCACCATGCAACCTCCATGTGGGAAGGGAGACAAATATACAACAATAATACAAAACCTTCCTTCGGAACAAAAATAGGGGCAATACCCCTGGGCGCTCACCTGGTAGAATAAAGCAGTATACTACACCAACTAAAGGTATTTTAAACTAAGTTTAATGGCTGCTAGGAGACAGGGCAGCATGGTCAAACAAGTGGAACATATCTTTCAATCCTGACAAATCTCACACTCTTACTACGTCTCTCCAAAAAGACCGACTGGACAACCCTCGCATTTACTTTCTCAACAATCCTCTCCAAGAAGTTCTGTCACTCAAGCTTTTAGGCCTCACTATCTGCCATGATCTTTCCTGGGAAAACCACATTTCAAATCTGGCCTCCAAAGCCAGTCGCCGACTGGGCATCCTCCTTCGTGCGAAGTCCTTCCTTGGCACACCTGAGCTCCTCACCACAAACAAGGCTTTCATCCACAGCTCAATGGAATACTGTTCCCTCCTCGGAGCCGGTACTCCTGCCTCAAAACCTAGCTCGGCTTCACGCTGTTGAAACCAAAGCTTTCAGAATCATTGGAATCTCCCGCGATGAAGATAACTCCGAGGGCCTTTCACTCACTCGCCGCATGCAGGTTGGTGGTCTTTCTGTCTTCTACCGACTCCTCTACGGCCTTGTTCCCCCAGCTGTCCCCCAAATATTCCTGCAGGTCGAACAAGATCTGCCAGCAACCCTCTTATGGTTAAACTGCCAAAATCAACTCTCTGCTCATCTTCACTCTTTCATTCCTCTTTTCTCCCGCCTCTGGAACAAACTCCCACTCTCTTCAATCCCACTCCTCCCCAGGTCTTTAAAACAGCTGTTCACCACCATCTCTTATCTTCCCCCATCCAAAACCTTGATATTTTCTACCCCCATTAATTCACCCCAGATCCACTTTTTTTGAAATTCCGACTTCTTTCCTGGAAGTCCTAGCAGTGTCCATGTGTTTTATATCTCTCCCCCCCCCCCCCCCCCCCCCACCCCCTTACCGTGTCTCCCACCGTGCCTCCTCCCCCCAAGCCCCCTCCCTCCCACATATCTACCGATGTCCATGCTCTCAAATGTTATACTTGTGTGCTTCCCCCCTCTCTCCCCATCTTGTCTCCCGCTTCCTTTACCTTATGTTTTACGTGTCAGTTTGTTTTTATGTGATTAATGTTAGCTCTTACACGAGCGTCGATCTTGTACACACGAAAAAAAAAAGGACAATCATTTAATAATTTTTCTTCTTGCAAGATTGGGGTGGTGGGAAACTAGAGAGGTAGAGGACAGTGGAGTATGGTAGCATTGTACAAAAGGTGGACCAGCAACAGCTGGGACCAGCAACATTAGGCCTCTGATTAAAACGGTTGTGTCTGTTTTTTGTATACTGAATCGAGACTCATGAAAGAGCTGACAACCGCGAGGGAAAGACAGTACAGGGGGACCACGAGGGAAAGACAGTACAGGGGGACCACGAGGGAAAGACAGGACAGGGGGACCACGAGGGAAAGACAGGACAGGGGGACCACGAGGGAAAGACAGGACAGGGGGACCACGAGGGAAAGACAGGACAGGGGGACCACGAGGGAAAGACAGCACAGGGGGACCATGAGGGAAAGACAGTACAGGGGGACCACGAGGGAAAGACAGCACAGGGGGACCACGAGGGAAAGACAGCACAGGGGGACCATGAGGGAAAGACAGGACAGGGGGACCGCGAGGGAAAGACAGCACAGGGGGACCGCGAGGGAAAGACAGCACAGGGGGACCGCGAGGGAAAGACAGCACAGGGGGACCGCGAGGGAAAGACAGCACAGGGGGACCGCGAGGGAAAGACAGCACAGGGGGACCACGACGGAAAGACAGTACAGAGGGACCACGAGGGAAAGACAGCACAGGGGGACCACGAGGGAAAGACAGTACAGGGGGACCACGAGGGAAAGACAGTACATTAACGTTTGAAGGTTACATTAACGTAATATTCACATTCACGAGTGATAGTCGACTTTATGTCCCCACCTGAAAGATGGTATGCTACAGGATGCAGCACCCCCTGCTGGTACTGCACCCAAACGACTATTTAGTTGATTCAACGCTATCTGAGAACCGAACCAAGCAGCACACAACCACATTGGACCTTCTTCCGCATCAAAAAGAAAGGACCGCTGTGGAATGAGGCGAACATGAAGTCACGAGATTTATTACTATAACACCCGTGAGCGTTACATCACAGAATAATAAAGGTTTCAACGTCATATTATGCAAGCAAGACAAACCTCAAAACCTGACGAGTAACAACTTAGGATCGAGCAAACCAAGCACAGGTATACACACTCACCTCCAAGCTGTGTACCCTGGGATCAAGTCTCCACAACTGTAAACTGTCATCCTGGTGTTTCGCAGGCAAGGCGAGCTATCAGCCGGAATAAATGAACATCAAACGTCCCACGGTAGACTTCGCCACGCCGCGTACGCGTCATCTCCGGCACCCCAAACAAATTGCTGCACAGTCGCGTATCCTGCGGCCAGGATTGTAACCCTGGACAATAAACTGCTTTGCCAAAACCGATGCTCTGTAGTCACACAATTGTGACGACGACGCCAAGATTATAGCACATTCGCACGTGCTGGATGTTTGTGGTTTCGAATCGGGACAAAACAGCTTCGATGACAAATCCCATCACAAGTGGTGTCTCCTTTGCTTCTTCTTCTCTTTTTCCTTCCGTTTCTTCAATGCCAAGGCAGAATTCGACCCCTTGCCATCCTTGCCCACACCTCTTCTCTTTAATAGTTTTTGTCCTCCAAGGCGCAACCAAAGCTTCTTTCCAGCACTCTTTGCCTGACCCTCAGCCAGAATTGAAGCAATCCGTCGCTTCCGGTATCTGAAAGGAAAGGAGAGGTTCAGAAAATTGTGATTGCATCCGATATGATCCAATCTGTCCCATGGCCTAGTTGTAGATCGTTGGCATCACATGCTGGCATTTCTGAGGACGTTGGATGCACACAGTGCCCGTATTTCCGTTGGTGACGCATCTAATCTACTCGTAGTAAATATATTCATGGTCAAGAGATGACAAAGGCTGCATAAGAGAGGTGAACTTATGGTGCAACAAAGTAATTTGAGAACCAATTAGCTGGGAGGTGCCCGAACAATTTAAGGCTTTCACTCAAGTAGAAAGCCCAATACTTACCTTTACCATTCCCCCACAACACTTCAAGTAGCATAATAAAAATAAAAACAAGCACAATTTTCAACAGAAAGTCTAAATTACAATTATACTCGGGTACAATGGCACACTTTTTAAAAATAAAAACCACCAAGGAGGTTGGTAACTATTACGGGTCGGATGGCTCTTCTTCTTCTTCTTCTTCTTCTTCCGGAAGCAGCACATGGCTGTGGGTAGCATCCACCTTTGGCCGAGGGGTATGCGGCTATGCCGCTGATGCGGTTCCCCCTATAGGATAGGGCAGAAATTTGTAATTTGTTCAGGGTGCCGGCGATAGCTCGCCTACTCTTCATGAAGGACACCGTGGGATTTGTAATGTCCATCGAGTTCCGCAAGACAGGACGTCCGGTTTAACGTCCATATGAGGGACGGCACACATTGATGAAAAATTCTGTCTGTGAAACACCATATTTCGCTCCTTTACATTGCTAAAACATAAACTTCCAGGAACATGCGAGGCAGCAATTCGTTGCCTATACACCACCCAAAAAAGGGAGGGCTTTCACTCCGCAGGTCTATGTTAGTATGTAGTAAAAGTGAACACCATATCACCAGGTAGATTTTGAAAGCTGAAGAGTTGTAGCACTGATCATTCCCTCTCACCTTCTTTGCTCAGCATCAGCCATCATTTCCTCCAAGAAGTTGCGCTGCCGCTGTTTCCGGGAAATCCGGGCCGAATAAAACTCCGCCGGAGAGTTCAGAACAGTCCCCATCTGAAAGAGCGAACAATCGTATTGACAAGTTCGGCCTGCAATGAAAATTCCCTCCTCCTAATCCAATGTGTTTTGCTTGCTTTGCCTTAAAGCGCCGCTTGCGGAAGAACGTAGCTCACCTGGAAGTGCTTGGGAAAGCCTGCACGATCGGGTGGCTTGTAAAAGCGCGTGGGGTCCGCGTAGTCACGAAGACGAAGAGCCAGCAGATTTTGGCGAATTTCAGGAGTCAGTTCTGTCCTGGGCATCTCAAACCAGGTCTTGGTCTGTAAGGAAGCCGGTAAAAGTGATTCCCAAGTGTGTTTGGATAAGCATGCACGTGAGCACCTGGAATGGAAACCGTCATAGGTGGTAACTATCATCAACTGTTTCTTGGGTTTGGGGGGGGGGGGGGAGGGAGAATACATCTTACTTGCATGTTTGAATGCATCACCAATAGAAAGAAATCAGTAAATTGGTGGAAGTCCGACTCATTTACCAAATCTAGTCTGAGCTCACCTCCATATATCCCCATTTCTACAATCTGACTGATTCGTTATCCCATCCGCCTCACAGTGGGTGGGACACGCAGTGTGTGTCAGTCGAGGCCATAACCTTTTCACCATTTGAGCTTTTGTCATTAAAATTTCAACATACCCTATTTATGACAACTATAAAAACCTGCTCCCACCTGGACCAGCCTGGAGGAGGATACTGGAGAAGGTGAGGCAAATATATTTTGTGCTGTGACTAGCAATTCCCATTCCTCTCTCCCCACTCCATCTCTAGGGGTGAGTAAACAGGTGGGGGGAAGTAGGGGGTGGGGGGGGGGGGGGGGGAGATTGTGCCCATGACCTGACCATGTATGCCCCCAGGATGTATGAAAAATGTTCTCGAGATTGGACCGACCATGGTTTGATTATATGGTCATACGATGTACGCACATACAAAGCCACAGAGATTAGCCTTATTTAATACGAGGAGTGGGTACCCGGCCTTGCCCGGTGCTGTTCTATCTATAATATGAGCAGGGGGTACCCGGCATTGCTTTAACTATAATATGAGCATGGGGTACCCGGCGTTGCTGCATGGGGTACCCGGCGTTGCTTTAACTATAATATGAGCATGGGGTACCCGGCGTTGCCCGGTGCTGTTTCAACGAAAATATGAGCATGGAGTACCCGGCATTGCCCGGTGCTGTTCTAACTAATCCTGTTGGCATCTTGAAGAAATCAAATTGGGTTTTTTTTTGTCTATTTATGAGGGGGCCGAGAACACTTCTCTACAACCGCGAAGGAATGGGGTCAGCGATCATTTAATTAATATTACCTTTCACTTCGCCACAACGGAACAGACACTATAGTATAGACTATAGAGTATAGAGCGATTAAAAGAAAAATCCAAAAACAATTTTTTCAGAAATTTAAATAATTAAAATAAATTGCCGAAACCACTCCCCACTGATGAACCTCTGAAAGTTCGATGAAGATACATTTAGCCATTTGAGAAAAATGGCAACACACACACAGACAAACATCTCTGTCCCCCACGCATCTGCCAAGGTTGGACACGAGACATTAAAATGACTTCTGACCGACCGATCATCTGTCCATGTACTTGTGAATGTGAATGTGATATTTCTAAAACCGTTGAACATTTAGCTTCTCTTTTGCAGATTCCTCTTCCTCGTGACATTATCTCAACTTGATTAGATCACGGCTGAGATCGGCCAAATTACGTTGACATGCATCGGTGAAACTGCACAAGTTTTGAGAAAAGGAAAACTACTCCCACTTCCAGCAGAAAGGACGGGAGGCACGCTCCTGTAGAAAATTTTGAAAAAATTAGGTCAAAATATGCATTTTGGGGGTGATCTTGTCCAAATTGTAACAAAACCAAAAAAAACCATGCAAAAAAAAAAAGAAGTGATTTGGGGGGAAATTCCTCTTTGGAGAGGGCACCTCCAGACATGTGGTCAACCCGACATGTACATGAGACTAGTCAGTAACCTCACCTTGTGTTTAAATGGTTTACACGCAGAACCAAAGCATCAAATGTGGAAAGAGAAAGGTATTTTAATAATATACTTATATATTGATTATGTACGTTTAAATGAAACATATAATCGGGAAGATAGGTGGGGAATCAGGAAAGGGGTGGGACGCTGTGGAAAATAAAATGTGCAACTTGTTAACTTCAATTCTTATCTTTGAATAAACGGTACGTTTTATATTTTACTTTTAAAAAGACAAGTTGCGATATAATTTACAACTATTGATGAGGTTGGAAATGATCGAAGTCACGTGGCATATTTCAATAATCACAAAATATTTTTATTGGGTCGGGATAACGAGATGTGCACAGGATAACCGATCAGGGGCAAGGTTACCCTGGCACGAATGGTCATGGTTTGCCATTGAATAAAGTTGTTTCGCACATGGCCACGTTGGTAAGATTAGTGCATGCTGCTCGGACGTCGTGTGCTGTGAGTGGACTAACTGGACATTCCCTTTAACCTTGGTGGCGAAGACTCGGAAGCAAAGTGCTTGCTTGCGTGCTGCACAATTACAGTGTACACGGACAAGTTAAGTGTCGTCATAGACCAAACCGCGCACGACTGAGGATAATTTACCATTTATTTTAAACCCTGTTTTAATTTGACGTTTATTCAACGATTATTTTCTGAACATGAAAACAATTCAAACGAGTTGCATGCAAGTCAAGCACCCAGACACTGAGCCCAAGTGCGGCTGCACGGTACAGGTCCCCGGCGCGGCTCCCAAGCGCGAGTCCCAAGCGCGAGTCCAGTCACCAACTCTGCGACAAGACAGGGCAGAGGGTTGAGTGCAAGATGCAGGCGTCAGAAATCATACATAAATGCAGCCATTGGGCCTCGGAGGCCCAACAGATGTATTCGTGTAATGTTCAAAAAAAAATTATCGATTTTTTTTTCTTTCATATCCTTTTTCAATCCACGTCGATGCTCATGGATGTGTATTTGCTCAGAAAATGTGAATCATTGATCCGATTAGTTGGAAGAATCTCATACAAGTAATTAATGTTCTTCTTTTTCTTTTTTTGGCAAAATATTTTTTTGGTTCTTGGTTTTTCAACTTTGTTTTCTCTCTAAAACGTTGAGGCTCATGTCGGAGTATTTGCTCAAAAAATATGATTCAATAATCCTTTAATTAGAATGTATATGTCCACAACTGTCCAAAATCCTACACCTATGCAGCCATTGGGCTTTGGAGGCCCCACAAATGTATTCATGTAAAGTTATTTAATTTTCATATTTTTGTCACTGAATTATTTGTGACCAAGTTATCAGAGTATATAATGAGGCTCATATCAAGAAAATAATGATATAACATCGTAGTACAACAACATTTATGTGGGGCCTCGAAGACCCCAGGCCTGCATTCATGTCGGATTTTCGGGTTATAAGTGAAGAATGAAGATTTTCCCATGAGCCTGAATGAAATTTTCTTTTTTATGTCATTGAATTTTGTGTAACAACATGAAAGTCGGTGGAAATGAGGCTCATTCCAAAAATAATAATAATAATAATTGTACAGCATAGTTTTTGCAACAAAAAAAACAAACCTTATGGGCCTCTGAGGCCCAATCACTGCATCCATGGGTTAAAGAAGAAGAATTACCTCCCCCCGCCCCTTTTTCTGACTTGGACACACATGGAGCATGTAGTTAGTCAGTGAGTTTTAGGAAGGGTTACAGTGGATCCCAGAATTTTCGATCTTCAATACCGCATGTCTTTCCCAGTCTCATTTCCATTCCACTATTAAACCACCTTTCATCATCTAGCTCTTACATATCCCTAAAAAGTCTAACACCTGACTGCCTACTCCCTCCCAAAAATAAAATGTGTGAAAAGTACAGGTAAGAAGAGAGAGAAAGTGTAGAGTCGTGAATAATCTGGGAAGTTGTGAAAATAAAAATAAAAACAATCATAGCCACCTTATCTTTGAGCTTCTTTTCTCGTCCTTGTCTTTGTTCCTTGATCTTCCACGACGAGTGCAGTTGGAAAGAATGGGAGAGAAAAAAATAAATAATAAAACCGTTAGGTAGCTGCATTAAGCAGTTCCCTACCCCATCAAATAAGAACGACAAAATAGTCACGTACGGCAGTGAACGAAGCAGCATCGTGTATATGGATCACGATCCTCGTCGGTCCCAGAGACAGACATCCAAAAGTATGAGTAATCACCTGACTTTGCCTCAACTGATCATGCATCACCGCGGCCGGTCTTCCTGAACCCATGAGGTCAACGCACGGAGTATCAAAATCAGCGGGTAGTTCTCCAAAGTCGATGCTGGTCGGGGGTTTTTGGTGCAAGGAACTGAGAAAATAGAAATTCGGCACAAAATTCAGTCGTTATCCCGACGGACTCGAAGTAGAATAAAAATAGTCAGTGACACGGAACAGGTGCTGCAAGTCTTACTTTTTCTCTTTTCTTTGGAGTTTTCCCGAGCTTTTTGTTTCTTTCCTTTTATCCTTCGACCTCGGTATCTTGTTGGATTTCTTCTTACATTCACGACGCTCGATGCGATCACCATCTTCCTGCGCTCCCTCCGATGGACTCTCCAAATCGGCCATTGTCCCTTGCGCTTCTCCAACGTCCGTTCCTCCCATACCTTTCCTTCTTAATTGCTTTTTGCACTTTACCTTTTCCACCTTTTCGATTTCTGCGCTCTCAGACTCTATATACAAATTCTTACTCAGGCCCGGCTCTCTGTCAAAGACAAACAAACCAGGTACCCCCTGCACATCGCCATTCGAAACAACGGTTTCTTGTGGTGGTACTTCACCTTCGTCACCTTCCGGAAAATACTCTTTTTCCTCCTTAATTCCCCCTGCATTCTCAGCTCCTTGCAAATATTCACAAGCACAAGGCTCTTCTTCTCCATCTCTCTTTTCAAGTTTTATAACTTCCTGTACATTTTTCCTGAACTCCTGCTTCCCTTCCTCTATTTGCTGCTGCTCTTGACACGCTTTCCTTTTGCTGAAGCATTCTGTCATTTTTATCGGTTCGGCAGGTTCACGCTCCTGTTCCTTTCCCCCTTTAAGTTCCTTTGCTTCAACTTCCTCCTCCCCAGTGTGCCGTTGTGGCTCCGGTACTTCATCCATTCCTGCTTGATGCTCAATGCACCTTACCTGCTCAATACCCACATCAATTGCAACACATTTCCCAGGATCCTCCTCTCCAGATCGTGCGCTGCCCTGATTTTGATGCAATAAAGTGCATCGGTGTAAATTTCTGGCAAATGACACCGACTTCTGCAGAGACAAAGAGAAAGTCACAATGACAGAATACAGGGAAACAGGAAAACGAATTAATTCGATCATAGCATACACACCCCCCCCCCCCCCCCCCCCACCGAGCACATCCACCTGTGAGCACGCCGACCTGTGAGCACACCCACCTGTGAGTATGCCCTGATGCCTGCAAGTGAGCGCACCCAGCTGCGAGTATGCACCGATGCCCACCCGTGAGTATGCTACGATGCCTACCTTTGCTCGCACCATTTTTCTGCTGTGCGTGCACCTGTGAGTGTGCCGACCTGTGAGTATGCCCCGATACCTACCTGTGAACATGCCCACCTGCGGGTGTGCCCACTCGAGAGTATGCCCCAATGTTTGTCTTTGAGCACAACATGCCCCTTCTACGAGTGTGCCAACCTGTATGTTTGCCCCGATGCCGAGCTGTGTGTGCCCCAATGCCAACCTGTGAGCACACCCATCTGCGAGTATGCCCACCTGTGAACTAGCCTGCCTGTGAGCACACCCACCTGTGAGTATGCCCCGATGCCCACCTGTGAGTATGCCCGATGCCCATGTGTGAGTGCGCCCCGATGCTCACGTGAGAGTACGCCCTGATGCCCACGTGAGAGTATGCCCCGATGGCCACCTGTGAGCGCACCCACCTGTATGTATGCCCAGATGCCGACCTGTGAGTATGCCCCAATGCCCACCTGTGAGCACACCCACCTGTGAGCGCATCCACCTGTGAGTATGCCCCGATGGCCACTTGTGAACTTGCCCGCCTGTGAGTATGCCCCGATGCCCACCTGTGAGCGCACCCACCTGTATGTACGCCCAGATGCCAACCTGTGAGTATGCCCCAATGCCCACCTGTGAGCGTACCATCTGTGTATGCCCCGATGCCCACCTGTGAGCGAACCCACCTGTGAGTATGCCCCGATGCCCACCTGTGAGCGCACCCACCTGTATGCCCCGATGCCCACCTGTGAGTATGCTCCAATGCCCACCTGTGAGTATGCCCCGATGCCCACCTGTGAGTATGCCCCGATGCCCACCTGTGAGTATACCCCGATGCCAACCTGTGTGTATGCCCGATACCGACCTGTGAGTATGCCCGATGTCCACCTGTGAGCGCATCTACCTGTGAGTATGCCCCGATGCCCACCTGTGAGTATGCCCCGATGCCCACCTGTGAGTATGCCCCGATGCCCACCTGTGAGTATACCCCGATGCCGACCTGTGAGTATGCCCGATGCCCACCTGTGAGTATGCTCCAATGCCCACCTGTGAGTATGCCCCGATGCCCACCTGTGAGTAAGTATACCCCGATGCCAACCTGTGTGTATGCCCGATACCGACCTGTGAGTATGCCCGATGTCCACCTGTGAGCGCATCTACCTGTGAGTATGCCCCGATGCCCACCTGTGAGTATGCCCCGATGCCCACCTGTGAGTATACCCCGATGCCGACCTGTGAGTATGCCCGATGCCCACCTGTGAGTATGCTCCAATGCCCACCTGTGAGTATGCCCCGATGCCCACCTGTGAGTAAGTATGCCCCGATGCCCACCTGTGAGTATACCCCGATGCCAACCTGTGTGTATGCCCGATACCGACCTGTGAGTATGCCCGATGTCCACCTGTGAGCGCATCTACCTGTGAGTATGCCCCGATGCCCACCTGTGAGTATGCCCGATGCCCACCTGTGAGTATACCCCGATGCCCACCTGTGAGTATACCCCGATGCCCACCTGTGAGTATACCCCGATGCCCACCTGTGAGTATACCCCGATATCGACCTGTGAGTATGCCCGATGCCCACCTGTGAACGCTCTTGTGTTCAATTCTGACTGACTACATTTCTGACTACATTTCGAACTTACAAAGCAACATTCTTCAAACTGTCAGCTGGGATCCTTACTTCATTAGGTTTACCGTATTCCAGAGAAACCGATCATTAAACAAAAGGCGAAAGTTTAAATAATAATCTGAGACAAAGTTCTCAATTTTAAAAACTATCAAAGTAAATAAAAAGGAAACAAGTCGCCCCATCTAGTATTCCCCAGCAGGTTGTCTCGTTCTTTAACAAAACAAATGATCCGTTTACAAACAAACTCACTCGCCGCCTGAAGGGAGAGCGATCCTGAAACCGTATCGAAAAGAGCAATGAGAGGCGACAAACCCTTGACGGGCGAAATTTAGCCGCCATAAATTAACCACGTCCACGTGGGGAAATCACCTCAGAAAATTGTTGTTGTTGTTGTTTTTTGGTGACGTTTAATTACGAAAGCCTTGGTTCTTTGAATAAAGTTTAAAGATGTGAAAAGGAGCCAATGTTATTGAATATATATCAAAGGTAAATTAATTCATGTACAGTAACACGGAAGAACATCGTTGGCAAAACATTTTGGATACACACGTCGAATAATACTTTTAATGATTACTGATTCAAATGAAAATATATGCCAGTCAAAATAAATAATTTCCCAAAAGAGTCATTATGACAAGAAGATAAAAAAACTTCGATCTACGATCCGCTCTACGATATTTGGTATCAACCATCCATACACGAGCAAGTTAAAAGTTATCACTTTGATCGACCTAATGTCCTTCCGTGTTGAAGTTCCTTAGCAGAGAATTCATATTATAATGAAATATTAACACAGTGCTGTACATGCTTGGGAGTACACCCAAAAGCACGGCCTCACATTCATGCCGTTTGACACTGCTGTGCATTATACCGACGTGGCCGTTAGTGCGAGCTTCAACAGTTGGAATGAATATCCTCCCTCCACTTGCACTGACGTGAAAAGCTCCATACGCGACAACTTACAATAAAATAGAAAAAACAAGACAATTACAATGTTTGAGGTTATTGTCGACAGAAGAGATACCTTACGTTTTACATCCATTAATATAGCCAGGTAAAACGATTCAAAATAAAACGTTAATGACGTCATAACTGCATTGCGTTCGTCACAGATTGTTCGCACATATGATCCCTGTTTCCGTCTGTAACTAAGGGAGACAATCACTCTGCTGAGAACGTAATAAAGCCGCTGGTTCACAAGCACAGGGCACAGCACAGGCTCATTCGTCTTCGAGCGTTTCACAGAGCGAGGGTGAAGAACTCCATTGAGCAACTCGTTTGATTTTCGCTGATATTTCGCAGATTTTCGGAATAAGTGTGAAGATGGCGACTCGTGGGCGCCGAAATGTTGCGACAGGTGGTCCTCAGCGAACCCACGTGAGTTTCTGTTTTGTTTTCTCTCAAATAACGAAAATGCGCTTATTGTGTGTTCGGTCGTCGGTCGTTTGATGACGGGAAATGCAACTCGTCTATTACAAATTCATCTTTCTCTGTTATGATAATGCAGTTTGATGTTTGTCCCAGTGACCTATTGCTATGTTTCTCTTGCTGTACAGAAAGAAACAAAGAATATTCTGCCGAAGATTGCCAAGCAGTCTTTGGACCCAAAGCCACCTCCTGGTAGGCCTACCATGTCTCGTGCTGGCCTTTCTCAAAAGGTAAGTCCACTTTTTTCTCTTTTTTTGCCCTCAACAGCTGTCAAGGCTCTTGGAAGAGTGAAACGACAGGATGTGGCAGGCAAACAATAACGAACAGATGCATCAATAACTTGAGGGTTGGTCGCCAGAGGTGGGGTCTGCATTCATCCCAATTTTTTTGTCCGGCTCGTTTGGCTTTGCCTTGGTGGGTTTGGGGTTTTTAGGAGTAGCAGCTGAAATCCGAATCTAATCCATGTTCGTCCTGATGACTTTAGCTTTGCTATTTCCTTATATAACTCAGGCTCACCGTTTTCACCCTTCAGCCCAAATTGGGCGAAAGGGTATTGTCGTCACGAGCGTCGTCGCGGGCGTCCGTCAACTTTTGGTTTCCGTCAATTTCAAGGAGAACGGCTTGTCCGATTAAATCCATTTTTGCAGTGTGTGTTGGGGTTCAGAAGAGGAAGGGTCTTTTCGAAAACGGGCGCGCTGCGATTTTCAATATGGCCGCCACTGCACCCATCCGGGCGTCCGTCAGCTTTTAGTTTCCGTCAATTTCGAGCAGAACGGCTTGTCCGATTAAATCCATTTTTGCAGTGTGTGTTGGGGTTGAGTAGCGGAAGGTTCCTGTCGAAAATGGGCATGCTGCGATTTTCAATATGGCTGCTACGGCAGCCATCTTGAAATTGGTTTCCGTCAATTTCGAGCAGAACGGCTTGTCAGATTAAATCCATTTTTGCAGTGTGTGTTGGGGTTGAGTAGAGGAAGGGTCCTTTCAGAAATGGGCGCGCTGCGATTTTCAATGTGGCCGCCACGGTAGCCATCTTGAAATTGGTTTCCACCATGCATGGGCTGAGGGGTTACGCCCGCTTTGCGGTGCTATTTATTCTATTTACATACATCGACATGGGCTTCCTACTCGTCCATGCTAATACTGCACAATCCTATCTCCACGATGGTATTGTTGCGGATTCGGGGGTCGGCGCTCCCCTTATCAAGGGGGGGTTAATCCCCTTGTCTTTTAAACTGTCCGTCCCCCAATCCTGGAAGCTATGACACTCCTTCCGGTCGGAATTAGCTAGGGTGATTGGTCAATGAAGTCCTAAATACCTACTTACTAAAACGACCGTAAAGCAGGGAAATAACTCGCGCTCGAACCACGGATAAGATGGAAATTGCCGAGTGGTTAGCAATCCGCGGCCCGAGCCATTAACAAAGACTAACCCGATCCTGAGCGGTTTCCAAATCGTGCCACAGGTACTCAATCGAGAAAAGACTAAAACGATCGGATAAGAGGAAACCAAAGTCTAGGAAGAACAAATAAGGGTTTATTTATTATGTACAAAAACCCAAAGAGGAAACAAAAGGAATATACAGGAGGAAGAAGAAACAAAAGGACACAGGGCAGGCTAACCTATACAGTCTTAACTTATTACGACCCCAGGACAAACAGACAGACTCACACGGAATTGTAGTGGGTAGGATAGGAAGGTCCAAGCAGATGGTCCAGGCGATGGGATCCGGCTCCGGTCCACTCCAGTCCAGGCTCCGGTTCCGCGGGCGAAACCCGGCAGGCAGTTTCGCGCATATCGTCGGACGCGAGCGGACCTTACGTATCTCGGGGTTACATATATCGGGGGGACTGGGATGCGGCGTACGTAATACTTAGCTCGTGCCAGCTCTCTCTCTCCCGATCAATGGCTCGTATCACAGGCAGTTCGTGCAATCAGCGTCTTTGAAACAAACGTCCTTTGAAACAAGCGCACCTCCCGATCAATACGTTCATAAAGTGCCTTTCCCAACGAGTCTGTGAAAGGGCTTTGCATGCGCGCTTATATAATGCGCTTTGAGATCAATGCGCGCACTTCGAGACCACGCCCGCCAGTGAGCTCACCTCAGCCCTGGTTGGTTGGCGAGGGCTCACCGGCTCCACCCTTGATGGCAAGTTGACAGGGCCACGCCTCGTTCCCGGCGCTCCGCCCCCTTCTTCCTCGAGCTTGACCGCGTTGTTAATGGCGTTTGTTTGAGCAAACTTCAGCTCAACACAGCGAACGCTGCTGGCAAGCGAAGGCGCGTTATAGAATTGGGAGAGAGAGATTGCAAAGGAAGCGAATGGGGCCTATCTTATTTGATTAATGCAACGCAGATTCAACTATTGGGAACACGGCCTTATCTGACACATAATCTATGTATATAAAACACTGTGTGTGTGTGTGTGTGTGTGTGTTTGTGTGTGTGTGTGTAATGTTACCGATAGACTCCTAAATGGAGAGGCTTACGTGCTTGATATTTGACATAGACATGGCCATTGAGCCTGGGACGAACATGGCCGAACTCAAAATATTTGACGATCCATATTTTTTATTCATATTTACCTCAGCGCATTTCAGCGAAGTACCCGCTAATCTCAACCGGTTCCAGAGCAGCTCGCTGATTCGCTCAGAGCGATCACGTGATGTTCGATTACCGCCGCCAGACTGATTCGCTCAGAGCGATCACGTGATGTTCCATCCCGTCACACGTCACATGTTTTTTCACCTTTTATGCGATCGTGTTTTGTATCGATTTTGTGCGATATGAATTAAATGTCTTTGAAACAGCTGTGAAACGTCTTTCCACAACCCTTCCGTAACCGATTGGAGCAGTTTATTGCCGCACAAAACGAGATCCGCGAAGCGAGTTGGTCGAGTCGTGCTGACCAAGATGGCGACACGGCGGCTTCACTTTTCACGGAGTACGAGCGTTCTATATATTTTCAATTCAGTGCGCCCGTGATTTGTGGCATAGACATGACCATTGGGCCTTCACGGTGTAATTTGTGCGAGGCTTTTGTCCGAGTGAGCTTGAGTCGAGAGGGCGAATGTACGGGTTGGGAATGTACGGGTCTCCCTTCTCCTGCCCGGCAACGCCGGTACTGGAGGACGTCACAGGATCGGTGAGTCTCCAAATCCGCTTCGTGCTGTTGCGAATATGCAGGACTATGTCCGATTGTTGTGCTGCTCTCCGACCATGAGAACTGCAACGTCATTGTTGACTGGCCATCCCCTTCCCTCCCCCTTCCCCCTCCCCCCTCCGTCCCCCCTTCCCTTCCCCCTCCACCCTACCCCTCCACCCTACCCCTCCCCTTCTCCCCTCCCCTTCTCCCCTCCCCCTCCCCCTCCATTTTCCCCCTCCCCCTCCCTTTTCCCCCTCCCCCTCCCTTTTCCCCCTCCCCCTCCCCCTCCCTTTTCCCCCTCCCCCCTCCCCCTCCCTTTCCCCCTCCCCTCTCCCCCTCCCCTCCCCCTTCCCCCTCTCTTCCCCCTCCACCCTACCCCCTCCCCTTCTCCCCTCCCCCTCCCTTTTCCCCCTCCCCTCCCCCACCCTTCTCCCCTCTCCCCCTCTTCTCCCCTCCCCCCCCGTTCCCCTCCCCTCCCCTCCCCTCCCCCCTCCCTTCCCCTCTCCCGCCCAGCAATGCCGGGTACTTCTGCCGGGTCCCTCCCCCCTCCCCTTCCCCTCCCCCTTCCCCCCTTCCCCTCCCCCTCCCCCTCCATCCCTCACCCTCCCATCCCTCACCTTCCCCATCCCCCCCTCTTCCATCTCCCCTTCCCCCTCCCCCCTCCCTCCTCCCCTCCTCCCTCCCCCTCCCCCCTCTTCCCCTCCCACCCCTCCCCCCTCCCACCCCCTCCCATCCCTCACCCGCCCCATCCCCCCCTCTTCTCCCCTCTCCCCCTCCCCCTCCCACTCTTCTCCCCTCCCCCCCGTTCCCCTCCCCTCACCCCCATTCCCCTCCCCTCCCCTCCCCCGCCCAGCAATGCCGGGTACTTCTGCTAGTAAGGAAATAACTAAAGTTCCTATGGTGTCCTACGTGTTGCATATGGACTAACTATGGGTGTGACCTTCAACCTTTTAAATGATAGAATATTATTTACAAGTATTTACAAAGTGAGGGGTTCTCAAAACCGCAATACTGCACCCTCCTTTCCTCCAGGCCCGGCCCGGGCTGAAACAACTTTAACTTAGTGTGACACTTAGGTGTGGTTATCCTCTACTTTTAACCTCACACTGAGTGCGACAGTTTTAACACTAAATATATCCCGCCTGCTGCGTTGCATTCTACCTAACAGACTCATGCCCACAGACTAACCGAATTGCGGAATGGTCTTCAAACTAAACATTTAGCCGATGGGGAGCATTATTTATAGTACACTAGTTATTTACAAACTGTCACCCAGGACCTGTCTTTTGTGGGATACAAGAAACAGAACTTTTGAAAAGAGGAAAATCATTGCCATGCACTGCACTGATACACTATACCATATGCACCAATAATAAGAATGCACCACTAAGCACCAAAAAGCACCAAAAATAAGCAATGCACCAAAAGCACCATGAATGAAAAAGGCACAAAAACAACCATTTTTTAAATAATAAATGATGCCTTGTGATGTCTTCTCTGCTGGGCCGATGCTTCTGGTTGTCTTGATCTTCATCTTGCTGTCTATTTAATAATAAGAAAGGGCACAACCCGTGTCCGCTTTTTATTATTTCTGGCCAGCAGGGCCAACTTAGGTGGTCCACCTGCATGGCATGGCGGCCACTCTGAGAACACAGTGGTCCGCAACCAGACACCGCTGGCAACAGTGGCCGGTCCCAGCAGACGTGCCAGGCCACAGTACGTGTGGTCCATAAGGTGGTGCTATGCCACAGAATGTGTGGTCCATATGGTGCATCAGTGCAGGCCGGAGGCAGCAAGGGTGCGGGCGCACAACTGTGGTCACCTGCACACCCTCCCAACCCCCCCCCTCCCCCGGGCACAAAAGAACAATGGTCCGTGAGTGGGGAAGGAAGGACAAGCAGATCAGTGGGCAGGGGCGCAAGGGTACACATCAATACGAAGCAATGCAGACATGAAGGGCGCGGGAGAGCGAGCTGAGAAAGCTCGTCCCTAGCGTTCGTCACCCACCATGTCACCTACTCTCCCCTTGCCCCTACCCCGTATTTACACAATTTACAAATTACAAAGCCGTCGCTATCGTCTTGTCCCCCATTCCCTCTAAATCAAATCCGTCATCAATCCCTCCTAAGGAGGAAGAGATGGAATACAAACAATGTCCCCCCACGTCATGATGCGTCTTACATTCCAAATGTCTGCCAAAATATGGTGTGGAGTCTTATCACCTTAGGTGAGTGGATGCAGATGGTGCGAAGAGATTTTCACCCTATCTATACTAGCACTCTGTTGCACACCCACTCAGCGCACACCTACCAATGGGTGTGCAATCCCCTGTCGCACACCCAATCACGCGCTCCACTACCAACTCAGGTGTACATTCTCGCACACTTGCCACAACCAACTCACTCTCTGTATCACATTCATCACACATACACTCCGATGTGCATTCATCCTCACTTCCACACTCTGTAACACACTCACTCTTCGATGCACACTTTTTTCTTACACGCACGCCATTTCCACTCACGCAACGCGCAAAGGACCTTCCACGAACGCCCGGATGCCGTCCGGATCCCAAGCGCGCGAACAATCCTTTCGCGCCAAACACTTTTCCGCAAAACCTCTTAGCACCATATACAGCCCTTCTCACCTTGGCGCTTCCTCTTCTTCGCTCCACCACCTGCAAACTTTCATTTTGGTTCTGAAGCACGGCATCAGGATGCGAACACAGACTTTGTACATAATCCATCTTTTCCTCCCGCGAGTGCTTTTCTAAGTACGCCGTCTGCTTAATCCCAATTTCCACGATTGGTTCGCTTTTAATTTCTTTTTCCTCGACGACCGCTGGCGCTAATAAAATCAAATTTTCTAATTCTGCGGTCGCTGGCTTTCCCATACCCCGGTCGCGATTTCTATACCCGTCCATGTGACTTCGCTTTGCTCTAACTCGCTTTTCCCGTGTTGCTCAAGGCGCGTTACGTCGTCGCGTACCAATGTGCCTTTCCCGCTCAACTCGCGGTCAATGTCCTTCCCCAATTTTTCCATATCACACCTGGATTCCTCCCTCATTTTTTAAATGTTCTTTTCTGACTCTGCTATAATTTTTTTTCTTTCACGGGTGGTTTTGTCCGCCCCTTTGTCCATGCGATCAAATATTTTGTTCGTTTCCTCCTCAACGATTGCTGTTATTCGAGTCGAGAGGAACTGCAGGTCTTCAGCACTTATTTGCACAACGGGGTTGGCCCCCGCCGCCACGTGCGAGGAGCCGCCATTTTGTGCGCCTGCAACCCCTACTACCGCACCTTCATTGCTTTCCTCCTCCATTACTCCCACCTCTTCCATGGGGTCCTGGGTTAATTCTACCCCTTCTTCTACCTCCTCCACCGGCATCCGATCGCCTTGACTATCCATGGCACGATGCAATTTGGATGTTTTAATAAAATTTCGGCCGCTCGTAATTTTGACCAAATTTTTTTCAGCTATAAAATTTGGTTCAGGTCCAATCCCACTCCTGACACCAATTGTTGCGGATTCGGGAGTCGGCGCTCCCCTTATCGAGGGGGGGGGGGGGGGGTAATCCCCTTGTCTTTTAAGCTGGCCGTCCCCCAATCCTGGAAGCTATGACGCTCCTTCCGGTCGGAATTAGCTCGGGTGATTGGTCAATGAAGTCCCAAATACCTACTTACTAACCCGACCGTAAAGCAGGGAAATAACTCGCGCTCGAACCACGGATAAGATGGAAATTGCCGAGCGGTTAGCAATCCACGGCCCGAGCCATTAACAAAGACTAACCCGATCCTGAGCGGTTTCCAAATCGTGCCACAGGTACTCAATCGAGAAAAGACTAAAACGATCGGATAAGAAAAAACCAAAGTGTAGGAAAAACAAATAAGGGTTTATTTATTATGGACAAAAACCCAAAGAGGAAACGAAAGGAATATCCAGGAGGAAGAAGAAACAAAAGGACACAGGGCAGGCTTACCTACACAGTCTTAACTTATTACGACCCCAGGACAAACAGACAGACTCACACGGAATTGTAGTGGGTAGGGTAGGAAGGTCCAAGCAGATGGTCCAGGCGATGGGATCCGGCTCTGGTCCACTCCAGTCCAGGCTCCGGTTCCGTGGGCGAAACACGGCAGGCAGCTTCGCGCGTATCGTCGGACGTGAGCAGACCTTACGTATCTTGGGGTTACATATATCGGGGGGAATGGGATGCGGCGTACATAATACGTAGCTCGTGCCAGCTCTCTCTCTCTCTCCCGATCAATGGCTCGTATCACAGGCAGTTCGTGCAATCAGCGTCTTTAAAACAAACGTCCTTTGAAACAAGCGCGCCTCCCGATCAATACGTTCATAAAGCGCCTTTCCCAACGAGTCTGTGAAAGGGCTTTGCGCGCGCGCTTATATAATGCGCTTCGAGATCAATGTGCGCACTTCGAGACCACGTCCACCAGTGAGCTCACCTCAGCCCTGGTTGGTTGGCGAGGGCTCACCGGCTCCGCCCTTGATGGCGAGTTGACAGGGCCACGCCTCGTTCCCGGCGCTCCGCCTCCTTCTTCCTCGAGCTTGACCGCGTGGTTAGTGGCGTTTGTTTGAGCAAACTTCAGCTCAACTCAGCGAACGCTGCTGGCAAGCGAAGGCGCGTTATAGAATTGGGAGAGAGAGATTGGAAAGGAAGCGAATGGGGCCTATCTTATTTGATTAATGCAACGCAGATTCAACTATTGGGAACACGGCCTTATCTGACACATAATAAGGAAATAACTAAAGTTCCTATGGTGTCCTACGTGTTGCATATGGACTAACTATGGGTGCGACCTTTAACTTTTTTAATTATGGAATATTATTTACAAGTATTTACAAAGTGAGGGGTTCTCAAAACCGCAACAGTATGTCATCACCGACACCCACAAACGTAAAAGTACTGAGGGAGAACAAACTGAAAGAGAAAGCCATTAAATATTTGAGAGAAGGTTCAGCACAGTATATCTGTTTCATTTTCTTTAAACAAAATCGGTTTTGTGAAAACAAAACTTTCCCATTTACCATAGTTATTTTACTTTCTCCCTTTGAAATTTCTTTTGTTTTGGGCCATCTTTATGCAAATATAATAATGCAGTTTCTCTGCGAGCCAAAATTGTCACAAAGATAAACACTCGTTCCTGATATTTCAGCAATTGAGTTGTTTTCATGAAGAAATTTAATATTGAGGATGGAAATGTGCTCACAGTGATGAGGATGTAAACTTTTTCACATTTTGTGATGTTACATCAATAATTTACAAAACATTAAATTGAGAATTATTGTTACTGATTTGCACACAGTACCCCATAATTTCAAAGCGGAACTATTTTTTGTTTTAGAAATATGGACAAAATAATTAAAAATGAAAATACAGAAATATAAAATTTACATAAGTATTCAACCGCCTGAGTCAGTGCTTTGTAGTAGCGCCATTGACGGTGATTAAAGCGGAGGCTTCTTGGGTATGTATGTCGAAATCAGCTTTGCACACCTGGATTTGGGGAGTTTCTTCCATTTTGTCTTGTGGATTTCCTCGAGCTCTGTCAAGTTGGATGGGGAGCGTCGGTGAACAGCAATCTTCACGTCTTTCCACGGATTCTCAATGGGATTCAAGTCTGGGCTTTGGCTGGGCCACTCAAGGACTTTCACGTTCTTATTCTGAAGCCATTCCAGTGTTGCATTGGCTGAATGCTTGGGGTCCTTGTCCTGTTGGAACATTAATCTTCACCACAGTCTAAGGTCTTTTGCACTCTGAAGCATGTTCTTCTCAAGGATTTGCCTGTATTTGGCTCCATTCATTGTTTCCTCTATCCTTGCGTCTCCCAGTCCCTGCCGCTGAAAAGCATTTCTATAGCATTATGTTGCCACCACCATGCGTCACGCTCGGGATGGTATTAGATAGGTGCTCTCTTACCGCCAGACGTAGCATTTTGCATTCATGCCAGAGTTCAATTTTCATCTCATCAGACCAGATAATCTTTTGCCTCATGATCTCGGTCTTTCACATGCCTATTTGCAAACTCCAGGCATGCTGTCACATGCTTTTTTCTCAAGACTGGTTTCCGTTTGGCCACTCTCCCATAAAGCCTAGATTTGTGAAGTGCTGCGGAGACTGTTGTCCTTCCCACAGCTTCTCCCATCTCGGCTAAGGAACTCTGTACTTCTGTCAGAGTTGTCATTGGGTTCTTTGTCACCTCCCTGACCAAGGTCCTTCTTGCCCGGTTGCTCAGTTTGGTCAGACAGCCAGCTGTAGGAAGAGTCTGGGTAGTTCCATCTTCTTTCCATTTCCTAATGATGGAGCTCACTGTGCTCTTGGGAACTTGGAACTCTTGGAACTCTTGGAAAAATTGAGACATGGCTCATTGTAATGAACTCTCCATGGGGAATAACATATGTTAATGATGGTGTCATAGGTGCCTCCATTATGACGTCATAATTCGACAAGTACAAAATTTCATCCGATCAAGAAGAAATTTATTTAGCATCATCTTGGGATAAATTGGTGGAGAAAAAAAATGATGACGTCATTGGTCAAGTCGTTCGGCCGCCATATTTGTTTCAACACAAAAGCCTTGTAACCACTAAAACATATCCTAGCGAGGGTCTGCAATCTCTTATTGCTCTTTCTTGTTTAAAACCTGAAATTGACAGCATCCACAACATTAATTTTAAGGGTAAGGCGAAATGTTTATCAACTTCGTATTCCCGTGAGCTAAGGGATATGTGGTATTTGCTTGTTACACATATATACGATATATTCGTGTATTTTTACATATATATATATATATATATATATATATATATATATATATATATATATATATATATATATATATATATATATATATATATATATATATATACAGTGAAACCTTGACTTACGAGTGCACCAACTTACGAGTTTTCCGAGATACGAGCCGTCGCTCGGGCGGTTTATTGCTTTGAGATGCGAGCCGAGATCTGAGTTACGAGCTTACGCCACCCGCCACCAGGTGGGTTCCGGTCACGTGGTTATCTTGCCGTGCAAGCATATCTGCCGTATATCGCTGCTGTTTTGTTTTCGCATGTTGGTTATTTTGGAGCTTACGCCAGCCGCCACCAGGTGGGTTCCGGTCACGTGGTTATCTTGCCGTGCAAGCATATCTGCCGTATATCGCTGCTGTTTTGTTTTCGCATGTTGGTTATTTTGGAAAATTTCTTAGTTTTAACCATGGGTCCTAAGTAATTGAGTGCCAAGGGCAGTACTGAGAAGAAGAAGAGGATGATGTGCTTGGATATAAAACACGCAATCGTCGAAAAACATGAGCGAGGTGTGCGTGTTGTCGACTTGGTGAGGCAGATGTGAAGGCAGCTGAAGATTTTGTTATAACTTTTGCCGAACTGATAGAAGCCGAACGATACATCCCCCAGCAAATCTTCAACTGTGACGAGACAGGGCTCTTCTGGAAAAAGATGCCGAGGAGGACGTATATAACGGCAGAGGAGAAGAGCATGCCAGGCCACAACTTGTTCAGAGTGCCGGCGATAGCTCGCCTTCTCTTTGTGGAAGACACGGTGAGATCCTTAACATCCAACAACTAATGGGACGCAAACGGGGCGCCCAGTTTAGCGGTACACACATTGATGAATCACCCTGCCTGTGAAACACCGACATGACAGGTTATAGCTGGGTCGGGATTCAAACCCAGGCTGGACAGTTTAGAGTCAAGTGTGCGTACCTCCAGTCCAGGCCATCCTGCCAACTTGTATGCTGCATACAGGTGAAATATAAAGCGCGAGATATTTTTATATATACTGCATATTTAAAAAAAAATTGGTGTGGTTTTTGGCGGGCTGGAACGGATTAATAGCATTTCAATGCATTTTAATGGGGAAATTTAATTTGAGAAACGAGCAAATTGAGTTACGAGCTCGGTCACAGAACGAATTAAACTCGTAAGTCAAGGTTTCACTGTATATATATATATAAATATATATATATATATATATATATATGTATATATTGTTACAGACGCGGTTGTGGATGTTGGTTTACCGAGCGGTTTGGTATGACCGCGTCTGCACGTTTACCCGATTATACTCGAACGTTTGCCGAGTCGCGCTACGCTAAATCAATTGAGGAAAAGGACACAACGGCTGGGTTAAAATGACACGACACCAAGGGTTCAGTTCTCAAGACCTCCGGAGGAGGTTATAATATTGCGGAAGGTCAGATTACAGGGATGAGAGGTACAACATAGGAAGGTAGGCACTTAGTTACGGTCTTATAATAGCCCCGACAGACGACAGATAAACAGGACAAAACTGACTCACACGGGGATTGATGGCAAGGAAAGCGGGTAGTCGATGGCTCAAGGTGCACTCTTGGCTCAAGGACAGAATCGACCCGGTCCGGTCCAAAGATGCGGGGAGGTATCGTCGCGCTGGGGGTGGCGTCCTTTGCTCTCCGTAGTTCAGGCGCATCTGACCTCACATCCGGTTAGTCGTCGCGTATATCCGGCGGGGAGTGACACGCCCTCGGCTCGTTAGCTCCGCCCCAGATGGAATCGGCCCGTTGCTTCTCATTGGGTGCGGGGGTTACCGGCTCCGCCCTTGACGAGGGGCCGACAGGCAGCCCCTTCGTGGTAACCCCGTCGGTGCACATGGGTAATGGCGGCTAACCGAGCCGGAGTGAGGACGCACACTCCCCGCGCGCGCCGTTGTTGTAGTTGTTGTAGTTGTTGTTGTAGTTGTTGTTGTAGTTGTTGTTTGGGGAAGAAGATGGGAGGAGGTATGGGAAGGTCCTAAACTCACTACTGGTGCCATATAATCACATTCTGGTGCAACGAAGAGTCAGAATTAATGGAAACGAGTCCTTAACTGACATAGACTAAGAATAACTAGCAAGATGTCCGAAAGTTGTCTACGTGAGATGCGGTGGACCTGGGCACGACATTTAATGGGGGAAAAAGGGGAAGGTCGGTTCTACAGAGTGTTGTTTACAGACAATGGGACTAGGGAATGGGGGATTGGGGATAGTTGGGGAGTATTGGGGAAATAGGGGAATATTTACAAGCGGATATGGAGGCCAAATCCCATATTCACAACATTGCACCCTTCTCTACCCTCGGGGCGTCCCGACCCGATAAATTTTTACCTATTTTAGTGTGGCACTCAGATGTAGTTCCCTCTACTATTAACTCTACCCTGAGTGCGACAGTTTTACAGATATTCACAAATGAGTAAATATGTCCCCCTGCGACGTTGCACCCTTCTCCTCACAGAAACACACCCACAGGATAACCGAATTGCGGAAAGAATTCGCAAACTAAACATACAGCCGGTAGGGAGCATTATTTACACAAGACTACGCTGATATTTACACTACGATCCAGGACCTGTTTTTGGAGGAACACATGCAGATGTTATGCATAGAGAGAGCACGCATGCCAGCATCGATACACCAACCCACGAGTGCTCTGTGGCCTTACGGCCTTTAATAATGTGCAGAGCACCCCTTCCAAGCACCAAAAGCACCACCCCATCATGTACATTCAGCACCATCCGGTGCACCAATAAAGTGTCTATAAATCACCGGTGGTGTCGCAGCCGGCCGATGTTCTGCCGCTGGTCTTGCCTTCGTGTGGTGCACTTGGCTTTCTGGCTTCTTTAAAAATAAAGAAAGGCGCCAACCGCGTCCATTTCTTTATTGTGGCCGTCAGGGGGCCAACTATAAGTGGTTCACCTGTATGGCATAGGTGCCACGTTGACCCATAGGTCCATCCACGGGTGGTGCTTGGCCGCAAAAGGGCTGCGGTCCATGGTGGGCGGCCACAAACATTGCGGTCCATATGGTGTATCGATCCAGGCAGCAAGCAGCGAAAGTGCAGGCCCACAACTGCGAAGCCAGCACCTCTCTCTCCTCTCTCTCTCTGCCCCAAAGCCAGATCCTCGGAGGTGGGAGACAAAAGAAGCAGACAAGTGAGTAAGGTGGTAAGGGCGCAAAAGTGCACGCAGCACAAGGTAATGCACAATAGGGGCACATGGGAACCAGGTGAGACAGGTACGTTCCTACCGTACGCTCCCCCCCCCCCCCCACCAGGTAACCTACATGGCCCCTCCCTTACCCCTTACTGTATCCACAAAACACAACACTACCCATAAACATCTTCTTTACAAATCAACAAACGTCCCTACTGTCTTCCCCGTTCCTCCCATATACCAAATTCGTCTTCTCTCCCTCCTAACCAATCAAATTTGCCATTTTCCACTCTCATCAAAATTTGCCATCTCCAACTGAACATCAAAATTTGCCATTACCAATTCATCATCAGTCCCTCCTAAGGAGGGAGAGATGGAATCACCCCAATGTCTCATCCACGTCGTGATGCGTCTCACCAATCCACACAGCAATTCTCAGTTCCTGCACACAGAACAAAGAAAACACAGGTGTGGAGTCATCATCATCACCACAGGTAAGTGGCTGCGTATGGTGCGACAGGTTCATCAATCCTAACTATTTCCTAAATGACTTTAACAACTTTACATTACCCGGGGTCTTTCCCTGCCAATCCATTGGCCCTCTTACACTATGGGTTCTAAAAACCGATTCCCATTGACCAACTGTGGTGCTTTTCAATTTGGGGTCTCACTCCCCCGATTCATCTCCCGGTGCCCTCGCACAATTTCTGGGCTGTGGCGTGTACCTCTCCCAGTGGGTCTACCCACCTGCACACCTCCACCACTGCAGTTGCCTCCGAGCTTACCTGCTCCTTACCCTAACCTAACTACCTGGGGAAGGCCCTCTGGCGCTCTCCCCACTCGGTGCCCTCTCTGGCACTGGGCTGCCCGATCCACACCCGGGATCCTCAGGCACCCACTCACAACTACCGGCTCCCAGAGCCCACCTGCGGCCTCACCTGGCCGACATCCTCAGTGGTGGAGTGCCCAACCAACTACACACACTAACAGGCTACACGCCCAGCCATTTCCACAACACTAATGCACCCATTCACAATGCCATTCTGCAACCGCACCACAGATGCCAATATCCAACCACAATTTACCTGTACCCTCTACCTAACACTTACACTACCCGCCCCGGGATCCGTGATGGGGGTCCACTCTTCCCCCATTCACACCTTCGCACCATGCACACCACTCCATAGTTTCCACCATACTCACTCCACGACCATCCATTCCAATCCGCCATATATCCCACACACTCCAACTCTCTCCACACACCTGTACTTGCACACCTGTGCTCTCACACCTGGTGCCACCTGCACCCTTCTCTCCCCAAGCGCATTCGCGCTGATCCACAACACTCATTACTCACACACTGCTCCACACACCTGTCCAGTTCTCACACCTGTGCAATCACACCTGTTCAATTCTCACACAGCATCATCTCATCTAACTACTCCCCTCTGAAACTTGCGCTTCCCAGTCGTCCCTTTAAACTATTGCGCTCCCTCGTCATTATAATCCTTACTAATCTACCTGCGTCCCCACTACAGGTATCAGTCACTAACTAAACTTAACGTCACCTAATGTCATCTTCGCTAGATCCCTATCAATATCCTAACCCGCCCGGGCTAGTTTTCACTGCCATACACCCCATAATCTATTGCTCCTTTGCCCCCACCATGGGAAGGGTGGCAGGGATGCCACCCTTACCCACCGGGCCTATCGCTCCTCAATCCCCCAGTCCTCTGGCACTAATAAGCCCCCCTTATTCAGAGGTACTGGGTCCCGCCTCGGCATCTAAAGCCGAGGCAATCCACGGGGGCGCCTGCTCGCCGGTGTAAGGCCTTATCCGGTCGGCGTGGACGATCCGAGGGAGGGCTCGTGGCCCCATTTTGATCTTAATGACCACGTCACAGATTTGCGACAGGACGACTCCTGGGCCTTGCCAGGGGGAGGTGAGTTTTGGGCACCTTCCCTTCCGCCTCCGGGGATTAAAGAACCAAATCTTCATCCCCGGAGCGTATTGACTCCCCTGGCTCCGGTCGTCGTACCTGCGCTTCATCTTTTCCCCCGCCAGATGGAGTTGGCGGCGGGCGAAGGCATGGACTAGCTCCATGCCTTCCTCTAGGTGACGTGCGTACCCCTCCCTCGGCGGGTTAACCACTGTGTCTGGCACGGGACCGCATAGCAAGTCGGCGGGAGCCCGTAACTCCCGCCCATACATAAGCAACGCTGGACTGCATGCGGTGGCCCCGTGCTGGCTGGTTCGGTAGGCCATGAGCAAATAAGGGAGATGTTCGTCCCAGTCATCCTGACGGGTGGTGGTGAACAGTGCCAGTTGTTGGATTAGAGTTCGGTTGAATCTTTCCACCATCCCGTCAGATTGAGGTCTTAAAGGCGTTGTTCTGGTTTTCCGAATTGACAGGAGACTGCACACATCTTTTAGCAATTTGCTCTCAAAATTTCGTCCCTGGTCGGTGTGCAACTCCTGTGGAATCCCATGCCGGCACACAAATCCTTCCACGAAGGCCTGCGCTACCACCCCTGCTTCTTGGTTGGGGAGGGCGTAGGCCTCCGGCCACTTGGTGAAGTAGTCCATCACAACGAGGATGTACTTATTACCTAGGCGGGTGCGGGGTAGTGGGCCTAGGATATCCATGGCCACCCGCTCTAGGGGGGCCCCCACCTGGTGTAATTGAAGGGGGGCCCTCATCCTCCGTGCTGGTCCCTTTTTGGCAGTACAGGCGTCGCATCTCCGACACCAGTCCTGTATGTCGCGCCCCATATTCACCCAATAGAACCTCCGGCGGACCCGAGATATTGTCTTTGTCCTGCCCAAATGGCCGCCGGAGCGGGTACCATGAACCTGTTGCAATATGACGTTCTTGAATTTGTCAGGGACTATCACCAGCCAGGAAGTTCTATCAGAGGGAACCTCCACCCACTTGCGATACAAGATGTTGCCTTTCAATTCCAGGGTCTGCCACTGAGCCCAATATGCCTTTGTTTGTGCCCCGAGGGGGGTGACCTCTTCCCCCTTCGGTCTTTGCCCCAATTTGACCCATTGGAACACCGGCCCCAGAACAGGATCCTCCTGCTGGGCCGTGCTCCAAGCCAACTCTCCAAATTCCTCATCCGCGGTTAGTGGCAAAATTGGCCCTCTCACCCGGGTTGCCCGGACGACGAGAATCGGGGCGGAATCGCCCAATTGCTCCCTCTCCTCGTGTCTCGCACAAAATTTACAGTTTTCCCCCAGACAAGGACGCCGAGAGAGTGCGTCCGCATTACCATGGGCCTTCCCGGCCCTATGGGCCACATCAAAATCGTACTGCTGCAACTTTTCCAACCACCTTGCAATTTGGCCCTCCGGTTCCTTGAACCGAAGGAGCCATTGCAAGGAGGAATGGTCAGTTCTAACCAAAAATTTCCGCCCGTACAGGTACGGGTGAAAATGGTTCATGGCAGCCAGCATGGCCAATAACTCTTTGCGAGTGACGCAATAATTTCGCTCGGGCCTACTTAAGGCCCGACTATAGTAACCAATCACTCTCTCCACGCCCTCCTGTGTCTGAGACAAAACTGCGCCCAATCCTTCCTGGCTCGCATCCGTGTCCAGGGTAAATGCCCCGTCGCTAGTGGGGTAAGCTAGAAGGGGTGCGGATGTTAGACACCCCTTCAATTTTTGGAAGGCCTCGTGGCACTCCCGTGTCCAATTAAATCGCGTCCCCTTCTCCGTAAGCCGGTGGAGGGGACGGGCCAACTCCGCAAATTTCGCCACAAAGCGCCGGTAGTAGGAGCAGAGTCCCAAAAATCCCCGCACCTCTTTGATGGTACGTGGTGCGGGCCACTCCTCTACCGCTTTAATTTTGTCTGGGTCCGTTTTTACCCCCTCGCGGCCGATCACGTGACCTAGATAGGCCAACTCTCTTGCAAATAAAGTGCACTTACTCGGGTTCAGCTTCAACCCTGCCTGTCTGAGGCACCCGAACACCTGGTCCAAATTAGCTACTGCCTGGGGGAACGTTTGGGCATGTACCAGGACGTCATCCAGGTACACCAGGCATGACTGCCATGGCATGCCGCCTAGTACATGCTCCATCAATCTTTCAAAGGTGGCGGGGGCGTTACACAAACCAAACGGCATCACAGTAAACTGATACAGTCTCTTACCTGTGGAAAATGCCGTTTTCTCCTTCCCTGCCCTATCCATCTCCACCTGCCAATACCCACTCTTGAGGTCCAAAGTTGTGAACCAATTTGAGCCCGCAACGGCATCGAGGGTGTCATCAATTCTTGGCAGGGGATATGAGTCCTTGAGTGTCACGTTGTTTAGCTGGCGATAGTCCACGCAGAACCGCGTGGTCCCATCCTTCTTTTTGACCAGCACAACAGGTGACATCCAAGGACTTCCCGAGGGCTCGATCACGCCTGCGTCGAGCATTTTTTCAACCTGCTCGTCAGCTTCCGCCCTCTTGCTCCAAGGGAGCCGTCGGGCGGCCTGACGAATAGGCCGGGCCTCACCGGTGTGGATCTGATGTTTCACCAGGCCCGTACGTCCAATATCCTCGGTGGACAGGGAGAAGAGGTCCAAATGGGACCCAACCAGTTTGTGTAAGGCCTCCCTCTGGGTACCTCCCAACTCTACGCTACTACGATTTACCATCTCGCAAATGGGATCGGGCCAATTCCTACTTGTTATTGAAGGCTCCCCCCGGGGTCGGCTCGGCTGGACGTTCTCGCCCCTCACTGTCGCGACTTCCTCAACTGGGGTGCAGCCAGCTACCCTCGTGCCCCTTACTATAGTGCGTGGTTCTGTACTCATATTTATTACTCGGACGGCCACTACCGGTCCGTCCGTTTTTACAAGGATGCGGCCCACGATTAAACCCGGTATGGACTGTGCTGCCACCGGTTCGACCAGGCCGCAGGACTCCTGCCACGTTGGGCGAGCTGCCCACCGGGCCGGCACTATCGCCTCGGCCCTTGGGGGGATGGTCACGGCCTCGGAAGCCTCCAGCTCCGCTCTCTCGGCCGTGCTCACTCCCCCTAACGGCAGCTCTTCTACTCCCACCTGCAGGATCCCCCGGCACAAGTCGATTTTACAGCCGCTGGCAGTCAACAGGTCCAACCCTATTAAACATGGGTCGCACACCTCCGCCACCCAAACATCTATCTCCCTCCTTACCGACCCTAACTTGAGGGTCACAGAACCACGCCCTATGATCGGGGCCGTTACCCCGGTAGCAAGCTGCAAACTATAATTTTGCAGGCGCTGGATCTTATCCCAGCCACCTGCGCTCGAATCAAGGACCACAGGGCTGATGATCGTGACGCTAGCTCCTGTGTCCACTACGGCGTCTACCCCCACGCCGGCAATTTTGCATCTAATTGTCAGGCTACCGGTTCCAATTTGGCCACAATAAATGACCTGTCGCGTCAATGAGGGCTCTCCTCCATCCTCTGCTGCCGAACACCGCCCTACGTGCCCGACACCTTCTAGTTTCCCGGGGTCTGGCGGGGGGGGGGTGTCTGGGGTCGGCTAACCCGCTCCCCCCTGGGCGGAGTTGAGGACCTCAACCGCCGGGGATCATCCCGGCGCGTGGCTCGACAGTGCCGCGCCAGGTGACCCAGACGGTTGCAAGTATAGCACCTCACCTGGTAAGGTGTGTTGAAGAATTCGTAGCTGAGAGACTCACAGGACTCCAATGACCGGACACAGGTTTACAAAAGGTCTGGTTTATTAACTGGTTATTCACTTCATTCCATTTACCAAATAATACCGCATACTATAATGGATCAGGTTAACTCTTTTCCATGGTCCTTCTCGTTCGGCTGATGTTCCTCCGACACTCCCGTTGGTCAGAGCTCCTCGCAGCAGCTTCTCCCGATTCCACGTTTGCTCCCGTTTATATGGACAAACTGGATTTTAATCCCCTCTCCGCTGGTGCCCCGAGGTCATGCATGTACCAAGTCCTGGTATCAGCTCGCTCCCCTCCTGTTGTGAGTTCCGTTTACCAAACGATAGGGGGGTGCTTCAGCCAGGGGCTGTGACCAGGTGGACAAAAGATTATCATGTTCGGGCGCATTCCTGACTCATTTACAAACTCGTCTTTCACAGAGTTTGCATGTAAAATATATCTGCTTTGTTACCAGGTTAATTAATAAGTTACCAGTGCCAATTAATAAGTTACGCTGAGTTACACTTCCACAATTCCCTCATCTTTTTTGTTTTTTGTTTATATTAACCATTAATCTAAACATCAATATAAGTAAACAATCAATCACTACAAGTAAACATCATTACAAGTATAAGTAAATAATCAATCACTTTGGTAATCAAATTCCCTTGGGCATACACCGTCATCCTGCAAGAATCACAAAACATTTCGTTGGTCATTGACTCCTTCCATATCGTTCAATCTATTGCATTTGCATCACAAATATATTTTCAAAACAACACTTCACCATCACCAAGATACAACAATTTCACTTCATTTTCAAGTTTTGTAAAGCATCTGCACCATCTGGCAAAAAACGTTTGCCTCCACACAAATGTTGACTTTGTTTGAAAGGAAGGGCTGATCACTTGTGTTTGAATCCTGGTATGAAACATTTTCTCCTAATGTCTTCATAGCTCCTGCACTACTTCGTGTAGGATTTCGCTGTTGTGGTAACATTGCGGAGTCATAGACTGACCCTGCTCTCCTTGTAGCATTCTTGCCACTTTTTGCTGTAAACCATAGTAATTCCTGAACACGGCCTTCACCCAGTTGTAGTCGACTTGCCTCCACCCTCATTGTGAGTGGGCAGCAAGTATTGGTGTGGCGTTGATTGGCCAGCAAGATGTGGAACAGGGATGCCGGATGCATCCACAATGATGTTGGGACCATGGTGTTCAGGTCATTCATGGTCCTTACCAGGAGCAACCAGCAGAATCGTGCACAGCTGTTGTGACAAGGGCACAGCCGTTTTTTTTTTGCAGCTCCATGCTGGTTCCCCGGACGTTGGTGAAGTAATAACATATGTCCCCGCATTTCACAGAGGTTGCCGGTAAAATGTCGTTGTCCTGCAACTTCTGATGTGGTGAATGTTCGAAGCCTTCGAACAAGAGTAAGTGATCGCCTTTCTTTCATATGTTGCAGTGTGATCCAGGCAAATGGTCACATAAATTTCCTTGGTGAAGGTAAGCATTCATCTCCAAGTTACACGGGAGAATGTCTTCATCATTCTTTGAGAAAGAGGGTGTATGCCACGATTAACTTCATTTTTTTTAGCCACAAATTTTCTTTCTCGAACTTCTTCGCAATTCCGTTAGCAATCCCTCCAAAATGTGATCTCGTCTTATCCTTATGCTCAGTCACATCTGAATCTGCTTTCCGCACACACTGAATCAGATAGGGTGCATCTTACCATGAAATCAGCATAATCATGTATATCTTCCGACAGTTTCACATTCAACAATTTGTTGTTTTTCCTTAACACAAAAAGTTATATTCATTTATATGCGTCACACAAATAATATTCAATCAGGTATGTATTTTATTACTAAACTAAGAATAGCATTGTATATGATTACAATCACAAACGGGAATACCTAATTCCCAACAACAATTTTTTTTCAAACCAACAAATTAAGCATAATGTATTATTACCATAATTCCTCTCCACTTTTTCTTTTCCCTCTTTTTTCTAACAGTGTGTCACTCGTGGTGATATGAGTTCACTGATATTGTAATTGACACAACTCATAACATTGTCGTTATGCCATTATCTTAATTCTACTGTTTCATTTGCAACATCACTTGATTTAATCTTTTAATCTCAGTATTTATTCATATCATCATAACAATCTTTCTATTTTAGGTCCATATTTGTTTCTATTCTTATCACCCTCCTACGGTTTATCAATTTGTTCCAAAACACTGCAACCAAAGGTTTTAACCAAAGCTCTGCCAAACTATTTCCAATTTGAACTCAACATGCTAATTAAACAACAATTCAAAGAATTAACTTCAATGGGTCAACAAAACTCATTTTATAAACAGATCTAATTTTCCCATCCAATAATTTTCCTTGCCAAATGTCATATTGCAACACTTTAATAAACCTTCGAAAAATGTCTCCCAAATCAATAAATTCCCTTTTTACTTCCCAAATACTCATCTGTAAATTACATATTCAATTACAGTTTTTTCCCATTTGTTCGGCCTAAATGGCCACTGAAGTGGCTGCCAACATGCAGTACCGTTTTTATCTACCAAGCAAGTATTCGTCCACATAAGATCTCTACCAAAATGTTGTTTGTAAAAACAAATCTGGGATTTCTGATTACATGGATGCACACTCTCAGGACATTTCAGGCTGCTTGTTAACAATCCACTACGATTAATTAATTCCTTTACCCACAATCAAATAATTAGTACAAATTGAGGATATTATCCCTATCACATTCATTTATAGATTCATTATGTTGGATCTAAATTTTCTCCCACTGCTGCAAGGAAGAACAATAGCTCTAATAAGTCTTTGTAATATCTCACTTCATTTACCCAGCATCGAAGAATTTATTTACTATCCATTCCCATCTGTTAACCAGTGACTTTGTTTGAACTCCAAAACTTAATTTGATGAATCCCATGTGTATGGTACCACTTATTGAAACCCCTACTTTTGTAGAATATCCAAGTAAGTGTTTTTTTTTTTTTTACACCCCCTTAACTGTTGCTCATCCATTTCTATGCACCCAGTGAGTACTACTGACACCAGTATGCCAATATAGGTGTGCGAGATTAACAAATATGTTGCAGGTACACGTAACAGCGCGTTCTGAGTATAAATAACGTAACAGCGCGTTCATGTCTGCCCCTTGGTTTAAGATGCACAATGCATTCCGTTTTAAAACTCACAATTGTTCAAATCAGCAAGATTTTCTTTACTATTTTCCCATATCATCTATGCCTAATACACATCCATACATGCAGCACAATTTATATGCTGATAAAATTCAAGTTTATATATATATATATAAATCCATGAGCAGAGTATTCTGGGAAGTCAGTGTAAGACCTCTCCCAAATTTGGATAATTTTGTACTCCCTCATTTCTTTTTATGAAGCTCATATCCATAAATAGCTATTATTCTCATATAAATTCTATCAAAAATGGAATCCCCAAATTACTCACAATTTTACTATTTAATTAATGGCTGCTCATAACACAGCACATCAAATCTTTATATTCCATCTCCCTTGACAAAAGAGATAATGTTCATAATCAAATTTTATTTCTATTTTATTTTACGGATTCTCTGCATATTCAATCCCATCCACATAAAACTATCCATTTCCAGACAGGCACACTGTCGGTGTCAACAATCTTGTAAGATTGATACACAAAACAATAAAAACACTAACATTGACACACAAAAAATACACACACACATGCATTATGCGTATTTGTTTGCATTGGAACTATTATTTACAGATCAAGATGGGTGTCAATTTTATTTCAATTTCATAAAATTTGTCCTTCAATTTTTTATAAATGCTAATACACAAATGGACCAAAAAGTTTATTCTTAGAAAACCCCTATGATGTCACATTTAAATTACCCTTTCAGTTCCCACAATAATTTATCCAAATTTGACTACACACCCATTTACATGTCAGTCGACCACTGACTTATCAATCGTGTGGAACAATAGTCCGAAATTCCCACCTGATCATCATGTGACCCTTGTCCCTTGGTTTAAAATTTGCAAAGCAATTGTTCCAACTTTGTAAATTTAAAATTGTGTGCCCAACATAAAAGATCCAATTTCGGCATTTGATCAATTAATTATCAATTTGCTTACAAGCAAAAGAAAAAATGAATAATTCTTGCTCCGAAAACTTTTCAGACCCAAGAATCATCGACAGTTATTCATGTTTGTCCAGTAATCTAATTTGTTGAGGCCAATCGTCATTTGGGATTTGTCGCAATGAAGGCCTAATCATTGTCTGAGGTATCGGTCAGCACTGGTACCCTTGATCTTGGTTTACCCTATGAACTTGTCTTTCTTTTGGTATACGGACATCCTCTTTTCCAATGTCCCATCCGTCCACACTTGAAACACCGGTTTCTGTCGTTGTCTAATCTGTGCACCTGTGCACTTGTATTCTCTGTACCGTCCTTTTTGGGGAGACAACTGGAAATCAGATGGGACAACTGTCACTTTCATTCCTAATTTCGAGGGCAGTTGTGCATTTGTCTCCTCCACTGTATCCTGTATCCTTTTTATTTTAAATTCTAGATCCGTTATCCGTTCTTGCTGTTCCCGTTGTCTGGATTCACCATCCCAAAGATGGAATGCAAGCCAGTCTACCGTTAGATTCTGTCTCTTTCTGGCTTTCAATCTTTGTTCTAATCTTTCCAATCGACTTCGCTCAAATGTACCATCTCTTGGAAACTCCTCATCATTCCCTTTGTCCACAAATACCAATTCTCGACCTGCCTTATAGCTTCGGCACCATAACGGTCGTACATATGATGTGTACAAGTACTTTTTTTGTGGAATTTCTGGTTGTCCTTGTGTATTCTTGCAGGCTCCATTTCCCATTCTGCCTTTTATCAAAGTAGCGTTGGATGTGTTGTAGCTTGTTCCCGGTTCCTCTAAAGCTTCACTCGTACCTCCAGGAAGGATCTCTCCACCTGTTCACACGGTGATTTCCAGAGAATCTCCCTCAGCTGTGGCTTTTGCACAATCCAATCTCACAGATCAGTATTTGCAGATGAGCCAAAGGGTCAGTATGAAATGGGTGAATCCTCAGGTGTCCGCTCTGTTGACGGGGAAATCACACAATGGTAACCGCACATATATATCTGTATATAAACTCACCACCTTGCTCAATTTTCCCAGGTTGTCTCCACATTGATAATATCTCGCAAAGATATCAAAGCTTCTTTCTTGAGACCGCATTTTCATCAATCAAACAATCAATATATTCAATTCAATTTATTCAGTTCAATTTATTCAGTTAATTTTATTCAATTAAATTCAATCAATTAGATTCAATCAATCAACAATTCAATCAATTATTCAATTTCAATTAATTCATCAATATTCATCAATAAATCAAATTAATCATTTTGGATGACTCCTTGCATAAGCCCTTTCCCCAATGATATCAGGACAGGTCCATCCATTGACTGAGATCGAATTTTATCGGTCGTCACCTCTGGTTCGTACCTCATGTCAATTGATGAATCACCGTCCTGTCCTAGGGTCATATCTGACATATTTCCCCATTTTGCCTGGTCTCCACAAATTTTCTTTGCAACCACTAAAGGCAACTCATCCTTCATTCGTGAGACAGCCAAAATGGATGGCAGATATTAAAGTTCATTGGAAAAAATATCTCATCATTTTTTCCTTTAATAGTACCCAAAATCTCTTGGCAATTTAAATTTCGTAAAACTCCTGAAATAAGACTGTAAAATTCCTTCAATCATGCTAAATTTTGAAACTCCATCGCTTGTAACACCCAATTTATCCCATAGGGCTTGAAAGTTCTTTCCCAAGTTCATGCAATCATTCTGCATTTGAACCCTATGATATCATTCATAATAATCATCATGATTTTATAGTCATGGTCATATCATAGTCATCTATTTAAACGAACATTTCCTTTATCACCACAGCTATGTGGTATAATCAACACTAGAATAAAACTGTACATAGCAACAGGCTACCTCATGGCCACTTAGTATACCTATTGACAATAAGTCATAACAATATCGAATAATCATTGAACAATTCAAAAATCGCTTCCACTGCTCCAGCCGCAGCATTCGTCATTTTGTCTGCTCATCCGCATGACCAAAACGAAATAAAGGGAGCTCAACCATTACACAGCGCTTTTAATGGCGCATGCCATAGGACCTCAACGCAATTTCGACTCAGCCAGAAAAACGAGCAAATTTTGCAGGATGTTAACTGGAATTAGTCGTGAAAATATATCCAAAATACACAAAATACCCACCTACAAAAATAAACAACAAAACCCAAACAAACCCAAGGTCGACCATATTACACAATTAAATTACACCTTAAATTATTCATTAAATTACTCATTAAATTACTCATTAAATTACTCATTAAATTACATCATTTCAGCATCGTATTGATTGCTGAAATGTTCATGGGTTTGAACACACCTTAAAAGAGGTATGCTTTGCGGTTTTGCCCACCTACCACGTTTAATTAAATTACATCATTTCAGTATCGTATTGATTGCTGAAATGTTCATGGGTTTATACACACCTTAAAAGAGGTATGCTTTGTGGTGTTGCCCACCTACCACGTTGAATTAAATTACATCATTTCAGCATCGTATTGATTGCTGAAATGTTCATGGGTTTATACACACCTTAAAAGAGGTATGCTTTGTGGTGTTGCCCACCTACCACGTTGAATTAAATTACATCATTTCAGCATCGTATTGATTGCTGAAATGTTCATGGGTTTATACACACCTTAAAAAGAGGTATGCTTTGTGGTGTTGCCCACCTACCACGTTGAATTAAATTACATCATTTCAATTAAAACATCGCTTCTACTGCTCCAGCCGCAGCATTCGTCACTTTGTCTGCTCATCCGCATGACCAAAACGAAATAAAGGGAGCTCAACCATTACATAGCGCTTTTAATGGCGCATGCCATAGAAACTCAACGCAATTTCGACTCGGCCAGCAAACGAGCAAATTTTGCAGGATGTTAACTGGAATTAGTCGTGAAAATATATCCAAAATACACAAAAATACACACCCACTCAAATAAATAACATTTATTCCGTTCAACAGAACAAACATTTCCTCTATCATGACATGCATGTCTTCAAAATTATATGACCAAGAGGAAAGTAAAATTAATTAAAAACTGCGGGCAGTGATGATCCGGGGACCATACCGCTCCATCCTGATTGGACGAGTGCATGCTAGAGTCGTTAACAACGACAGTCCAGATCCGATTGTTCAAAATTTCAACTCAATCGATCGAAAAATGAACGCAGGGATGCATTTTAAAGGTGCAGTGGCACTAACTGAGTTGCCACGAATATGGCCACAAAATTGCCAATATGGCCATCACAAAATATTTTCCTTAATCAATTGGCTCATAGCATAACCAATCTGCAAGTATTTCATCCGAAGATGTATCTCTGAGGACTTTAAATTAAATAAGTCATTTATAAATCAACGAGTTAATTTATTAAATGATTAATCAATAAATCAAAATTTTCCTTGACAGCCACATCACTTGGTCAGTGTCATGTCCAAATATCAGCTTCCTTACTCAACAGGTGCCTGAGTTAATGTAATGTAATTACTGTAATAAGATTACTGCAATTACTGTAATGATTACTGTAATTACTGTAATTACCGGAACTGTAATTACTGTAATTACCTCAGGTAATTAGCATCAGCAAAACACAACATTTGAATGTTCCCAAAACGTTGGAGCAAAACGTTGCAACAACGAAAGTGAAACGTTGTAGCGACGTTGTGGAAACGTCAGCAAAACACAACATTTGAATGTTCCCAAAACGTTGGAGCAAAACGTTGCAACAACGAAAGTGAAACGTTGTGGCGACGTTGTGGAAACGTTTTACAACAACATTATTTCAATGTTGCAGGAAAGTAATGTGAAAAACGTTCCCAAAAATGTTCTCTCTTTTTCTGTCTCTCTTTCTGTCTGTCTGTGTCTCTCTCTCACTTTCTGTCTCTCTCTGTCTATCTCTCTCTGTCTGTCTGTCTGTCTCTCTCTATGTGTCTGACTATCATCTTTATCTCTGTTTGTCTCTATGTCTCTCTCTCTTTCTCTCTCTGTCTATCTCTCTCTGTCTGTCTCTCTTTCTCACTTTGTCTCACTCTGTCTATCTCTCTCTGTCTGTCTCTCTCTATGTGTCTGACTATCATCTTTATCTCTGTTTGTCTCTATGTCTCTCTCTCTTTCTCTCTCTGTCTATCTCTCTCTGTCTGTCTCTCTTTCTCACTTTGTCTCACTCTGTCTATCTCTCTCTGTCTGTCTGTCTGTCTCTCTCTATGTGTCTGACTATCATATTTATCTCTGTTTGTCTCTATGTCTCTCTTTCTTTCTTTTCTCTCTCTCTCTCTCTGTCTGTCTGTCTGTCTCTCTTTCTGTCTCTCTCTGTGTTTCTCTCTCTGTCTGTCTGTCTGTCTCTCTCTATGTTCTGAATTTATCCCATTAAAATCCCATTAAAATCTTATTAAAATCCCATTAAAATCTTATTAAAATCCCATTAAATCTTATTAAAATCCCATTAAATCTCATATCTTGTCACCCTTTGCATTGTTGAAAGTAATTAATTCCGTAACTCAATATTACCTCTATTTATATATACTAGGGCGTGCCCGCACGTACGCGCTTGCCCGTACGTGCTTGCAAAAAAAAAACACACGTGCAAGCAACAACAAAAACTTTGAAACCACGTGGCAGTAACGACCACAGAACCCCCCTCCTATTTACATCAAATGGTTTGGTCCATTCGCAGAGCCAAAGCGAACGGCTTGCGAGTACGGTGACCATACCTTGGGACCCACTTGTCCGATTAATTTCAAACCTTGACAAATTTTCCATTCCTTCCCTTCCTGATCTTTCGATGTAGGGCTGGGTTCTTTTTTTTAGGATCATGTTGCATCGAGCATTATTTTCCAAAACAGTGTGAACATTAACCCACACCAAAACCTCTGACATCCCACCATTAACACCTATTGGTGCCGAATCAGTACGCATCACCCCTTCTATGAGCCTCGACCAGAGGGTGGTTGTTACTCACAAACACCATTTCCTGTAATTATCTCTCATAATCAGGATAAATTTGGAACAGCCCTTAAACTAACACCAAGCAGATCATTTTTTATATTTAGGTTGGGGTTTCACACAAACTGGTTAACTAAATAATACAGAATTATTTTTCGTTAAAAACAACAGCACTGGTTCCGTGTCACCCATGCTATTTATCTGGCAAATTTCATCAAAAAAAACAACAGCACTGGTTTTGTTTCACCCATGCTATTTATCTGGCAAATTTCGTCAAAAAAAAACAACAGCACTGGTTTTGTTTCACCCATGCTATTTATCTGGCAAATTTCGTCAAAAAAAACAACAGCACTGGTTTTGTTTCACCCATGCTATTTATCTGGCAAATTTCGTCAAAAAAAACAACAGCACTGGTTTTGTTTCACCCATGCTATTTATCTGGCAAATTTCGTCAAAAAAAACAACAGCACTGGTTTTGTTTCACCCATGCTATTTATCTGGCAAATTTCGTCAAAAAAAACAACAGCACTGGTTTTGTTTCACCCAAGCGTCCTGCAAAACGCTTTGCTTCTCGCAAAACGTCCGCCAATGGGAAGTAAAGGGAGGGAAAAAAACGGGAGCAAGAGACAGGGTGCCGGAATGGACATGAGGGACAATGAGGGACAGTGAGGGAGTGTTGGTATGCAATTTTTATCCAATCGCCATCTTTCATAGTAATTCTGGACCGGCATTAGGTGGGATTGTCTGTCATGAATTTATTTGTTGATCGAACGAGTTTTAATTTGTCTAAATCCGACCAGTCGTTTCCAAAGATATAAGCCTTTTTGTCGCAATACCATATTGGAAATATATATATATATAAATATAATTCCCTTTCCCGGTTCCCTGTCGCTCGCCGAGCGCCGAGCAAGTCGAGTGCTTTGAACAAGTGCAAAAAAAAAAAAAAGAAGTACTTTATACGTGTACGGGTGGGTAAACGAGTGTACCGGCCTTACACGTCCTGGAAGCAAACGGTCGCAAGGTGCACGCTTGCTCCGTTTGCTCGCAGGTCACAGTAAGACCCTTAATGACCAGCGCAAAAATACGTATTTACAGAAATCATTTAGAGAAAAAAAACACGAATAAATTGCTACAGTCGTTTAACACGTTTCATCCTTGTATTTCCTATGGACAATCGCCAGTCCCACACACCAAATCCTCCATCTTCAGAATTCATATTTCATAATGGACAGATCCCCAAGAGGTCATGCTCACCTTGACCCTTGACGACGTCCACTCGAAATTCCAGCGGTGCCTCCAGATTGTTGAAGAATTCGTAGCTGAGAGACTCACAGGACTCCAATGACCGGACACAGGTTTACAAAAGGTCTGGTTTATTAACTGGTTATTCACTTCATTCCATTTACCAAATAATACCGCATAATATAATGGATCAGGTTAACTCTTTTCCATGGTCCTTCTCGTTCGGCTGATGTTCCTCCGACACTCCCGTTGGTCAGAGCTCCTCGCAGCAGCTTCTCCCGATTCCACGTTTGCTCCCGTTTATATGGACAAACTGGATTTTAATCCCCTCTCCGCTGGTGCCCCGAGGTCATGCATGTACCAAGTCCTGGTATCAGCTCGCTCCCCTCCTGTTGTGAGTTCCGTTTACCAAACGATAGGGGGGTGCTTCAGCCAGGGGCTGTGACCAGGTGGACAAAAGATTATCATGTTCGGGCGCATTCCTGACTCATTTACAAACTCGTCTTTCACAGAGTTTGCATGTAAAATATATCTGCTTTGTTACCAGGTTAATTAATAAGTTACCAGTGCCAATTAATAAGTTACGCTGAGTTACACTTCCACAGGTGCTTGTCTCCGGAATTCCAAATTTCCCCCCCTGTAGGTCCGAATTGGATTACCCGCTCGTGGTCCACCGCGGGCCACCTCCGGGGCCGCCTGCCATGGTCCAGGTCCCGCCAGGCGCTGGTCCACCAGCCTCCGGACCATGCCCGCCAGGTCAGGACTCACGTCGGGGGCGGGCCCCCTAAGGGGTCCGCCCTCCATCGGGGGTCCCACCTGGCGGACCGCCATTGCGAGACGCTCGCCCCCCCCGGGCCAGGGGCCTCGCTGCTTCCCAACGGGCCGCAGCGTCAGCCGCCTGGCTCAGAGTCTGCGGGCGCCACATGGCGAGCTGTTGCCGGAGCTCAATATCCGGGAGGGCCTGGATAAAATGGTCCAGCGCCAGGCTTTCCCGGGAATCCGCTGCCATGCTGGCATGTGCGATCCCCACTGCGCGGCGAATGTCGTGGGCAAGTTCCCCGATGGCTTCCTGGGGCTTGCGTTTTCGCAGCGCGAGCTGAGCTTTAACAAGCTCGCTCTGCTGTTCAATGCCGAATCGATTAATTAGGGCGTCGCGGAGGGCTGGCAGGGTGAGAGCACCCGCTGGTAATGCCGTCAGCACCTCCGCCGCCGCGCCGCGCAATGCGGCCACCAGGTGTACTCCACCTTCGTCCTCACCCCAACCGTTGCCCTTACACACACAGTCAAACTGCGCCAGGTACGCGCGTAGATCACTCTTGCCGTCATACGGCGCGAGTGGGACCTTGTGGGACCACCTCGCATGCGAGTCGTTGCCCGCCTGCCGGACCCCGTGCGTCGCCCCTTGCGGGGTCAGCGCGGGGCCGAACCGGCCGGGCCCCCACAGTACATTACCCCCAAGGGGCTCTCGTGCCTCCCCGGTCCCTCCAACAACTACCCCTGTTGGTGTCGATGCATGGGTCACACCTCCGCAACCCGCTACCCATTCCATACCACCACAACCTTGCTCACCCACACCTCACACCTCTCGTTCCATACCCTCCGGACCAGCCATACACCTCACTCGTGGCCTCTCACGAACATCCGGGTCTATCTCGACCCCCAAGCTTATTAAATCACCTGGCGCATCATACGCACGACCATATTGGTCACCACTTACACCGGGTCCTCTTTCTCTTCGCTTCTCCTCCATCACCTGCGAATCCCTCATCCGGTTAATGAGCACATCATCACGATCCGAACACAGACTTTGGACCAATTCTTTTACTTCCTCCTTTATCTCTTTCTTATCCTCTCTCCGTCGCTTCTTAATTTCGCTCACCCCTTCTTCCACTTCTTCTAATTTCTGCTTCACCTCCTTCATCTCTTCGTGCGCCCCTTTAAGTTCTTCCTCTAACTCCACTTTATTTTTTTCTATGTGCTCCCGCACCTCCCGCTCTTTAACCTCCATCACCTCTACCACCTTGTCCATTTTCCTCATCAGGTCCTCATGTACCGTCTGACACTCTTTTTTAATTACCCCTACGTCCTTTTTCATCTCCTTCTGTGTCGATTTTAAACCCTCTATTACCGCTGTGTTCTTCTTTACCTGGTCCCCCAACTCCTTTTGTCCCACTGTCAGTTGTTCTACTCCCAGCGTCAGGTCCTCTATGCCCCCTTGCAATTTTACAGTCCCCTTTCTCACCTCCTTCTCCATGCGCTCCTTACAGTGCCTCACCTCCTCGCGCACTCCTCCGACCTCCTCACTCACACCTCTTCTGATCTCTTCTCCCATCACTTGCATCTCCTGTCCAGATGCCACCCTCATCTGCTCCATTTCCTCCCTGTGAGCATCCAGTTTGGTTTCTACCCCCATTCTGACCCCCTCTATCTGCTGCCCCATTTGTTTAACTTCCCTTTCCGCTTGGTCCCTCATGTCCCTCAATTTGCCTTCCATACTGTTTTCTAACCCCTCTAACCCATTTTTCACTCCCTCTATCTGATTCTCCTGGGCAGCCATTCTATTTTCTACCCCCATTAACCCATGTTTCACCCCTTCTATCCCATTGTCTAACCCCTCTAATTTCTTGTCTAATCCCTTACCGGTACCCCTCGCTTCGTCCCTCATTACCCCCATTTGGTTTCCCATTACCCCCAATTGCTCACTCTGAGCATCCATCCGGTTCCCCATTTGTCCCATACTGCTTTTCAAACCTCTAATTTGGTCTCCCAATTGCTCACTATTCTTTTCCATAAGGGCCGTCATTTGCATAAAAAAAAGATTCAAATCCCCCGGTGGCGCTACCACGGTCGCGGGCGTGGACGCCGTGGCCATCTGTGAGGCGCCATTTTCCGCGCCCGCTACCTCGTGCGTGACGGCGCTATTTTGCGAATCTGCTACCCTCACTGCTTCGCTCTCCTTATGTCCCTCATTTTGGTCCTGGACCGACCCTGCCTCACTCTCCTCTACCGGACCCCAGCCGACTTGGTCTGCAATAGCGCGACTTTCAAAATTCGGGTTTTTATATTTTGTAAAACACAATCAAATTTCGCCGTTATAATTTCGAGCGCGGGAAACGCGCTCCGGATCGAATTCTACCTCCCAACACCAATTGTTACCCTAGTGGTACAATTGGTGTTCCAAAATTTGGGCCTAATAAATTTAGTCCCAGGTCCGAATCCGACACTCCTGACACCAATTGTTACAGACGCGGTTGTGGATGTTGGTTTACCGAGCGGTTTGGTATGACCGCGTCTGCACGTTTACCCGATTATACTCGAACGTTTGCCGAGTCGCGCTACGCTAAATCAATTGAGGAAAAGGACACAACGGCTGGGTTAAAATGACACGACACCAAGGGTTCAGTTCTCAAGACCTCTGGAGGAGGTTATAATATTGCGGAAGGTCAGATTACAGGGATGAGAGGTACAACATAGGAAGGTAGGCACTTAGTTACGGTCTTATAATAGCCCCGACAGACGACAGATAAACAGGACAAAACTGACTCACACGGGGATTGATGGCAAGGAAAGCGGGTAGTCGATGGCTCAAGGTGCACTCTTGGCTCAAGGACAGAATCGACCCGGTCCGGTCCAAAGATGCGGGGAGGTATCGTCGCGCTGGGGGTGGCGTCCTTTGCTCTCCGTAGTTCAGGCGCATCTGACCTCACATCCGGTTAGTCGTCGCGTATATCCGGCGGGGAGTGACACGCCCTCGGCTCGTTAGCTCCGCCCCAGATGGAATCGGCCCGTTGCTTCTCATTGGGTGCGGGGGTTACCGGCTCCGCCCTTGACGAGGGGCCGACAGGCAGCCCCTTCGTGGTAACCCCGTCGGTGCACATGGGTAATGGCGGCTAAACGAGCCGGAATGAGGACGCACACTCCCCGCGCGCGCCGTTGTTGTAGTTGTTGTAGTTGTTGTTGTAGTTGTTGTTGTAGTTGTTGTTTGGGGAAGAAGATGGGAGGAGGTATGGGAAGGTCCTAAACTCACTACTGGTGCCATATAATCACATTCTGGTGCAACGAAGAGTCAGAATTAATGGAAACGAGTCCTTAACTGACAGAGACTAAGAATAACTAGCAAGATGTCCGAAAGTTGTCTACGTGAGATGCGGTGGACCTGGGCACGACATTTAATGGGGGAAAAAGGGGAAGGTCGGTTCTACAGAGTGTTGTTTACAGACAATGGGACTAGGGAATGGGGGATTGGGGATAGTTGGGGAGTATTGGGGAAATAGGGGAATATTTACAAGCGGATATGGAGGCCAAATCCCATATTCGCAACAATATATATATATATATATATATATATATATATATATATATATATATATATATATATATATACATATATATATACACAGACTTGCCATTTAATGTGGAATATATATTTTTTCTTGACTTGGGTTTACTTTCTGAACTCGGTATATCAATCTGGTGAGTTTCTTTTACGCTTCGGTGATTTATTTGTTAAAAGAACCACGTCACTGATTGTCTGTCGCAGCAAGAAATCAATAACAGGATAATATCACAGGTGGCGTGACAAAATGTACGGACAGGTACATTTGACGATTGGCTTTACAATCGGGTATATAAGGGTTGTTGCGTTCTGTATTAGTGGAAAACAACTGCTGCACGTCTACAAAAGTTATTGCCGCTTCCCCTGGAGATGGTCCGTCAACTCGACAATGCTGTTTGTCATTTAGTGGTGGCTTTACGAAATTCCGGCATGAAACAGCGTGCTATTGCTCGGCAGTATGGCATCACTCAAGGTCAGGTGTCAAAGATCCTGAAACGAAATGCTCAGAGGGGTGTCCCTACTCCAATACCGAGGTTGGGACATCCCCGCAGAACCACAAGGAGGGATGATCGCCAGCTGCACCGGTTAGTCCGCAATGGCCGTACCAAGTCAGCTAATCGGCTTAGGGCTGAGTGGCAGCAACTGACAAATGTGCCTGTATCCAGAAGGCTAGTCAACCAATGACTGGTTCAAGCAGGCTGTCCTGCCAGGCATCCCCTGAGAAAGCCACATCTGACCAGACAACACCGCCAGCGCCGATTGCAGTGGGCCAGAGAGCACCGTCAATGGCAGCCAGGACACTGGAATCACATGATCTTCAGTGACAAGTCTAGATTTCTGGTCTATCGTCAATATGGCCGCGTCCGAGTGCGCAGACAAGTGCATGAAGCCTACAACAAAGATTGTATAGTGCCAAGAGTCCAAGCTGGAGGTGGTGGGGTGACCGTTTGGGCTGCTTTTCATGCAGGGGGCAAAACTGACCTGGTTGTTCTGAATGGAAACCTGAACCAGTTCAAGCACAAGGCCATTCTGGAAGAAACATTGCTTCCATTTGTTCATGCAGCCTTTCAAGGAAACTTTGTCTTCCAAGATGACAATGCACGGCCTCATCGTGCTCGCATGATCCAACACTTTCTTGCTGACCGTGGTGTAGAACATATGGAGTGGCCTGCCATGTCCCCGGATATGAATCCGACAGAGAGCTTGTGGGCAGAATTAATGCGTCAAATCGACAACTTGGACCAGCAGCCTGCCTCTGTGCGCGAATTGCAGCAGGCTATTGAAACTGCATGGCAAGCGATTCCTGTCCAAACATTGGCAAATGTCGTGAACAGCATGCCTCAATGTGTACGTGCTCTCCTGAATGCTCGTGGGGGTTACATGAAGTACTGAACTGTAATTTTACTGTCCGTAATCCCAGTCGTAATTTAACTTTTGTTTTTGTTAAAAAAAAAAAATTGGGCTCGTGTGCAAAATAAAGAGATACTTCTGGAAAACGCACAGAAGTTTAACACAGTACTGTCCGTGAATTGAGTTCGATATCAGTTTACATCACTTTCAAGGATCAATTTATTTGCTTCGAAATGTCAAATGTGGTTTTTGTTTCTTTTAAAGGTCACATTAACAAAATCTAGAATAATTTCAACATAATTCCAATGAACGTTTGGTTCTAAGTCATCTTGAAAAGTAAGTTCACCCCCACAAAAAAAAAAATTCCATATTAAATGCCAAGTCTGTGTATATATATATATATATATATATATATATATATATATATATATATATATATATATATATTTATATATATGTTTATATATTTAAACCACCGGTCAAAAGTTTTAGAACACCTCAATTTTTCCAGTTTTTATTCAAATTTACACAGTTTAATGTCTCAATGTACTCTGAAATTAAGCATAGAACAAATAAACAATTGGAGATAAAAAAAGAAATCATAGAATCATTTTGTTTAACAAAATTTCATTTAAATTTTAGACTCAGCAAAGTAGCCACCTTTTGCAGAAATAACCGCCGAACACTCTCGTGCCATTCTTTCTGCAATGGAAATCAAATATTGTTCAGGAAGTTCTTCCCAACACTGTTGCAGAAGTTCCCACAACTGTGTTGCACTTTTAGGTTGCTTTGCTTTCACCCTTCTGTCCATTTCATCCCAAACGAGCTCAATGGGGTTTAAGTCTGGAGACTGTGCTGGCCATTCCATGATTTGAAGCCCACCGTGTTGTTCTTTTCCTCGAAGGTAGTTTTGACATAGCCTGGAGGTGTGTTTCGGGTCATTATCTTGCTGTGGGATGAACCGCTGACCAACTAGGCAATTACCAGCTGGGTATTGCATGGCGCTGCAAAATGCTGTGGTGGCCCTTTTGGTTCATGGTATGCCAGTCACTCTGTGCAAGTCGCCCACTCTGGATCCAGCAAAAGAGCCCCAGACCATCATGCTTCCTCCTCCATGTTTGACAGTTGGTGTCACACACTGAGGAACCATCCTTTTGCCTCCTCGACGGCATACAAAAACCCTGCATGATGAACCAAAGATTTCAAATTTTGATTCATCGGTCCATAAGACCTTCTTCCAGTCTTCAGTAGTCCACTGGCGGTGCTTCATGGCCCAGGCAAGCCTCTTTTTCTTATTTTGCCATCTTTGCAATGGCTTTCTTACTGCCACTCGACCTGTCAAACCTGCAGCTCGAAGTCTTCTCTTCACAGTTGAAACTGAGACTTGCTTACTTCGAACAGTGTTAAGCTGTGCTTGAAGCTGTTGTCCTGTGAGCCGCCTATCATGCAAGCTGTTGACTCTCAGAAACTTTTCTTCTGATTCTGTTGTGGCTTTGGGTCTGCCAGACCTCTTCCTGTCAGAGTTTCCTCCAGTTTCCAATGCACTACTTCCTGCAGTGCAATATTGTCCAAATAATGCTTCAGAGGGTGTAACAACAGACTGTTCCAATACTGCTTTTATACAGATAGGGGGTTTGTAATCAAGTAATCAGCAGAGGTTGGGACACCTGTAGGAATTGTTTGGATCAACTTTCAAGGCTTAACTAACTTACATTGCTGCAGAACAGCTGTAAGCTGTTAACCCATTACTTGTTCCCTGAAGAAGGCCTTTTTGTACAATATAACTGTGCAATTTATATTATTTTCCCGCTTTTGCTCACCTAAACTTATTTTTTAACCTCGAGCAGTTTACTGCTTACCTTTGTACCATTTCGGGTTATTCACTGGACATTAAACTGTGTAAATTTCAATAAAAACTGGAAAAATTGAGGTGTTCTAAAACTTTTGACCGGTAATGTATATATTGTAGCGGCTACCGCTGTGTTTTCACAATCGCCTTGCACCTATTAAGGACGCGGAGCGATCGCCATGCCGGGCTCGTCCAGGACGCCCGGGCAGGCCCGCGCTCAACTTGCCAGGCCTCGGTCGGGACGCCCGGGCATGCCCGGGCATGCCCGGGCAGGCTCGCCCTCAACTTGCCAGGCCGCAGCCAGGACGCTGGGCCACGCCCCCTCTCGCCTTTCCTGGGCAAACGCTCCGGGATAATATGTATATATATTGCTGCCCGATAAACGGGCTTTTCAGAGTGCCTGAGTGTTTGGTTTGATTAAAGCAACTCGGATGAATTCCAGCTTTTTGTCGCGTCCATTCTTCCGATCGACGTGGGAGCCCCAGCTCCTTCATTGGTGACCTACCGACATGGACACGGCAGTCGCCCTTAAACTGCCTACCTTCTGGGAGGCTCACGCGGCGGTTTGGTTCGCACAGGCGGATTCCCTGTTCGCCCTGCGAGGCATCACGGCCGACGACACCCGCTTCCACCATGTGGTAGCAGCGCTCGGTTCGGCCACCGCGGCCCGCGCCCTGCACCTCCTCGAGAGCCCGCCAGCCGCTGACAAATACGGCGCGATTAAGAAGCTTCTCCTCGACGCTTTCGCCCTCCCATCGGCGGAACGCGCACGGCGCCTGCTCGACCTGCCCGAGCTCGGCGACACGCGCCCTTCCGAGCGAATGGACTACATGCTTTCACTGCTCGGCGAGCACTCTCCGGCATTCCTGTTCCGGGAGCTGTTCCTCCGTCAGCTGCCTAACCCGGTACGCCTCGCCCTGGCAAGCACGACGATCACAGATCCCCGGGCCCTTGCCAGAGAAGCCGACAAGATCTCCGCCGCAGGACAGCGCATCGCAGCAGCGACATGGGACCCACCGCCGTCCGACGCAACACCCATGGCGTCCGAGCACCCGGCACGGTCGACGACCGAACTGCCGACGCAATTGGCGGCCACTACCCCGAGCCGACCACCTCCAGCACGACGACCGGGGCCTCCACCTGACCAAGCGTGGTGTTACTATCATGCCAGGTTCGGACAGAAGGCCCGGACATGCCGACCCCCGTGCACCTTCGGCAGGCCGGGAAACGGCCGGGCCGGCGTTCATTACCAGCCATGAGCGCCGGCCACACGGGCAACTTACTGTTCATCACGGATAAAGCGTCCGGACGGCGCTTCCTGTGCGACACCGGCGCCCAACTGAGCGTCATACCCGCCTCTGACCAGGACAGGCAATCCGCGGTTTGCGGCCCCTCCTTGGTTGCGGCCAACGGATCGACCATCCGCACCTTCGGCCCGCGCAACGTCACCCTCTGCTTCGGCGGCCAACGCTTTGCTTGGACGTTTGTAACCGCAAACGTGCCCATGGCTCTGCTAGGCGCCGACTTCCTCTGCGCACACGGACTGCTGGTGGACGTCCAACGGCGTCGTTTAATCAACGCCGAAACCTTCAGCTCCCTGGTATGCACATTGAGCAGCTCCGCGCCGACCGAGCTGGCATGCGCCGTCCCGGCGGCGAACGAGTTTGCTCGCCTGCTCACGGAGTTCCCGGCAATCACGCGGCCGACGTTTTCGGCCGTCGCAGTACGGCATGGGATCGAGCACCACATACCAACCACGGGCCCGCCGGTCTACGCCAGGGCCCGCCGCCTCGACCCAGCCAAGCTCGCCGTGGCGAAGGCCGAATTCGACGCGTTGGAGCACCTCGGCATCGTGCGGCGCTCCGATAGCGCGTGGGCCTCGCCACTGCACATCGTGCCAAAGCCGGGGGGTGGATGGCGCCCGTGTGGCGACTACCGCCGTCTCAATGACGCTACCACCCCCGACAGGTACCCGATCCCGCATATCCAAGACTTCTCCGCCCGTCTGGCGGGACGGGTCATTTTTTCGAAAATTGATCTCATACGGGGATATCACCAGGTACCTGTCAGGGCGGCCGACGTCCCTAAAACGGCAGTCATCACGCCGTTCGGCTTATTCGAATTCTTGCGGATGCCGTTTGGTCTCAAGAACGCGGCTCAGGCGTTCCAGCGCTTGATGGACGGCGTGCTGCGTGACCTGCCGTTCGTTTTCGTTTACCTGGACGACATCCTCGTCGCCAGCACGTCCCGGGCCGCGCACCTCCTCCACCTCCGAACACTGTTCGGGCGCCTCAGCGAGCACGGCCTCATCGTCAACCCGGCCAAATGCCACTTCGGCACGACGGCCGTTGATTTTTTGGGCCACCACATCACCAAGAACGGGGCCGTGCCCCTGCCAACCAAGGTCGAGGCCATCACCACGTTCCCGCGTCCCCGCACCATAAAGGCCCTGCAGGAATTCCTGGGAATGGTGAATTTTTATCACCGCTTCGTGCCCCGCGCTGCTCAACTCATGCGGGTCCTCTACGAAGCCCTCCGGGGCAAACCGGCCAAGCACAACATCGCCTGGTCCGCAGCAATGGATGCGGCCTTCCAAAGCTCAAAGCGGGCCCTCGCCGACGCAACACTGCTCGCTCACCCGGTGCTCAACGCTCCCATCGCCCTCACCACGGATGCCTCCGACTACGCGGTGGGCGCCGTACATGAGCAATGGGTGAACGGGGTTTGGCAGCCACTCGCTTTTTTCAGCCGGCAGCTCCGGCCGAACGAGCTCAAATACAGCACGTTTGACCGGGAGCTCCTCGGTCTACACCTGGCCGTCCGCCATTTCCGCCACCTCCTGGAGGGCCGACCTTTCACGGCGTTTGTCGACCACAAGCCGTTGGTTTACGCCATGGCCAAGGTCACGGAGCCGTGGTCGGCCCGCCAACAGCGCCACCTCTCCGCCGTGTCGGAGTTTACCACGGACATCCGGCACGTCGCCGGCAAAAACAACGCCGTGGCCGACTGTCTTTCCCGGGCCAGCGCGAACGCGGTCCACCTGGGCGTGGACTTTGCGCTTATGGCGGCGGACCAAACCACCGACACCACGGTGCAAGCCCTCCGGGCGGCGGACACGGGCCTCCGCCTGGCCGACATCCCCTTCGCGGACACTGTCCTGCTCTGCGACGTCTCCCAAGGCCAGCCTCGCCCCATCGTGCCCGTCACCTGGCAACGCCGCATCTTCGCCTCCCTCCACGGCCTTTCCCACCCGGGCCGGAAAGCTTCCCAGAAGCTGGTGTCGGCGCGATTCGTCTGGCACGGCCTTCGTCGGGACGTCCGCGATTGGACCAGCACCTGCACGGCCTGCCAACGGGCCAAGGTCCACCGACACACCCAGGCCCCGCTGGCACCTTTCACCGTGCCCGAACGACGTTTCGACCACGTCAACGTGGATCTGGTGGGCCCCCTCCCCCCGTCACGGGGGTTCACACACCTGCTCACCATGGTGGACAGGACCACCAGGTGGCCGGAGGCCGTTCCCCTCGTCTCCACCACCACCGCCGACGTGGCGCAGGCTTTCATCGCCACCTGGGTCGCCCGCTTCGGCGCACCGGCGGACATCTCGTCAGACCGCGGACCACAGTTCACCTCCGAGCTGTGGGGCGCGGTCGCCCGCAACCTGGGGGTCAAGCTCCACCGTACTACGGCCTACCACCCCCAAGCAAACGGGTTGTGCGAGCGATTCCACCGCTCCATGAAGGCCGCGCTCATGGCCGGCCTTCAAGACGGCGGTTGGGCCGACCGGCTGCCGTGGGTCCTTTTGGGCCTCCACACGGCCCCCAAGGAGGACCTCCAGACATCCACCGCCGAGCTTGTCTATGTCCAGGCGCTACGCGTCCCGGGCGAATTCGTGCCCGACGCTACCAGTCCCTGGTCCGCAGCTCACCAGCGCTCGGACCTCCAGGAGGCCGCCCGACGGTTTGCCCCCGTGCCAACATCCCACCACGGTGACCCCCAGTCCTACGTCCCCCCAGCACTTCGCACAGCGGAGTATGTTTTTGTGCGTCACGACGCACATCGGGGGCCACTCCGGCCGCCGTACGACGGGCCCTTCCGGGTGCTGCGACGGGACGACAAGTCGTTCGTCATCGACATCGGCGGCAGGTCGGACCGGATTACGGTGGACCGCCTCAAGCCGGCGCACGTGGACGTTGACCACCCACCACGGGTGGCCCTTCTGCCGCGGCGAGGCCGCCCCCCGTCCACGGTGCCCCCCACTCGACCGCCCACCACCACACCGGACCCCCTCCCACGACCCACCAGGGGTCGCTTCGGCCGGGTCATCAGGACCCCCCTCAAATTGACCCTGCCGGTGCAAGTCGATTCTGGGGGGACGTGTGTAGCGGCTACCGCTGGGTTTTCACAATCGCCTTGCACCTATCAAGGACGCGGAGCGATCACCATGCCGGGCTCGTCCAGGACGCCCGGGCAGGCTCGCCCTCAACTTGCCAGGCCGCAGCCAGGACGCTGGGCCACGCCCCCTCTCGCCTTTCCTGGGCAAACGCTCCGGGATAATATGTATATATATTGCTGCCCGATAAACGGGCTTTTCAGAGTGCCTGAGTGTTTGGTTTGATTAAAGCAACTCGGATGAATTCCAGCTTTTTGTCGCGTCCATTCTTCCGATCGACGTGGGAGCCCCAGCTCGTGGGAGCCCAGCTTCGGACCTAAACTTATTTTTTAACCTCGAGCAGTTTACTGCTTACCTTTGTACCATTTCGGGGTATTCACTGGACATTAAACTGTGTAAATTTCAATAAAAACTGGAAAAATTGAGGTGTTCTAAAACTTTTGACCGGTAATGTATATATATGTTTATTTATATATATATATATATATATATATATATATATATATATATATATACACAGTCACGTGACAAAGTAAGTCCACCCCATGTAAAGTTTTGACTTTTTCAACATATTTCAACATACAGCTATTTGATCTTCATTTCAACAATATTGATAGATAGAGGTGACATAATATAACAAATATCATGAAACGTATACATTTTGTAGTCCATTGTATAATTTAAATAAACATAAATGCAAATTTTGCATGTGGAAAAAGTAATTACACCCCGACATTTATCACTACAAATACCTAAAATTAGAATCAGGTGCACCAGCTCAGGTGCAAATGATTAGAACATCGTTAAAGAGTATCTTGGAGGAACCTGTCTCATTTAAATCTCAGACATTTGGTTTGGTTTGCTCTTTGTTGTTGAAGTGTGCGGCCTCACCATGACGAGATCAAAAGAGCTCTCTGATGACTTCAGAAAGAAGGTTATAGATGCTGACGAGTCTGGGAAGGGATTTAAAAAGATCTCCAAACCTGGCATTGGCTTAGCGGTCAGGGTGCCGGCTTGGGATCCTATGATCCTGGGTTCGAATCCCGCTCGATCGCTGAATTAACGCCAGGGGGGTTGACTCAGCCTGTCATCCTTCCGAGGATGGAAAGATGGAAAGTGCCGAGCGGTTAGCGATCCGCGATCCGAGCTATTAACAATAAGACTAAACCCGAATCTGAGCGGTTCTTAATCGTGCCACAGGTACTCAATTGGGAAAAAACGAATGCGATCGGATTAGAGAGGAAACCAGAAGGGAGGCAGAACAAATATTGGTTTATTGCAAATATACAAGAAAAGAGGAAACAAAAGAATGTACGAGAAAGGAAGAGGAAGAAGCAGGACACAGGGCAGGCTTAACTACGCAGTCTTAACTTAACACCCCAGGACAAACATACACACTCACATGGGATTGTAGTAGGTAGGGTGGAAGGTCCAGGTAGATGATCCAGGCTCCAGTCGACCCCCGTCCAGGCTCCGGTTCCGCGGGTGAAACCCGGCAGGCAGCTTTGCGTATCGTTGGCGCGCGACCAGACCTTACATATGGCGGGGGAGGCTCGTGTCCTTTAGCGCACATAATACTTGAATGGCTGCGCCCAACGCGCCCCCTCCCAAAGGTCCTCTCAATGCGCGTGCCTCCAACAAGTCCTTCACAAATGTGCCCTCCTGGATCAGTCCTTTCAATAAGCGCATATACCCACAAGTCCGTTATCAGCGCTCTCTCCCAATGAGTCCGTTGCGCGCAGGTCTTTCAAAAGGAGTCCGTCGAAAGAGGTCCCTAAAAGGGCTTTGCGCTCGCGCTTATATATCGCGCTTCAAGATCATGACGCGCGCTTCAAAACCACGCCCGCCATCGAGCTCACCTCAGCCCTGGTTGGCTGGTAGGGGCTTACTGGCGACGCCTTTGATGACTAGTTGACGTGGCCACACCTTCTTCTTGGCGCTCCGCCCCCTTCTTCCTCGAGCCGACCGCATGGTCAATGGCGGCGCCTGTGCGAACGCTAACCAAGGCGCGTAACAGAATTTAGAGAGAGGTCGCAAAATGAACAAAAGGGCCTACTCCTTATTTGATTGATGCAATGCAGATTCAACTATTGGAAACACGGCGTTATCTAAAACACATAATAAGGAAATAACTGAGTTCTATGGTGGCCTACGTGTTGCTTGTGGACTAACTAGGGGTGCAACCTTTAACCTTTACCGTCATATTTACAAGTGATTATTATTTACAAAAGTGTGGGTTCTAAAACCGCAACAATATATATATATATATATATATGTTTATCAGGCCTGGGGACTTCAGATGTCATCGGTAACCGTTTTTTCGGGTCCGTGATTTAAGTTTATGGGAACCGATGGGAAACAAAATTCCGGTTCCATGCCCAAACCTAATGGGAAACGATTTTTTTTCCTTTAGAATTTATAAAGCAAAACATTTGTAATACAAAAAAAAAAATGTAGTGTCCAATAATAAATCCTGTCATTTACATGTATGCAATGTAATTAACGCATGTTCATTATTGAGGTTGATGTTTATTATCAGAGAAGAGCAAATTCTGTCAATTTGATGGGCTTATCCTGTTTTAAAATTAATAAATTAATATTATTAAATTGTCGTTCATTTTTAAAATGTCAATGATATTGTATTTATTTCTTATTTATGGACTATTGTTGTTGTAAACTGTTATCAATCTTTATGTTTTAATATTGAAATTATTTGCGTTTAGCAAAGTAATATAGGCCTACCCAGTACTGATATAGGCCTAAGTATTTGTTAAATAAATTCTGGATTGGAACAAATGTACTGCAGTAGGTTCGGTTGCCAGTGTCTCCCTTGTGAACATCGGTCACGCCGTTCACGTAGTTTACAATCGCCGTCAGTGGTGGACCGCTTATGCCCCGGCGCGATGCCTCCTTCCGTATGTCTGTGTAATGAGTAGCACATACTTTGCAGCGAAGCAATGTGACCAAGCCTTCCCCATCGCAATTCCGCTTCAAAATCGTCGCTGAATGGCCATTTTCGTAATGTTTTTAAGGCGACATTTTCGTTGTTTTTTTTTCGCTTGGCAACGGATGCCATTTTGAAAAGGACGTCTGTGATTTAGACCGATGCGCATGTCCGTCAAAGCGGAAGTCATATCGCGAACCTGAATGTTGGAAACGAGATGCTGTCTGCTTTGCCGGCCTAATTTTGTTGGAAATAAAACTCAACTTCTAAAATAGTTCGCTGAAAATCACACGTGAAGGTAAATACTACATCTTTTTGCCTTACACTGCCTTTCTTCGATGGGAAACGTACTTTCGGTTCCATGTTTTTGCTATCATGTTACCGACACGCTACCGGTGACGATCGTTTACGTGAAATCCGCAGACCTGTTTATATATTGTTACGGTTCGCGGTTAAGGATGTTGTTTCCCGAGCGAAGGCACCGCGGCCGAACAGTTTCCCTGATTCACCCAAATGTTGGCCGTATCGCGCCACAGCTCTTCAATGTGGAAAACTCTAAAGCGACCGAATGCAAAGAGGCAGAAGAAGAAGACGTACGGAGGAATAACAGGTTTTATTAATTATTTTCATAAGCCAAAGCAAATAGAGCAGTTGGTTATATACAGAAAATGGAAGGAGCAGGCACACAGTGAAATCTTTAGCTTACCTATACAAGCTTAATTCATAAACCCCAGGACAACGTTGAAGACAGACGGACGATCACACTTACACGGGGAAATGCAGGCAGGAATGAATGGCTTGGAGATGGGTGGCTTTTAGAGGCAAGGAAGGTTCAGCGGGTACTGGGCACGGTCGGGCCAGAAGGCACCGCCGTCAAGAAGCCGAGCTTTGGTCCCAAACTGCGCGGGCGAAGTTCCTTTCTCTGTACTGCTGCCTCGTGCGCTCCTTGCGTTGCCCCGGTCCGCTTTTCCTGCAGCGCAGCACGTCTCACGGCGGCTCGGTCACACCTGCTCGTCTCCAGCGCATCTCCTGGACCCATCTCCGTAAAAGCTCATCTCGTATCTCTTTGGGAGCGTCCCGCGGCGGGTTATATAGGCCCCGCCCTTTACCCTTTTCGAACCTTCCCCAAACGTTCTCTCTCCGCCCTCTCAAGCCAAACCCCTCGTTCTGGGTTGGATGAGCAGGGCTGACTTACTCCTCCCCTCTATGACGAGGTGGAGACCCGCCTTTCTTCTTCGGCGTTACCTCGTGCGTAATGGAGTCAAATGCAGCACAGTGGACGGCAGATGGAAATGCAGTAAAGTGCCTAAAGAGGCAATTGCAGCAAAGTGGCGAACCTGGCACATGGAAGCTGCCATGGGGTGTCAGAGGGCCTACTCTTATTTAATTCGGTGCAATGAAGAGTCAAACTAGTGGGAAACACATCCTTAGCCTACACAGAGAATAAGGGACTAACTATTTAAAAGGATATATCGTGTCCTGTGTGTAGGTTTATGGAATTAACTAAGAGGACGAGCTGCGACCATTCTTTACATTACGAGGGTCAGTTACACACAACAAAACCATACTTTTCACATTCGTTACACTTTCTCAAAATTGTTACACTTCTCAAATTCGTTACAATATATATATATTTGATACTTGTTGTTCTGATGTTCCATCAATCAATTTGCATATTTGAGTTGATGTACATCGACATCACATGATTCAGAACAATCGGGTGTCCATGTCATCACAGAGTGATTTTTTTTCAACCTTGTGCTCCTGTTCACTGAGTCTGTGTGCACCTTTCACACATCAGCTTTGCCAGCCTTCAGCGACTATGAATCTTGAAGACCCCAACGTGCATTTGCTGAGACCTGATTACCACTGCTTGCACGACGAACACCTCACCAAGTATTTCCAGAATCCAAGCCGACGGCAGCGTCTTATAAAAAACGGGGAGTTGACACATGACAACCAGGTAAGCGACAAAAACTCTCCCTCCACCTTTGTGGATGAGAATGTGCTTTTTATTCTACGTTATCCGGTGTCATTTATATTTCCAGACTCCACTATTTTTAGTATTTAAGTTTGTAGAAGAGCTGAATAAAAATAGATGTGAACTTGGAATCATAGGCAGGTTTCTTTTTTGTGTGTTTGTAAACAATACTGGGTCACGAAAAAGTAGGGATACATAAAAAAATATATAACCACATTTAGAGGCCATTGCGGGGGTTGGCCTTTTTCGGGAACCGTGGTTGTTGTTGTTTTTTTTTTGGTCCCCTTTTTGAAGCAATGTTTTACGGTCGGATGCCCTTCCTGACGCCAACCCTTTTTGCCGCCTTTAACGACAAACAGGGAATTACCAGTGAACTGGTACTCAATTAGCCGACCTCGGAAGGATGACAGGCTGAGTCAACCGCCCTGGCGTTAATTCAGCGATCGACCGGGATTCGAACCCAGGATCCTAGGATCCTAAGCCGGCACCCTAGCCGCTAGCCCAACACCAGAGATAGAGAGGGTAAAATGGAAATGATGTCGTGTGTGCAACCCCCGCTCCTCACTCCCCGCTATCCGATACAATCGGGGTACTCCCCTACCCTAAGACATGGGTCAACTTTTTGTCTGACTTAGTGGGGCGTTTCCACAGGAGGAATCTTCAGGCCCTCAACCCTCCCCCTCTCCTCCCCAGGGACAACCCTCAACTTTCAATGTATTCTATTGAGCAGTTCTGGAGTGCAAAGGAATCAAACAGACATATGCGAACACACGCACAAGCAAACGTACGCTTATCAAAAACAAGACCAAAAGTCGAACAGAACAATCGGTAAACAATGGGCTTTGGCTGGGACAAACAGAACAATCGAACAATCGGTAGCCGGGCTTGTTTGATACTTTAGTTGAAGAGGATAGTATGACCTGGGTGGAGATACCAGTTAGCAAATAATGTAAGTATTAAATTATTTTGAAGTACTGTAAATCTCCAAGCTGTCTGTCACCATGGCAGTGAAGAGATTGCATTGAGACCCTGGTTTATTCTTTGTTTTGAGTCAACAATGAACCAACCATACACCGCTTCAATCCAGTAACTTTGCAGTCAAGACAAAAGTATTGCATTGTTATGATTATATTTACTATATGAATGAATGAATGAATGATCGTTTTAAGGCCACTTTCCCCGCTGGAGCGGGGGTTAGCCTTGCGGGCCCCATGACAATCATGGTTCCCTCTTTGAGGCAATGTTTTTATGGCCGGATGCCCTTCCTGATGCCAACCCTTGGTCGCATCTTGCGATGCGCAGGGATACGGTGTACCTATTCTAAATCGGGGTACACACCGTGATCATTCATCCCAGCAAGCTGGTACTCAATTTGCCAACCTCAGAAGGATGACAGGCTTACGTCTGTGATGTCATTACGGCGGTACGACGGCTGACTCCACACATACTCCACGACGATGGCTGAATTAACCCCCTGGTGTTAATTCAGCGATCAATCGGATTCAAACCCAGGATCCTAGGATCCCAAGCCGGCACCCTAACCGCTAAGCCAACACCAGTCAACAACATTTACTATGTTATTATTATGATTATTATTATTATGAAAACAATAATACTGTATTAAGAAATCTGGGCTAATTTTTCAAAAAGGCCTGAAGGTGAGGCATGTAGGCCTGAAGGCCTATACGTACTACGTCGTTGGAAGACCCGTAACACTGATTCTTTTGATATTTAATGGTCATTTTAAGAATCGGCTTGTTTGTATTTAACACTGAATGAAAAACGTCAAGGTAGAGCATCGCGATTGTGACATGTGACAGGTTCGACCATATATTTGGCCTGAGCCGCATAGAAATCAAAATGGTGGTGTGTGGAGTCAGCCGTCGTACCGCCGTAATGACATCACAGACGTAATCACATCACATCACCCCTGCCACATGACCAGATCTTCAGCTCTGATTGGTGTACGTTTGTGAAGGCCATACAAACATATGGATGGCCAATCACTGTTCTAGACAGCTTTGCCCTACGGGCTACGCCATTTAAAATGTAAGATATTGTTGTTGATTTTGCCGTTTTGTCATTTGTAGTTTGTTGTTTTTCGTCTCGTATACTTCGCTCATTGTACACTTCAACCTGAAAGTGTGATCACTCTCCCATTCTTTCACTCGTACTCTGAGTGCAACAGTGTGTTTATGCGAATTCTCAACAGCTTTAAAGAATCCTTTTCACACTCCAGTCAGACATTTTCAGGATCTAAAGGGTGATTCGTTCTTTGTGATCAGTTGTGCAACACCTGCACCAAATCTCAGGTACATGCATTCAGGATAGGCAGAGTGTTTCAGAAAGGAATATTCAGTGTGTAATTTCAGATGTAACTTTGGGTTTCCATTTTGACAAAAAGTGTGCAATATGTAAACTTACAGTCACGTGAAAAAGTAAGTACACCCCATGTAAAGTTTTGACTTTTTCAACATATTTCAACATACAGCTATTTGATCTTCATTTCAACAATATTGACAGATAAAGGTGACATAATATAACAAATATCATGAAACGTATACATTTTGTAGTCCATTGTATAATTTAAATAAACATAAATGCAAATTTTGCATGTGGAAAAAGTAAGTACACCCCTACATTTATCACTACTTCAAATACCTAAAATTTGAATCAGGTGCACCAGTTCAGGTGCAAATGATTATAACATCATTGGAGAGGATTTTAGAGGAACCTGTCTTATTTAAACCTCAGACATTTAGTTTGGTTTGCGCTTTGTTGTTGAAGTGTGTGACGTCACCATGCCTAGATCAAAAGAGCTCTCTGAGGCCTTCAGAAAGAAGGTTATAGATGCCTACGAGTCTGGGAAGGGATTAAAAAAGATCGCCAAACAGTTTGAAATCAATCATTCGACTGTCCGGAAGATCATCTACAAGTGGAGAAGATTCCAAACAACTGCCAACTTGTTCAGGCCAGGCCACCCCAGCAAGTTCAGCCCGAGAGCAGACCACAAGATGCTGAAAGAAGTCTCTAAGAACCCTAGAATGTCATCACGCGACCTGCAGGTAGCTCTTGCCACTGTTGATGTCAAAGTGCACGAGTCTACCATTAGGAAGAGGCTGCACAAATTTGATCTACATGGGAGGTGTGCCAGGAGGAAACCTTTCCTGTCCAGAAAGAACATCAGGGCAAGACTAAAGTTAGCCAATGAACACCTAGGCAAAGACCAGCACTTCAGGAACAATGTGCTCTGGACAGATGAGTCAAAGGTCGAGCTATTTGGCCACAGTACCAGAAGACATGTTTGGCGAAAACCAAAGACAGCATTTGACCACAAGAACCTGATACCAACTGTAAAGCATGGTGGTGGAAATATTATGGTTTGGGGCAGCTTTGCTGCATCAGCGCCTGGGCAGCTCACCATCATAGAATCCACTATTAATTCTTCATTGTACCAGAGTGTGCTTGAGGATAATGTGAGGCCATCTGTCAGAAAGTTGAAGCTCAACCGAAGGTGGACCTTGCAACATGACAATGATCCTAAACATACCAGTAAATCCACCAAGGAATGGCTGAAAAGAAAGAAATGGAGGGTTCTGGAATGGCTAAGTCAAAGCCCGGATCTAAATCCCATCGAGATGTTGTGGGGGGATTTGAAACGAGCTGTGCATGCAAGAAACCCCTCAAACATCGCACAGCTGAAAGAATTCTGCATGGAGGAGTGGGCAAAAATTTCTCCTAGTCGATGTCAGAGACTGGTAGACAGTTATAAGAAACGCCTACTTGAGGTTGTTTCTGCCAAAGGGGGCAATACCACCTATTGGAGCTAAGGGTGTACTTACTTTTTCCACATGCGAAATTTGCATTTTTGTTTATTTAAATAATACAATGGACTACAAAATGTAAATGTTTCATGATATTTGTTATATTATATCACCTTTATCTATCAATATTGTTGAAATGAAGATCAAATAGCTGTATGTTGAAATATGTTGAAAAAGTCAAAACTTTACATGGGGTGTACTTACTTTTTCACGTGACTGTACTAAATGGACATATTCTCAAGAACGTTTTTTTTAACATCCTTTACTTGCAGGTCACATGTTCGTTGAAAGACCTGAACAAATACAATCACTATTTGGACGAGTGGAAATTGTTCAATGTGAGAAAACCTGGAATGGAGAAAGTTCAAAAGATTGAAAGAACACCTGGAGGAATCAAGGTGAGTTAAAATGATCTATTTTGAAATAATTTACTTTGATGATTTTTATAATCATTTATTATGTCCAAAACGAATTGAATAACCCTGAAGTCTTCAAGAGTGATGCCCATCCTCCACTGAAGTTCTTCTGTAAAAATTGAGCGTTTGTGAGAAGTTGCCAAAAGCAAAGAAAAGGTTAAACAAGTACACATACATTCAAAGTAAACCGCCCCATGCCAAATAATTAAATATGCTGCAGCGCGGCATTGCCGGGGCGCCTCCGGCGCCCGGCAATACCGCAGTGCAGCTCATTGAGGCTGCATTGGGAGGGAGAGGTGTACACTAATTGATTGATTAATTGTATAATTAAAATCAAAAAAGATTATCACAAAATATTTTCATAATCAATTGGCTAATCGCATAACTAAATCACGAGTGCTTCATCCGAAGATGTATCTTTTAGAAATTTAATTAAATAAGTCATTTATAAAAAATTAAATAATTAATTGATTACTCAATAAATAATTAATCGATTAATCAATAAATAATTAATAGATGAAATGATTAATCAATAAATCAAAAATATCCTTGATAGCCACATCACTTGGTCACTCAGGTCCAAATATTAGCTTCCCAGCTCAAAAGGTGCCTGAGATATTGGCCAAATGAGAAAGAAAATAAATAAATGATTAATAATGAAAATAAATAAATAATAATCATAAAAAAATTAAATTATTAATCAATTTGGTCAGAGAACACATAAGCTACCACTATTTCATCAGAATCTGTAACTTAAAAAAAAAATTTTTTTTGGTCATTAATCGAATAATTAAATAATTAATCGATTAATTGATTAATTAATAAATCAAAAATATCCTTTGCAGCCAAATCACCTGGTCATTGGCATGTCCAAATATCAGCTTCCTAACTCAAAAGGTGCCTGAGTTAATGGTCAGAAGAGAAAGGAAATTTGATTAATTAAATAAGTATTTAATTTATCGCTAATAATTAAATAACTCCTCAATTTATTGATTAATAAAAATAAAAAAATACCGTTTTTGACAAAGGACTTGCTCACTATTGTGCCGAAATTTCAGCTTCCTAGCTTAAAGGATGGCTGAGATATCGTCCGGACAAACAAACAAGAAAGCAAGAAAACAAGAAAGAAAACAAGAAAGAAACCAGAGTGAAAACTGAGTACTCTCTTTCAGCGTGCGTCACTGCCGAGCCCCCTTTGGTGCCCGGCAATGACGATTTGCAATGCCTGGAGATGGCAGAGGAAAGGAGCGGTGTACAATTTGGTTGCTGAGGATTTTCATTTCCCTAACCACGGTAGCATATCAACGCATATCAATGTAATTGCTGAAATTTGAGCATGGATTGTTCAATATTTGGGAAAATCAAGTGTATTTGGTAAAAAGTAAAATCATGCGATACAAATAATGTGTGAAAACACCAAAGGATGAAATGAGGTCACAGGTGTACACCTCGATGTCTTCACACAGGGATTGTGAAACATTAAATGGTATCCCTAACTTCTCAAAAGTGGAGCAGTTCACTTTGCTTGTGATAAGTACCTTCACTCTCCTCACTTTCCCCATTCCATATGGAGCACTTACTTTGTCACAACCTGAGAGATATTGTGAAATTCATGGAGTGCAGCACATACAGGTAGTGCACAAAATGCGCCGTGGTATGGAATCTACCCTCATATGGAATTCCGCAGGAGGGATGCGGCACCATTCTTCCACGAGAAAGTGGGTCAACTCACCCCTGTTTGGAGGTGGAAATCGCACTCTGGCGTCGTTCCAGAATGTCCTATAAATGCTCGATTGGGTTCAGATTTGGTGACTGAGAAGGCCATGACCTATGGATAACATGAGTGTCATGCTCATCAAACCATTGGGTGAGCACACATGCTCTGTGGATGGGTTGTTGGGGCGTAGGGTCTCCTCTTGCAGCCACTCCAGCCATAATTTTTGGCAACCAAGCCTGTGCAGCATTTTTATATATGACCCTAAGCAGGCTGGGATGTTATCAACGTTGTGGAAGACGTTGCTTTCAATATACTTGGTGTCCTTCGTTTAACCAGGTGTTTCCTTTTTTTCGTCCACTACCTGCATAACTTTGCTAAAATGGTCGAAGATTAGAGGAACATCAACTGTGTGAGTGTTGTTTCCTCTGCCCATTTGGAAGTAGTTCGGCTTCAAAGTCCTGGCAGAATGCTATGTACAGCACAAAGACATCCATGTCCGGACTGTTAATGATGACGTGTCCACTGAAATTAGCAGCATATCCACTGTGAAGCAGCAGTCTCCTTCCTCCTTGTTGGAAAGCCATTATGGGATTCGTACTTCCTACACCGCTGTTCTTGCAGGTATTGTGACAGATTGGATGACACTCCTTCCATGTCCAACAAAGATGGTAATGTCATCAATCGGCTCCTTTCCAGAATTACACAATCTTTGAAAGAGGAATCTGACAAGATTTTCCTTGTTGTCCCCACTTGTCAGAAATGTTTTCCAATGCTTTGGGATTTATTTGGTCAGGAGAGAATATCTTTGTAATGTGTGTTCCACCAACTCACCTTTGTCATCTTTTACTATTTTTACCTCCACCACCAAAGGTGGACAGAGGTTATGTTTTCACCTGTCTGTGATTTGTTTGGCTGTCTGTGAACAGGATATTGCAAGGAGTTGTGGACAGATTCGGACGAAATTTGGTGGACAGGTTCGGTGTGTGACAAGGACGAAATAAATGATTAGACTTTGGTGAGGATCTGGATCTGGATCCCAAAAAATAAAATAAATTTGTATACGTTGTCGAGGCTCCATAAGAGCCAACACAGAACATATACCAAAGGGAGCAGGAGACAACAGGAGGTGATCGAGGGAAGCACCACAACAGTAGGGACAACAGGGACATGAAGAGATTGGTGGAAGAGAGAGCTGGGACAGGTTACACAGGATAAACAAGATGGACACTACAGTGACTTTCAGGAGGAAAACAGGGAATTTGACCGACGTTTGTTTTGGTCAGAATAATGGGGGTAAAAAGGATCGTGGAGTTGGATGGCAGAAGATAGGTGATGGTGATGAACAGCTGCTTTGAAAACCTGGAGGGAGGAATGGGATTCAAGAGAGTGTGGGAGTTTGTTCTGGAGGTGGGAAAAAAAGAGGAATGAAAGAGTGAAGGTGAGCAGTGATTCTTGATTGTCGCAGTTTTTCCTTGAGCACCCTGCAGAAATGTTGGGGGGGGGGGGGGGGGAGACAGAGCAGTGGGTGGAAGGCCAGAGAGCAGTCGGTAGATGACAGAAAGACCATCGACCTGCCTGCAGTGAGAGAGTGAAAGACCCATTGACTCAGCCTCAGAGCGGCAGATACCAATGATCCTGACAGCATCGGTTACCACAGCGTGAAGCCGAGCTAGATGTGAGACAGGAGCACCAGCCCAGACGGGATAGCAGTCCATCAAACTGCGGATGAAAGCTTTTAAATGTGGTTGAGGGCTGCATGACAAAGTATGCCGAGTCGGCGACTGGCTTTGGAGGCCATCTTCGAAATGTGGCTTTCCCAGGAAAGAGCATGTGAGACCCAAAAGCTTGAGTGACAGAACTTCTTCAAGAGGATTGTTGAGAAAGTAGATGGGAATAGGGGGGGGGAGGGGGAGGAAGAGGGGGAAAGAGTACGCTCTGTGCGTGTGTGTGTGTCTGTGTGTGGGTGCGTGTGTGTGTGTGTGTGTCTGTCTGTGTGTGTATGTGTGTGTTTGTGTGTCTGTGCATGTGTGTGTGTGTCGGTGTGTGTGTGTCTGTGTGTGTGTGTGTGTGTCTGTGTGTGTGTCTGTGTGTGATTGTCTGTGTGTGTGTGTGTTTGTGTGTGTGTGTCTGTCTGTCGGTCTGTGTGTGTATATATATGTGTGTGTGTCGGTGTGTGTGTGTCTGTGTGTGTGTGTCTGTGTGTGATTGTCTGTGTGTGTGTGTGTGTGTCTGTGTGTTTGTCTGTGTGTGTGTGTGTTTGTGTGTGTGTGTCTGTCTGTCTGTCGGTCTGTGTGTGTATATATATGTGTGTGTGTCGGTGTCTGTGTGTCTGTGCGTGTGTGTGTGTATATATATGTGTGTGTGTGTGTGTGTGTGTGTGTGTGTGTGTGTGTGTGTGTGTGTCGGTGGGTGTGTGTTTGTGTGTTTGTGTGTGTGTGTCTGTGGTGTACATGCGTGCGGCATGTTTTTTGTGTAGTTCTACTGGAGCTTTCTGATATGGAATTTCTGATTTGTGTAGTTCTCGCGAAATGATTGTTATGATCTCCTGAGTTAATTAGGCTTATTAACTACAAATAGTCCAGAAGAATTCCCATGTTTCTGAACGCACACCATGTTAAGGTGTATAGAGTAGTTTAATAGGTGCTGGTCAAAGCCCGGCACCACCATGCGCTGAGGTTGTGAAGTTCAAGGCAGGGGGTTCTCCCCACAAAAGAGATCAGATGGGACAGCGGAATGTGAATTATTTTATTAATCGTAAATTATGCTATTTTGGAATAGACGGCGCTTGTGTTTCTGAATGAAAATGTCACACACATCATGTGGGGATATGGTGAAGTCATGGTGTATGTTCATGAGGGCCAGATATGCCATCTGACTTTCTCCCATGGAATTTCTTAGGTAGGTCTTCAGACGACGTAGGCAAGAAAATGAGTGTTCGGCCTCACAGGAGCCTCCAGGGAGGGTGCATCCAATATGGAGTAGGACTTTGATGGATGGTAATTCGTCTCCATCTACTGCGCAGAAACAATCCATGAATGTGCGTGGAAGCGAGTTGTTCAGCTTCCTTCCACAAAACATCTGCCAGTCTCTTAGCTCATTTATCAGTCCTGCGGGATGTTCCATGTCGTTTTTCCAACGCAATAGCTTCTGATGTAGGGCTGGAATGTCGCAGGTATCGGCGATTATTGTCCCCCGTCACACCGCGGAGTGAAAGGGGGACGATGGTTTACCTCCCCGTCCATGTGTGCGTCCGTCCGTCCGTCCATGCGTGTGTGCGGGCTTGCGTGCGTACGTGCGTGCATGCATGCGTAAGCGAAGGACCGAATTCTAATTTGGTGTGTGGGTGCAACCCACGTCAAAATCCAAGATGGCCACTGCCATGTATGTCTGACGCCATGTATGTCTGAACCTTGTGAGCGGAATATCTTGAAAAATAAGTGAAGTACCAACTTATAATCTGGTGTGTGGGTGTATCTACGCATAAGGGAGAACACTATTGAAAATTGGGTCGCCACGTCAAAATCCAAGATGGCCGCCTTGCGTCTTCCACTTTGTCAACTCACATCACTTCACCGACGGGGTACCTAGGCGTAACGCTTGTTGCAGATGGCATCAGCAGAAACTGATCATGACCTTCCCGATTTTCAGCACAGAATCGAGTGTCCATTTCCTGGCTGAGGTGGTCGAGAAATGGAATGCACATGTTTCTGAGGTAGAAGAGCAAGGGAGTATTGGCGGCAGTATTTGGACCATGGATTTTTTTGTTGTGCAACTCTCGGCATTGTGACATCACCTCCTGCAGATTAGCTTTGGAGGCCATCTTGGAAATGTGGCTTTCCCAGGAAAGAGCATGTGAGACCCGAAAGCTTGAGTGACAGAACTTCTTCAAGAGGATTGTTGTGAAAGTAGATGGGAATAGGGGGGTAGGGGGAAGAGGGGGAAAGGGTACGGTCTGTGTGTCTGTGCGTGTGTGTGTGTATATATATGTGTGTGTGTGTGTGTGTGTCGGTGGGTGTGTGTTTGTGTGTTTGTGTGTGTGTCTGTGGTGTACATGCGTGCGGCATGTTTTTTGTGTAGTTCTACTGGAGCTTTCTGATATGGAATTTCTGATTTGTGTAGTTCTCGCGAAATGATTGTTATGATCTCCTGAGTTAATTAGGCTTATTAACTACAAATAGTCCAGAAGAATTCCCATGTTTCTGAACGCACACCATGTTAAGGTGTATAGAGTAGTTTAATAGGTGCTGGTCAAAGCCCGGCACCACCATGCGCTGAGGTTGTGAAGTTCAAGGCAGGGGGTTCTCCCCACAAAAGAGATCAGATTGGACAGCGGAATGTGAATTATTTTATTAATCCTAAATTATGCTATTTTGGAATAGACGGCGCTTGTGTTTCTGATTGAAAATGTCACACACATCATGTGGGGATATGTTGAAGTCATGGTGTATGTTCATGAGGGCCAGAGATGCCATCCGACTTTCTCCCATGGAATTTCTTCGGTAGGTCTTCAGACGACGCAGGCAAGAAAATGAGTGTTCGGCCTCACAGGAGCCTCCAGGGAGGGTGCATCCAATATGGAGTAGAACATTGATGGATGGTAATTCGTCTCCATCTACTGCGCAGAAACAATCCATGAATGTGCTTGGAAGCGTGTTGTTCGGCTTCCTTCTCCAAAACATCTGCCAGTCTCTAAGCTCATTTATCAGTCCTGCGTTATGTTCCATGTCGTTTTTCCAACGCAATAGTTTCTGATGTGGGGCTGGAATGTCGCAGGTATCGGCGATTATTGCAGATGGCTTCAGCAGAAACAGATCACTACCTTCCCGATTTTCAGCACAGAATCGGGTGTCCATTTCCTGGCTGAGGTGGTTGAGAAATGGAATGCACATGTTTCTGAGGTAGAAGAGCAAGGGAGTATTGGCGGCAGTGTTTGGACGATGGATTTTTTTTTGTTGTACAACTCTTGGCATTGTGACGTCACCTCGTACAGATTATATCATGGCCTTGGCGTGATCGAACCAAAGAGAGAATTCAGTTTCAGCATTTGACCGTAGTTGAGTGAGCGCGTCCTACTTGTCGTCCCTCATCGAGTATACCACCAGCACATCCATGCCGTTGCGTTGCAGAGGGGGGGAGGTGAAGGGGGGTGCCCACCCCCTGCACCCCCCCTTCCCTGGATCTGTCACTGGTCGGAATAGATATCGAACAGTATATTGAGAGGAATAGATAGGCCTGTCTCATGTAGTGGTGTCAGTCGTATGACCATCACTGGTCGGAGGCCTTTTTATTGCTTCGAGGTCATGTGATTGTCATGCAACTCGTCTATTACAATTTCATCTTTCTCTGTGATGATGATGCACTTTGATGTTTGTCCCACTGACCTATTGCTATGTGTTACGTGCTCCTCCCACGACCTCCTGGTCTCGGTATGCCTCCGAACCCCGGGAGGAGCCCCGGCAGAAAAATATATATTATTCCGTGTCGAAATCAATAAGGAAACCACACCAATGGTTATAAACAAACCAATAATATATTAAAAATCACACAGGAATAACATCACCAATAACGATAGCAAATCCAGACAATCAAAATCTTGAGATGGTACCATCTTATCTAGTACTTATCTCAAACTCACGGCACTCCCAGGGAATGGAACCGAGCACTCCTCAATGTCTCTATACCTCTCCAAGGCGAAGTTGATTCGCTCCAGCGATCGTTGGAACAATGTCAGATCAAGCTCAATCGAGGCGTAGGCGGTCGAAGCGGCACAGAAGTCACGTGGTCCAACACCCAGCAAACTCGTGGTAGAATGGAAAATCCCCAAAGACGCGCGCCGACGTACACGTTCGCCGTTCAATCAGCGAACCGCCATGTAACCTTCAATCGCCGCTTTCACACACACGCATCCCCGGCAGACGGCCGGAGGATGAGAAAAGTTGCCGCGTACCAAAACCTTCTTCGGTAGACGCAGCATGTGGGGCAGAATGGCGGACGGCTCTCACTCGAGCCGGAGCCTCTAGGCAAGGATTCTCCGGAACCTCAATGCCGATACCTGACTATGCAGGTTCCTCAATATTGCGGCGATAACACCTATCGCACGATATTCCTTTCAAGGACTCAAAGTTCACTCGCGATGTACGCTCGACCACGCTAGGTACGGAGCTTCGACACGCCTTTCCCCGACCTTTTCCTCACGACCTCTTCTTCTTTGCTCGTCGTTTTCCGGTCCATGATCCGATTTCCTGTTTCATTTTCACCATGAGCGCTTTTAACCTTTTAATCACAATAACCATTTCCTTTAAACAACAATAACCATAATACTTAGAAGCAACAATAATAATAATAACAACAATAATCGCCGTTTCCTTCCAACCCCGATAAGAATAATACTACATAACCCGCAATGTTGCAAGTGGATGAAAACCACAACCACGGAAGGGCCGAATCCGTAACACTATGTTTCTCTTGCTGTACAGGAAGAAAAAAAGAATATTCTGCCGAAGATTGCCAAGCAGTCTTTGGACCCAAAGCCACCTCCTGGTAGGCCTACCATGTTTCGTGCTGGCCTTTCTCAAAAGGTAAGTCCACTTTTTTCTTTTTCTTTTGCCCTCAACAGCTGTCAAGGCTCTTGGAAGAGTGAAACGACAGGATGTGGCAGGCAAACAATAACGAACAGATGCATCAATAACTTGAGGGTTGGTCGCCAGAGGAGGGGTCTGTATTCATCCCAATTTTTTTGTCTGGCTCGTTTGGCTGTGTCTTGGTGGGTTTGGGGTTTTTAGGAGTAGCAGCTGAAATCCGAATGTAATCCATGTTTGTCCTGATGACTTTAGCTTTCCTATTTGCTTATATAACTCAGGCTCACCGTTTTTCTAATTACATACATCGAGATGGGCTTCCTACCCATCCATGCTAATACTGCACAATCCTTTCTCCACTATGGCATGTCATCACCTCCGCCCACAAACGTAAAAGTACTGAGGGAGAACAAACTGAAAGAGAAAGCTATTAAATATTTGAGAGAAGGTTCAGCACAGTATTTCTGTTTTATTTTCTTTAAACAAAATCGGTTTTGTGAAAACAAATCTTTCCCATTTACCATAGTTATTTTACTTTCTCCCTTTGAAATTTCCTTTGTCTTGGGCCATCTTCATGCAAATATAATAATGCAGGTTCTCCACAAGCCAAAATTGTCACAAAGATAAACACTCGTTCCTGATATTTCAGAATATTGAGTTGTTTTCATGAAGAAATTTAATAATGAGGATGTAAATGTGCTCACAGTGATGAGGATGTAAACTTTTTCACATTTTGTAAAATGTTACATCAATAATTTATAATATATTAAATTGAGAATTATTGTTACTGATTTGCACATATAATAGTAATAATAATAATAATACATTTATTTTATATAGCGCTTTTCAAGAAGCCCAAAGGCGCTTTGACAGAGTACAAAAAACAAGTGCAAAAAGACAAAAATCAATAGGTAAATAATCAAAGCAAAAGGAAGGAGAAGGAGAAGAGATAGTCAGGGGTTAAATGCTGTGGGTTAAATGTTGAATGCAGTGTTGAACAGGTGGGTCTTGAGTGATGTTTTAAATGTGGTGAGTGAGGAGGAGTCTCTGATGGTGTGAGGTAGTGAGTTCCAGAGGGTGGGAGCAGCGATGGAGAAGGCCCTGTCCCCCCAGGATCTGAATTTGGTCCGGATGGGGAGGGGGGGGGGGGGCTATCAAGAGGTTGGTACCAGCAGAGCGGAGGTTGCGGGTGGGAGTGTGTCTGGAGAGGAGGTCAGTCAGGTAGGATGGGGCCAGGTTATGGAGGGCTTTGTAGGTCAAGAGGAGGATTTTGTACTGGATTCTCTGGGGGGTGGGGAGCCAGTGAAGCTTATAAAGGACGGGGGAGATGTGGTCACGGGTCCGGGAATGGGTGAGTAGACGGGCAGCGGAGTTCTGAATGTATTGGAGTTTATTGGTGATTATTGAGGGTGAACCATAGAGGAGGCTGTTGCAGTAGTCCAGACGGGAGGTGATGAAGGCGTGGATGAGGGTTTCTGCAGCCATGGAGGAGAGGGATGGACGGAGACGGGCGATGTTTTTCAGGTGAAAGAAGGCTGTCTTTGTGATCTGTTTAGTGTATTTGTCGAAGGAGAGGGTTTGGTCAAAGATGATGCCAAGATTCCGGATGTGAGGGGAGGTGGATACTGGGAAACCGTCGATGTTGAGGGCAAAGTTATGGGTGGATTTGGTGAGCGTTTTTGGGCCAATGATGATTATTTCAGATTTATCATAGTTAAGTTTGAGGAAGTTGATTTGAAGCCAGGATTTTATTTCAGTGATGCAGTTTGTCAGGATAGAGTGGGTGGCGGTGGAGATGGACTTGGTGGAGATGAAAAGCTGGATGTCATCGGCGAAGCAGTGGAATTGGAGACCATGACGGCGGATTAAGTGACCAAGGGGGGACAGGTACAGGATGAAGAGGAGGGGGGCAAGAACTGAACCTTGGGGGAGGGGAGCAGTGGGGGATTTGCAGTTATTGATGGAGATGAACTGGCGTCTGTCAGAGAGGTATGATTTGATCCAAGAGAGGGCAGTGCCGGTAATGTTAAAGGTGGTCTCAAGTCGGGTGAGGAGGATGGTGTCAAAGGCGGCGCTGAGGTCGAGGAGGATGAGAATGTTGAGGTTGCTGGCGTCAGAGGAGAGGAGAAGGTCGTTGGTGATTTTGAGGAGAGCAGTTTCAGTACTGTGGTTGGAGCGGAAACCGGATTGGAATGTTTCATACAGGTTATTGGCAGAGAGGTGATGTTTGAGTTGAGTGGTTACAGCACATTCCAAAACTTTTGACAGAAAGGGTAGGTTGGAGATGGGTCTGAAGTTATTTAGGGTGTCAGGAGTAGTGTATATATGTTGCTTCTGGGACACTCTCATTTTCCCATTGACTTACATGTTAATTTTTCCCCTCCCTCATTGCCCCTAAACACCTCTATTTCTCTCACCCTGTTCTTTACGAACCTTCTAACCTTTTGACATGTTATCCTTATTCATTAGACCACTTAAACAATGGTCCTTCTGTGTGAACCTGTGATCCTTCTGACCTTATGGACCTTTTAACCTTTTACTCTTAATATCATCTGGTGAAGCATCTTTGGCCCACTCAAACAACGACCCTACAAATATTTGTTTATGCGTGGGAAATAATTTAATTCTCTTGCCACTCTCTTCACCATCTAATATATTAACAAAAAATATGTTTGAGTTTGGTTCTTTATTAAGATATTTTAACTGAGCTAAGATAAAATGGTAAACCTCCCTCAATGTTCTTGTTTGAGCGCCTCCAGTGCCACATACCATTTTTAAATTAAAGTATATATTTTCCTGACAACCATCAAAGTTTTCCGTCCACTCAAAAATATTTCCATCTTTTTTACCCAATTCACCGGTATTTAAATTAATTCTCTTATTTGTTTTGTAAATTTTTTTACCAGTTGTCTTTTCAATTATACCTATTTGATATTTTTCACATTCGTTATGTTTACTATTTATATACCAAGGTTGATTACACCTCCACTCTTTAGTCTGGTTGGTACTTGGTTCTATCATTTATATAATAGTAAAAAGGCGGCGGTAGCCCGTTAAAATCCCTAACCCCCCTTTTTAACTTATCACTTATATACTTATATAACCATAAGGGAGACTATCAATTCCATTTTCTAAAATAAACCTCTTATCATCAAAAGCCCCCAATGCTTTCTTATTCACCTCTTCTGAATATAATTTATGTTTGTAACTTCTTATTCCATTAATCTTTCTAAACTCTTCTTTCTTTGTTGTTAAACAGTTATAATAATCCTTAAAGTTTATTGTTTCTTTAATAACATTTTTCTTTACACCTTTTAACTTCTTATCAGTCTTTTCAACGTTATTCACAATGTATTTATAAGCATAAGCCTTAGACCTCAATCCCACAAATTCACTCATGACATTTCCCCCTAATTCATCCTTAAACTTTCCAATCACCTTTTTATTTTTAGAAGAGAACAACTCACTCTCTGGACTGTAATTACTAGTGTCATAGATATTAATGTCCTTTTTCATGTCTGAATAAACATCATCAGTATTAATTTGCAAAATAAAACTATCTGTATCCATATAAAGTAGATTAACATCATTTTGATATTTCTTCCTCAAGTTTACTAGAGTAGCTCATGGTGGTTGAGTATGCACTTTATTGTACAGACCTAAACTCTTCAGGAATCCACTAATTGAAGGTCCAGGAACAATATTTGGTTGGTAACACATTTGCCACTGACGGCGAAATAGCTGAAATGGCCATACCCCTTTTTGGGCCACGCCCCCTTTTTTGCCGTGACTGTATCTACAGAACCGTTGGACCTAGGAGGTTGCCCGACCACTCAAAATTTGCGCAATGGCCACATTATGGGGGGTCAGTAATACATTTTCATATCCAAAAGTCAATGGTTTTTAAGATAATTGCCAAAAACCGATTTCAACATGTTACGAACTACAATATTATTCGTAATTGTTCCTGTTCCTGTTCCTATTGTTCAATTACTTGAATCCTGAAGAGTCTAGACTAGACTAGAGTCTAGACTAGAGTCAAGACTAGAGTCTAGACTAGAGTCTAGACTAGAATTTAGTCTAGAGTCTAGACTAGAGTCTAGACATGGCTAGAAATTCCGGTCATGGGTGTTTTGTCGTTGAGCCTGCATGCAGGCAGCGGTATCCCATAAAACAACATGGCGTCGCACCGAGAAGCAAGTAGAAAGCAAGATCTTACATGCAGACTTGAAGAAGTATTTCACCGAATGGAAAGAAACGGCCTGTAATGAGAATGTGAGGTACTGGAGCTTGTTTCTGGATGAGCTGTATCCTATCCTGAGAGATCTTACACACTCTATTCGGCAAGGCGATTGGCATCTTTTCGTTTCAGCTGTGCGGAGGTGCATGCCTTTGTTCTTCGGGTTTGGCCGGACAAACTATAGCAGATGGGGTACGCTGTTCCTTGAAGATTGCCTGGACCTACAAAGGAAGTTCCCGGGTATCTACAGATGCTTTACAGATGGTGGATGGGTGATGTACCACACTACCCGACAAGGCAGTGCAGTAGGATTTGACATGGCACTCGAGAAGTGTTACAATAAACCCGCCAAGGTTGCTGGAGGTATCATTGGGATGACCAGACAGAAAGAAGCAGTAGCCTTATGGAATCTCCTAAAGCATGAGAAAGATCTTCATGTGGCACAGCTGCTGGAATGGTGCAACTTGGGAGACAAAGATGACAGTGAGCTGAGCCTACACCATGAGTTCAATCCAAGTTCTACGAAGATTGGCCATGTTCGTGCAAAGGCCCTTCTGGATTACATAAAATCCATCAACAATCCGTTCGACGCTGGAATCAGACTTCAGAACATCTCTACTGGAGCTGACATTCCCCAGGAGGTTGTCGACGGATTACTTGAATGCCTGGAAATTGGTGAGAAGAGTTATGAAGAGTTTGTTGAGACCAGATTTCAGGATAAGGAGAAGCACCTACATGATACAATCCCTACCAACCGCAAGACTGTTTTCGTGAAACGTACTTCTACTCCGTTCACAGCGAAGAAATCGATGGCGAAAAAGGATGCAGCGGAAACGGTTAGGTACATTGACTATGCTAGAGAAAGAGGGTACAGCATGCTAGAACTCCTGAAGTATGAATTGACCAGCACATCCCAGTTCCTCACCACTGAATGTAAAGATGGCATCAAATTGAAGAAGCCCGATAAAGCCTCCTTAGCCAGGGAACTTGTCAGTCGCCTTCCACAGGAGACGAGGAGTGTAAAGAGTGACGCTCAGATGACAATAGTGGACTTCATGGCACTTGTGCGTAAACTACCGATGAAAAAGATGGGCCTTCACACATTCGGGGAATTGGCTGAGAGTCTTTCCAACAGGATTCTTGCTACAGGCTCCGTGTCCACAAGAATAGACATTATTTTTGATGTTTATCAAAAATCATCAATCAAGCAAATGGAACGGGCACAGCGAAGTTCCTCAGAACAAATCACAATCACCATTGGGTCTGACAATCAGAAACTCCCTGTCGATCTTGATATGTTCTGGAGCTCAATGTTGAACAAAGTTCGGTTGCAGGAGTATGTCTTCAAGTGGATGCTGCAGAATGTTGAGTCGGACAAGGAAATATTCTTTGGAGGAGTATATGGGGGTGAATGCAGGAAACTGTTAGCTGGCACTGAAACACAGATCGCAGAGCTCTCAAGCAACCAAGAAGAAGCCGACGACAGAATCATGTTCCATATTAATGATGGTGTTGTGAAACACGGGGTTCAATCAGTCTTGGTCGACTCGCCTGACACAGATGTCTTTGTCAACCTCATCTTCCACTTCAACACAACCTGGCAACTACAAAAGCTGTACGTGAAGCTTGGTAACCGGAAAACAAAGAAAACTGTACCAGTCCACATGTTGGTTGATCAACTGGACAACGGTTTGGTGTCGTGTCTCCCAGCCATTCATGCTCTCAGCGGTTGCGACAGTACCAGCAAGGTGGGTCCAAAGCTGTCTGGCCTGAAAGCATCCATCGATCTCTCCCTACTGGAAGGGTTTGGTGTAGAAGAACTGTCACCACAGATAACAAGCAATGCTGAAAAGTTCCTTGTGTCTGGATTAAAGAAGACCGACTGTTCCACTTTCGATGAATATCGATGGGAGCAGTACCACAACTCCAAGAAAGAACTGGACTTCAACCAGCTTGTGTGCTGTTCATCAACGCTACGAGAACACATAAAGCGAGCATTTCTTCAGTGTAAGATGTGGTTGCAAGCCCCAACTCCTGCCGTCACCAAACCAGATCCACTCCAGTATGGGTATGAAGCAACGGACGTTGGCATAAAACCAGTGATACTGCCAGTATCGTGCAGGCCCGATGACCTGCCTCCTCCATGCAAATGCCCAAGAGCATGTATGAGTACCAAAACGTGCACTTGCAGAGACAGGAACATTAAATGTGTCACGTTTTGTGGCTGTAGTAAAGGCGAAAAGTGTAGAAATCCAAATAAGTAAATTCCAAAATAGGATGATGCAAAAGGTATAAGTGTCATATAATGTTGTGGCCTTGGTGGTATCATACAATTGTAGTTCGTAACATGTTGAAATCGGTTTTTGGCAATTATCTTAAAAACCATTGACTTTTGGATATGAAAATGTATTACTGACCCCCCATAATGTGGCCATTGCGCAAATTTTGAGTGGTCGGGCAACCTCCTAGGTCCAACGGTTCTGTAGATACAGTCACGGCAAAAAAGGGGGCGTGGCCCAAAAAGGGGTATGGCCATTTCAGCTATTTCGCCGTCAGTGGCAAATGTGTTACCAACCAAATATTGTTCCTGGACCTTCAATTAGTGGATTCCTGAAGAGTTTAGGTCTGTACAATAAAGTGCATACTCAACCACCATGAGCTACTAGAGTAGTTATTATAAAAGTAATCATACATTAATGACTTTGATAAATCAAGAATTGATGTTCCAATATAAATAGGTTTGTCCATTTCAATACTCTCTTTAATCAAATGGATCGCACAAAAGTTCTCAGTAAAGACCTCAGCTCTAGTAAAACTCGGTCTATTAATTAATTTTGATGCTTGTTTCCAAGATGTTGATAGTCTGATATTTTGTCTTTTTCTCACATTTTCCATGGTCTTACCAAAGACCGCATTATTCATCAATTTATAAAAGTCTTTCTCAAAATCTGTTTTTGACTCTGTTCTTCTTTGTGTATTAAAATCAATGTACCCCTTTAACCAATGACTTTGATTGAACTTTAGAACCCTATGGATCTTCTCTATTCTTAGACCTTTTGATAAATATTGTCGCAAATTTCTTTGGTGTAGAACATAATTTTTCTTGTTATATAATGTAGTAAGTAATTTTTCTGTTGATTCACCTATATTAAATGATTGTTGATAATCACTGAACCACTCCTTCTTTGGACTTTCCTTTTCACAAGCAAATGGGAGATCTTTGTGTCGGTTATGAAGTTCCTCTGGATATTTCAAATCGACCTCAAAATAATAACCAACCTTTGAATCATCCAATTCTTTTTGTGTAGAGATACATACATCTTGTAAAACCTTTTTGTAATCTTTTTCCTTTACCCATCTAAGTTTTCCATAAGGAAGAGCCTGAGACATTGCCCAGCCATACAGGTTGTTCGCATCATAATACATCAAGTAGGAGCTCTCTACCGATGGATCATAATTTGGAATGTACTTGTTATTTGCTTTAGCATATCTCTTTGAACAGACTTGTGAAATTCCTCCTCTCTTTGCCTTTTCAATCATCAAAAGCATATCAACATCGGTTATCAAATCCAAAGCTTGTTTTGTCATTTTTAACATCGCGCTCCAAGCCAATCCAGGAGCAGTGTAATAGTGAGCAGGATCCAATCCATATCCAGAATGACAGATTGTTCTGAAAGCCTCAAACACATCAGCCAACAAATGCACATCAGTTTTGAGGTACAAATCGTGATACTCACCAAGATTCTTAATGTTATATTTTTCCAAACATTTTGTGCGTGTACATAATCTTTATCAGATATATGACTATTATTTAATTTGTTATAGAAATTTTCTTTTAAAGGAAGTTGTGTTTCATTGAATCTCTCAAATGAGTCCATATAGTCATAGGGGTAAATTCCCTTTTGTGTTAGAAAATCTTTATCGAAAAAATACTCTGAAAGACATGGAAACTCTTTTAGATTTTGAACCAAGTTAGCCAATGGACTTGCCATGAATTTAAATGTATCAAGAAATCTGATATGAGTAATAGGAGATGTGTGAATTGTTTTTGTGAATGAAATGTATTTCTGATCCGTGTTTGAAATTGCTGAGATACTTCCAGAAGTCTTTGAGAGTTCCTTGATAAATAGATGTGTATCATAATGAGCGTTGTTATGAAGAAAGACAGGAATGAAAGAGGGGAGTTGATAATTAATATTACAACTTTGATGAGCCGGACCTCTATATTTACCAGTGAGATGACAATGGTCTCTAACCTTCAGACCTTTACCAATTTTCTCCTCACAAATATGACAGACATTGTTTTTTATAAATTCCCTTTTTTCTTTACTTGTTAAGGATATTGGTTTATTGGTTTCTCTCATTATCTTGGTTAATCGAACACAGTCTTTTTCTAGTCGTTTCACAAACTCCTCTGGGGTATTTGAGCCTCTATACATCTCTAACTTGTTATATTTATCACCAACGGATGATTTGATATAATAACAAAAACCACAAGGAGTATGTTTTTGATATTTATTTGTGTATGATACCTGTTCCTCATACCTGTTGTTGCACACCTGTGCACTCACACCTGGTGCCACCTGCACCCTCCTCCTCTTGCTGGACCAGTTGGTCAACACAACACACATCACCATCACTCACTCATACACTGCTCCATACACCTGTTCAGTTGCACACCTGTGCAATCACACCTGTTCAATCACACCTGTTCACCATACACTTCCAATCCTCCAACACACGGCATCATCTCATCTAACTACTCCCCTCTGAAACTTGCGCTTCCCAGTCGCCCCTTTAAACTATTGCGCTCCCACGTCATTATCATCCACACTAATCTACCTGCGTCCCCACTACAGGTGTCATTGTCACTACCTAACCTTAACGTCACCTAAGGTCATCTTCTAGGTCCCTACACATTATATATCCTAACCCTCCCGGGCTAGTTTTCACTGCCATAAACCCCATAAACTAGTGCTCCTTTGCCCCCTCGCTGTGAGGGATGGTGGATTGGCCATCCCATCACATGGGGCATCTCTTACTATAAATTTTGCTTGTCCAATTTCCACAAATCAAAAATTTGCCAATCATCTGCCAATCACCGTACCATTACCAATCACTGCCAATCCTTTGCCAATCTTCAAATTTTGTTTTTCTAATTTCGGGGCCAAAACACTATTCTCGTCATCAGTCTTCTCACTAGTGCCTCTCGGTGCGCCAATTCACTTCCAAAGCCCGGCTTCGTAAAGCCGAGCAATGAATGCGGGTTCTTTGGTGCCGGCGGCTGGATGCGTCCGACACTCGGTGCAGGGAAGGACGCTTACCCGGGCCGAGATCCCACGCACCACCTCGGCACGGAGCCATCCCATGGCCCGATCTCGACCTGCCGGAACGCCTCAACAAAAAGGGGTCGCCATGACGACCCTTCCTATCGGGCTGCCCGTTCCGCCTAGCGGAGCACGGACGCGTCTGTTCCAAGCGAGGCCCAGCGTGGATCACGTACGGCGGTCCTTTTGGACCCGCCGTGGTTCGGATCCCCGCTGGTCCTCGCGGCACGCGAAACCCGGCACGCACCGAGGGCCCGATTCGGCTATAAGTCGCTCTAACCGCTAACCCGGTTACCGTCGATGCCTCACCTGCATGCTTACACCCCGCAGCCCGTTCCTTGCTCATACATCCAGCTGTTCCCATGCTCCTCGTCATTGCACCTTTTCTTACACACCCAGGTACACTCATTCCGCTCACAGACTTGGTCACACACCTGACCACCTCACACCTTTGCACACACTCGTTCGCACACCTCACCAACACACCTCTTCGCGCCCCCTCCTCGGTCACCTCCTCTGTGACAACCACAGGTGTGCTCTCACTCGCACACCCAACCACGTGCCTCACTACCAACTCAAGTGTGCATTCCCACACACGCTCTACCATTCCAGGTGTGCATCCTTCCATTCCAGGTGTACATCCCCTCTCACCTGTCACAACCAACTCACGCTCCGTGTCACTCTCACTACTTTCACCACCACTCTTGACAGCGCACTCACCCTTACTCTCGACAGCGCACTCTTTCCTCACGCACCTGTCCGTTACACACCTTTCTCGCGCACACTCTTGCGCACACTCTCCCGTTACACCCTCTGTAACACTCACCACAGGCATGCATTCTTCCTTACTCTCAACCGCGCACTCTTTCCTCATGCACCCGTCCGTTACACACCTTCCTCGCGCACACTCTTGCGCATACTCTCCCGTTACACCCTCTGTAACACTCACCACACCGCGCTTCCATGTACTCCCTCGCACACGCGCTACGACCGACTCACTCTCGACAGCACACTCACTCCTTGGCGCGCACTTTTTCCTCACACACCCCAGAGTCGGACATTCTCGCACACCTCCTCCTTCGCACACCGTACCTGTCGCACACTTCACCAACGGCCTCTCACGAACACCCGGATCCAAATCAACCCCAAAGCCGACTGAAGCTCCCCTCACATCATGTACATTTCCACGTATATCGCCACTCACCTTGGCACCTCGTCTCCGCACCTCCTTCGCCACCTGCAAACTCTTTATTTGGTTAGCGAGCACAACATCACGATTTGAGCACCGACCTTGTACATACTCCATCACTTCCTCCTTTATCTCCTTTTTAGTTTCCCTCCGTCTCTTCTTAATTTCACTCACCTCTTCTTCCACTTCCTCTAATTTTTGCTTCACCTCTTTTATTTCCCGGTGCGTCTCCTCAAGTTCGTCCTCTAAGGCTACCTTGACCGTTTCTATGTGCGTCCTCACCTGCCGGTCCTTCGTCTCCATTACCTCTGTCACCTCTTCCAACCTCATTGTCAGTCCCTCACGTACCATCTGACATTGCCTCTGTGTCGCTATCAAGTCATTTTTGATTTCTTTTTGTGTCGCTTTCAACCCTCCTAGTACCGCAGTGTTCCTTTGAACCTGCTCCACTAACTCTTTTTGTCCCTCCGTCAGCTGTTCCACCTCCTCCGTCAGGTCCTCTATTCCCCCCTGTAACCTTGCCGTCCCATTTCTCACCTCTTTCTCTATACGCTTTTCACCTCGCTTTACCTCCTCGCGTACCCCCGAGACCTCCTCACTTACACCTCGTCGTATCTCCTCTTTCATCTCCTCCCTCTCTTTTGTAGATGCCGCCCTCATCTGTCCCAATTCATCCCTCTGAGCATCCAGTTTGGTTTCTACCCCGATTTTCACCTCCTCTATCTGCTCTCCCATCTGTTTAATTTCTCGGGCGGATTGCTCCCCTATCTCCCGCAATTTGTCTTCCATCCTATCTTCTAACCCCATTAACCCATTTTTCACCCCCTTTATCTGATTCTCCTGGGCAGCCATTCTATTTTCCACCCCCGTTAACCCATTCTTTACCTCTTTTATTCCGTTGTCTAACCCCTCAAATTTGTCGTCTAACTTCCCAAATTTCTTGTCTAATCCCTCACCGGTACCCCTCGCTTCGTCCCTCATTACCCCCAATTGCTCACTCTGAGCATCCATCCGGTTCCCCATTTCTCCCATTTTGCCCCCCCATTTCGCCCATTTTGCCCCCCATTTCGCCCATTTGGCCCCCCATCCTATCCATTTTTGCATTCAGTTGGGTCAAGAATAATCCGAGGTCAAACCCGGTTTGCCCAGCGTCCCCAGCCGCCACCGCGGGCTCGCCCTCCGCGGCGCCGCTATTTTGGGACTCTTCAACCACGTGCGCGAGCGCGCCATTTTGTGCACCTGATACCCCCTCAACCACATTGCCAATGTTCTCCTCCTCTCCTTCCTCCACATACATTTCCCCGAGGTCCTGGGTCGATTCCACCCCGTCTATCTCTCCCACCGGCATCCCGTCGCCTTGACCAGCCATGGCGCGATTTCAAAATTCGGGTTTTTCTTTAAAAACAAAACAATTTCCAGCAGCTTGTAATTTTGAGCGCGTTAAGCGCGCTTCGGGTCCGATCCCACACTTCTGACACCAATTGTTACACCAATAGTACAATTGGTGTTCCAAAATTTGGGCTAAACAAATTTAGTCCCAGGTCCGAATCCGACATTCCTGACACCAATTGTTACGCCAATAGTACAATTGGTGTTCCAAAATTTGGGCTAAATAAATTTAGTCCCAGGTTCGAATCCCAACTCCTGACTACCAATTGTTACGGTCCGCGGTTAAGGATGTTATATTTGCCGAACGGAGGCTCCGCAACCGAACAGTTGTTCCCCGACTAAACCCGATTCACCCAAACGTTGGCCGTATCGCGCCACAGATATTCAATGGGGAAAAGACTAAGACGACGAATGCAAAGAGGAAGAAGAAGAAGATGTACAGAAGAGTAACGGGGTTTATTATTTACACACACATAAGCAAAAAGAGCAGTCACAATTATTTACAGGTGACATGAAAACGCAGGTGACACAGTGAAAATTACTAGCTTAAACGGACTTAATTACCTACCCAGGACAGCACGAACAAAACAAACTCACGTACGCAAATGGATGGAAGGGTAGGAATCGTTTGGAGTGATGAGCAGGTGGGATCACAGGGCACAGCGAGCAGATCCACTCCGGGCGGGAAGCGAGGAGCCGGCAGCTCCTTGTATTCGGCTTCACAGTGCACGCCGGCAGGGTCACTCGGCTGGTTGAAACGGGGCTGGTTGAAGCGGCTCTTTGTCAAAGGCTTTTCGTATCTCTCACGCAACTCCGGTGCAACTCTGAACTCTCTCCCGGTGGACTGCCAACCCTCTCACGCACCTGGACTCATCTGCCGTATCTCTCGTGTAGCTTGTCCCAGCGATCGTCGCACCCTTCTCCTCAAACCTTCAGCGCGGGTTTGACACGCCCTCTTCGGTTTCGGTACCGCCCTCCCCCCCGTGCTCTGTTTCGTGACCTTGTATGGTAATCCCACGGGCTTGTCTCCTTATTTGGGCATGGCGCCGACGGCATGCCCCTCGTGGCGAGCCACGGGCTTGTTTCCTTATTTGGGCATGGGGCTGAACAGCCCCGCCCTTCGTGGCGCGCCCTGGGCTTGCCTCTCCCGGGCGACCTCGCCCTTCCTGTTCAAACAGAGCACGGAGCACATATTCACTATAGCAGCGAAATGAGAGGGCGTGCACCCCACGCTTGTGAACTGCTTTACCCGCAGATGGAGAGGTTGGCTGGGAAATGGAAGTATTGAAGGGGAGCTATTCTTAATTGATTCGGTGCAATGGAGTATTATTCTAATGGAAGACAAGGCCTTACTCTAAAACACATAATAAGATATAAGCTACTGAACAAGGGTTTTATCGGGTCCTTCAATGTGGTGTTTCATGGAATAACTACTGAGACGCCCTTTTTACCTTTACACAACTCTGGAGGCAGGAGAGGCCATATCCAACCAATGTTACACAACAATTTACCACTACAATACACACAATCAAAAAAATGCAATCCTCATATCCGCAACAATATATATATATATATTGTTACGGTTTTTAGAACCTTCACTCGTAAATTTTAGTAAATGTATCCCTTATAAATGTTTCCCCTGTAAATATACCCCTCAATTGGCTGGTTAAAGATCGCACCCTAGTTTGTCCATGAACAACACGTAGCGAACCATCGGCCCTCTTCGTAGTTATTTCATTATTATGTGTTTCAGTTAAGGATCTGTTCCCAGTAGTTGAATCTGCGTTGCATTAATCAAATAAGATAGGTCCCTTTCGTTCCCTTCAAAAGTGGTACGAGTGGTGTTCTAACTCCCCACCAGCCGCCATTGGCCATGCGGTCGGGCCGAGAAGAAGGGGGAGGAGCCGCCAGATCAGGGGTGTGGCACGTCAGCTCGTCATCGGAGGTGGAGTCAGCAAGCCCTTACCGGCCAACCAGCACCGCTGTGAGCCAACCGGTAGGCGGGTCATCAGAGCTGGCGGCTTGATTTCGAAGACGGCAATAAAAGCGACTGCAAGGGACTGCTTGGCGAGTCGGTGAGAAGGTACGAGTTGGATGAGTTGGAAGAGAGTTGGACGAAGAAGGCAGAGAGAGACGAAGCTGCGCGGGGCTCTGTGACAAGCTGCTTCAAAAAGCCCTACCGCGTAAAACGAATACGTGTACCTGCCGCTGGCTGCTCGCTTCCAGCCCGGAGCGTGGACCTGGAGCGGACCACCTTGCTGTACCCTGCCGAACCTTCCAGCCCTGTTGTCCCGCCTGGACCTTCTCCTTCTTCCAGTGATTCCTGCCTGCTATTCCCCTTTCGTGTGAGTCTGTGTTTGTTCTGTCTGGGCGTTGATCATTAAGACTGTTTTAAGGCTTGCCCTGTGTATCTGCTTTTTCCTCCTTGTAAATGCCCTTCTTTCGTTTCCTCTTTTAGTACAGAAATAAACCTGTGTTCTTCCTTTACCCTTGTTGGTTCTTTGGCTTCCTCTCATCCGATCGCTTTAGTCCCTTCTTTCAATTGAGTACCTGTGGCGCGATTTTGGCCAAACGCTTTATAATCGGGTTAGTCTTTTGTTAACGGCCTGAGTCGTGGCTCGCTTCGCTCGGCGTGTCCATTACAGTCGCGGCTCGGGCGGGGCTCATTTCCTCGCTTACCGGAAGGCGCTGGTACTTAGGTCAAAGGAATAATTGGCCTACTACCCTATTCAGCGCTGACCGGAAGTGGCGAGATAGTTCCAGGACTCGGACGGCCAGCTTAAAAGACGAGAGGATTAAACCCCCTTCGGTAAGGGGAGTGCCGAAACCGAGATCCATAATAATATATATGTTTATGTACATCTGTATATATATATATATATATATATATATATATATATATATATATATATATATATATATATATATATATATATTGTTGCGGATCTCAGAAACGTCGGCTCTCCCCTTATCAAGAGGGGGTTAATCCCCTTGTCTTTGATCTGGCCGACGCGACCCTGGGGGTTATAACGTTCCTTCCGGTCAGTGGTAAATAGGGTTGTTGGGCGAGTTGTAGTCCTATTACCTAAGTACTACCACCGACCGTGAAGCAAGGGAATAACTCCCGCTCGAATCACGGATATCAGGTGGAAACGCCGAGAGGATAGCTATCTGTGATCCGAGCTGTTAACAATGGCTAACCCGATTATAGCGGTTCCGATCGTGCCACGTTTACCCAATGGAGAAAAGACTAGGACGATCGGATTAAGGAGAAACCAGAAAGAACAGGGCAATTTATTACAAATGTACAAAGAAGAAGAGGAAACGAAAGAATGTACAAGAAAGAAAGAGGAAGGAAAAGTACACAGGGCAGCCTTAGACAGTCTTACTCTATTCCCTGGACACGGGCCCGATCGCTCTCAGATTCGGTCTCAGACTCCAGACTCACACGGGGATGCAGATGGTAGGGTGGAAGGTCCGGCGATGGTGTCCAGGCTCCAGTCCGGCTCCGGTCCAGCAGAATAAACCCGGCAGGCAGCTCTCCACGTAGTGTAACGCGAGCGGACAATTATAATGACGGGGGAAGGTAAACTTGGGCTATCGGCGTACGTAATTTGTGTACCGGGGCTTTTGTACTGGCGCTACCGGTCTTACTCGCCCCAAGCGCCCCCTCCCCAATGTCCTACACGCTGCGGTTCTTGGCAATGCGTGACGCGCGCTCGCCCTTAGTACAGCGGGTTGCCACAGCGCGTCCTTTGTAATACCAATGCTTGGTTTCAGTCTTCGGTAATGAGCACTGCTCCGTAAGTTCTTATCACAAGCCAACCTCCCAACAAGTCCTTCCAACCACGATAAGTCTTCTGTGCACAGTCCTGCAACGAGCGCCGCTGCATAAGTCCTGTTCAAGGGCTTTGTGTTCGCGCTTTTATAACCCAAGCCAGCAAATGCTCTCGGAGCCCAAAACCACGCCCTGTCAGGCGACCTCACCTCAGCCCTGGTTGGCTGGTGTTGGCTTACTGGCTCCGCCTTGATGGCTGGTTGACGTGGCAGCGCCTTCATCCTGGCGCTCCGCCCCCTTTTCGGGCCTTACCTCGTGGGTTTCTGGGCTGGTTTGAGCGTAAGCTCAGCGAGGTGGCGAACGCTGCTGGCAACCTAAAGGACGAGGGCAAGTACAGACTGGCTAGCACTTAATGGCGTCGCTTGGAAGGGAGGCTGCCAAATGAACAAAGGGGCCTACTCTTATTTGTTTGACACAACGCAGATGCGACTATTGGGAATGGCCTTATCTAAACACAGACTATGAAATAACTGACGTCCTATGGTGACCTACGTGTTGCTTGTGGCCTACCTATGGGGTGCTACCTTTAACCTTTAATGATGTTTTTTTACAAGTGTGGGTTCTCAAATCCGCAACAATATATATATATATATATATATATATATGTTTATATATACTGTATATGTTTATATACATATGTTTATGTACATCTGTTTATATTGTTACAGACGCGGCTTAGATGTTATTTACCGAGCGGTTTGGTATGACCACGTCTGCACAGGTTACCCGATTATACCCGAACGTTGACTAATCGCGCTACGCTAGGTCAAGGAAGGAAAAGACACACGGCTGGGATTAAAATGACACGACACCAGGGATACGGTTCTCAAGACCTCCGGAGGAGGTTATATTCGTTCGGAAGGTTAGATTACAACTACAAGAGGGACAGCAAAGGAAGATAGGCACTTAGACACAATCTTATATTATTTCCGACAGACCACAGAGAAACAGGACAAAAACTGACTCACACGGGGATTGATGGCAAGGAAAGCGGGTATTCGATGGCCAGCACAAGGTGCACCTTGTGCTCAGGGACAGGATAGCGCGGCCCAAAAGATGCAGGAGGTCTCTCAGCGCTCGGAGGTGGCTCTCTTGTCTTCTCAAGCTCGGGGCGCATCTCTCGGTCTCACCTCACATCCGGCAAGTCGCTGCGTATATCCGGCGGGGAGTGACACGCCCTCGGCTCGTTAGCTCCGCCTCGTGGAATCGGCACGTTGCTTCTCATTGGGTGCGTGCGGGGGGTTTACCAGGCTCCGCCCTTGACAAGGAGCTGACAGCCAGCCCCTTCGTGGTAACCCCGTGGAGCGCATGGTCATGGCGGCTAACCGAGCTGGTGGGAGGACGCACACTCCCCCCGCGCGCCGTGGTTGTAGTTGTTGTTGTAGCTGTAGTTGTTGTTGTTGTTGTTGTTTGGGGAAGAAGATGGAAGGAGGTATGGGAAAGGTCCTAAACTCACTACTGGTGCCATATAATCACATTCTGGTGCAACGAAGAGTCATAATTAATGGAAAGGAGTCCTTAACTGACATAGACTAAGAATAACTAGCAAGATGTCCGAAAGTTGTCTACGTGAGATGCGGTGGACCTGGGCACGACATTTAATGGGGGAAAAAGGGGAAGGTCGGTTCTACAGAGTGTTGTTTACAGACAATGGGACTAGGGAATGGGGGACTGGGGATAGTTGGGGAGTATTGGGGAAATAGGGGAATATTTACAAGCGGATATGGAGGCCAAATTCCATATTCGCAACATTGCACCCTTCTCTACCCTCGGGGCGTCCCGACCCGATACATTTTTACCTACTTTAGTGTGGCACGCAATGTAGTTCCCTCTACTATTAACTCTACCCTGAGTGCGACAGTTTTACAGATATTCACAAATGAGTAAATATGTCCCCCTGCGACGTTGCACCCTTCTCCTCACAGAAACACACCCACAGGATAACCGAATCCGGAAAGAATCCTCAAACTAAACATACAGCCGGTAGGGAGCATTATTTACAAGACTACGCTGATATTTACACTACGATCCAGGACCTGTTTTTGGAGGAACACATGCAGATGTTATGCATAGAGAGAGCACGCATGCCAGCATCGATACACCAACCCACGAGTGCTCTGTGGCCTACGGCCTTTAATAATGTGCAGAGCACCCCTTCCAAGCATCAAAAGCACCACCCCATCACACAGTGAGCACCATCCGGTGCACCAATAAAGTGTTTACAAATCACCGGTGGTGTCGCAGCCGGCCGATGTTCTGCCGCTGGTCTTGCCTTCGTGTGGTGCACTTGGCCTTCTTACTTCTTTCAAAAATAAAGAAAGGCGCCAACCGCGTCCATTTCTTTATTGTGGCCGTCAGGGGCCAACTAAGAGTGGTTCACCTGTTTGGCATAGGTGCCACGTTGACCCATAGGTCCATCCACGGGTGGTGCTTGGCCGCAAAAGAGCTGCGGTCCATGGTGGGTGGCCACAAACATTGCGGTCCATATGGTGTATCGATCCAGGCAGCAAACAGCGAAAGTGCAGGCCCACAACTGCGAAGCCAGCACCTCTCTCTCCTCTCTCTCTACCCCAAAGCCAGATCCTCGGAGGTGGGAGACAAAAGAAGAAGACAAGTGAGTAAGGTGGTAAGGGCGCAAAAGTGCACGCAATGCAAGGTAATGCACACTGGGGGCACATGGGAACCAGGTGAGACAGGTACGTTCCTACCGTACGCCCCCCCCCCCCACCAAGTAACCTACATGGCCCCTCCCTTACCCCTTACTGTATCCACAAAACACAACACTACTCATAAACATCTACTTTACAAATCAACAAACATCCCTACTGTCTTCCCCGTTCCTCCCATATACCAAATTCGTCTTCTCTCCCTCCTAACCAATCAAATTTGCCATTTTCAACTCAACATCATAATTTGCCATCTCCAACTCATCATCAGTCCCTCCTAAGGAGGGAGAGATGGAATCACCCCAATGTCTCATCCACGTCGTGATGCGTCTCACAAATCCAACAGCAGTCCTTACTTCCTGCAACACAAAACAAAGAAAACACAGGTGTGGAGTCATCATCATCACCACAGGTAAGTGGCTGCGTATGGTGCGACAGGTTCATCAATCCTAACTATTTCCTAAATGACTTTAACAACGTTACACTACCCGGGGTCTTTCTCCGGCCAAACCATTGGCCCTCTTACACTATGGGTTCTAAAAACCAATTCCCATTGGCCAAACTGTGGTGCTTTTCAATTTGGGGTCTCACTCCCCCGATTCATCTCCCGGTGCCCTCGCACAATTTCTGGGCTGTGGCGTGTACCTCTCCCAGCGGGTCTACCCACCTGCACACCTCCACCACTGCAGTTGCCTCCGAGCTTACCTGCTCCTTACCCTAACCTAACTACCTGGGGAAGGCCCTCTGGCGCTCTCCCCACTCGGTGCCCTCTCTGGCACTGGGCTGCCCGATCCACACCCGGGATCCTCAGGCACCCACTCACAACTACCGGCTCCCAGAGCCCACCTGCGGCCTCACCTGGCCGACATCCTCACAGTGGTGGAGTGCCCAACCAACTACACACACTAACAGGCTACACGCCCAGCCATTTCCACAACACTAATGCACCCATCCACAACACCATTCTGCAACCGCACCACAAATGCCAATATCCAACCACAATTTACCTGTACCCTCTACCTAACACTTACACTACCCGCCCCGGGTATCCGTGATGGGGGTCCACTCTTCCCCCATCCACACGTTCGCACCATGCACACCACTCCGTACCACTTACTCCAACTCCCTCCACACACCTGTACCTGCACACCTGTGCTCTCACACCTGGTGCCACCTGCACCCTTCTCTCCCCAAGCGCATTCGCGCTGATCCACAACACTCATTACTCACACACTGCTCCACACACCTGTCCAGTTGCACACCTGTGCAATCACTCCTGTTCCATCCTCACACACACGGCATCATCTCAGCTAACTACTCCCTTCTGAAACTTGCGCTTCCCAGTCGTCCCTTTAAACTATTGCGCTCCCACGTCATTATCATCCACACTAATCTACCTGCGTCCCCACTACAGGTATCAGTCACTAACTAATCTTAACGTCACCTAATGTCATCTTCTAGGGCCCTATCAATATAACCTAACCCACCCGGGCTAGTTTTCACTGCCATATACCCCATAATCTAGTGCTCCTTTGCCCCCATGGGAAGGATGGTGGATTTGCCATCCCACCACATCGGGGGTCTCTCACTACCAATTTTGCACATCAAATTTCAACAAATCAAAAATTTGGCCAATCACTACCCATCATCTGCCAATCATCACTGCCAATCCTTTGCCAATCATCAAATTTTGTTTTTCTCTAATTTTGGGGCCAAAACACTAACCTCATCACCCAGTCTACTCACTAATACCTCTCGGTGCGCCAATCCCTGTCCAAAGCCCGGCTTCGTAAAGCCAAGCCATGAATGCGGGTTGTTCTGTGCCAGCGGCTGGATGCGTCCGGCACTCGGTGCAGGGACGGGGGCTTACCCGGGCCGAGATCCCACGCACCACCTCGGCGTGGAGCCATCCCATGTCCCGATCTCGACCTGCCGGACTGCCTCAACAAAAAGTGGTCGCCATGACGACCCTTTCTATCGGGCTGCCCGCTCCGCCTAGTGGAGCACGGACGCGGCCGTTCAAAGCGAGGCCCGGCACGCACCGAGGGCCCGATTCGGCTATAAGTCGTTCTAAACTCTACCACGTCTAACGTCGATGCTTCACCTGGACGCTTACACCCCGCAGCCCGTTCCTTGCTCACACATCCAGCCGTTCCCATACTACCTTTCCTTACACACCCAGGTACACCCATTCCACTCACAGCCTTGGTCACACACTTGACCACCGAACACTTTGGCACACATTCGTTGGTCGCACACCTCACCAAAACACCTCTTCGCGCCCCCTCCTCAGTCACCTCCTCTGTGACAATCACAGGTGTGCTCTCATTCGCACACCCAACCACGTGCCTCACCACCAACTCCAGCGTGCATTCCCACTCACGCTCTACCATTCCAGGTGTGCATCCTTCCATCCCAGGTGTACATCCTCGCTCACCTGTCACAACCAACTCACTCTCCTTGTCACTCTCACTACTCTCACCTCCATTCTTGACAGCGCACTCACCCTTACTCTTGACAGCGCACTCTTTCCTCATGCACCTGTCCGTCACACACCTTTCTCGCGCACACTCTCCCATTACACCCTCTGTAACACTCACCACAGGTGTGCATTCTTCCTTGCCTTTGACAGCGCACTCTTTCCCCATGCACCTGTCCGTCACACACCTTTCTCGCGCACACTCTCCCGTTACACCCTCTGTAACACTCACCACAGGTGGACACTCTTCCTTACTTCTGACAGCGCACTCTTTCCTCATGCACCTGTCCGTCACACACCTTTCTCGCGCACACTCCTGCGCACACTCTCCCGTCACACCCTCTGTAACACTCACCACACCACGCTTCCATGTGCTCCCTCGCACACGCGCTACGACCGACTCACTCTCGCCAGCACCCTCACTCCTTGGCACGCACTTTTTCCTCACACACCCCAGAGTCGGACTTCCTCGCACACCTCCTTTTTCGCACACCAGACCTGTCGCACACTTCACCAGTGGCCTCTCACGAACACCCGGGTCCATCTCGACCCCCAAGCTCCTTAAATCACCTGGCGCATCATACGCACGACCATATTGGTCACCACCTACACCGGGTCCTCTTCCTCTTCGCTTCTCCTCTATCACCTGCGAATCCCTCATCCGGTTAATGAGCACATCATCACGATCCAAACACAGACTTTGGACCAACTCTTTTATCTCCTCTTTTATCTCTTTGTTATCCCCTCTCCGTCGCTTCTTAATTTCGCTCACCCCTTCTTCCACTTCTTCTAATTTCTGCTTCACCTCTTTTATTCCCCGGTACGTCTCCTCAAGCTCATCCTCTAAGGCTACCTTGACCGTTTCCAGGTGCGTCCTCACCTGCCGGTCCTTCGTCTCCATTACCTCTATCACCTCGTCCAGCCTCGTTGTCAGTCCCTCACGTACCATCTGACATTCCCTCTTCGTCGCTACCAAGTCATCTTTTAGTTCTCTCTGTGTCGCTTTTAAACCTCCTAATACCGCAGTGTTCCTTTGAACCTGCTCCACTAACTCCGTCTGTCCCACCGTCAGCTGCTCCACCTCCTGCGTCAGGTCCTCTATGCCCCCTTGTAACTTTACAGTCCCCTTTCTCACCTCCTTCTCCATGTGCTCCTTACAGTGCCTCACCTCCTCGCGCACTCCTCCGACCTCCTCACTCACTCCTCTTCTGATCTCCTCTCCCATCACTTGCATCTCCTGCCCAGATGCCACCCTCATCTGCTCCATTTCCTCCCTGTGAGCATCCAGTTTGGTTTCTACCCCCATTCTGACCCCCTCTATCTGCTGCCCCATTTGGTTAACTTCCCTTTCCGCTTGGTTGCTCATGTCCCTCAATTTGCCTTCCATCCTGTTTTCTAACCCCTCTAACCCATTTTTCACTCCCTCTATCTGATTCTCCTGGGCAGCCATTCTATTTTCTACCCCCTCTAACCCCTTTTGCATCCCTTCCATTTGATTCTCTTGAGCGGCCATTCTGTTTTCTACCCCCATTAACCCATTTCTCACCTCTTTTATCCCGTTGTCTAACCCCTCACCGGTACCCCTCGCTTCGTCCCTCATTACCCCCATTTGGTTTCCCATTACCCCCATTTGGCCCTCCAATCGCTCACTATCAGCCCTCATTTGCTCACTCTGAGCATCCATCCGGTTCCCCATTACCCCCATTTGGTTTCCCAACCGCTCACTATCAGCCCTCATTCCCACCATTTGTTCCATAAGGGCCCTCATTTGCAGGAGGAAAAGGTTCGAATCCACCAGGGGCGCTACCACGGTCGTGGGCGTGGACGCCGTGGCCACTTCGTGCGTGACAACGCTATTTTGCGACCCTGCCGCCCTCACTGCTTCGCTCTCCTCGCGTCCCTCAATTTGGTCCTGGACCGACCCTGCCTCACTCTCCCCTACCGGACCCCAGCTGTCTTGGTCTGCCATAGCGCGACTTTCAAAATTCGGGTTTTTATTTCCGTATAACAAATTCAAATTTCGCCGTTATAATTTCGCGCGGGAAACGCGCTCCGAACCGATTCTACTACAAATTTGGGCCTAATAAATTTAGTCCCGGGTTCGAATTCCACTCCTCGACACCAATTGTTACAGACGCGGCTTAGATGTTATTTACCGAGCGGTTTGGTATGACCACGTCTGCACAGGTTACCCGATTATACCCGAACGTTGACTAATCGCGCTACGCTAGGTCAAGGAAGGAAAAGACACACGGCTGGGATTAAAATGACACGACACCAGGGATACGGTTCTCAAGACCTCCGGAGGAGGTTATATTCGTTCGGAAGGTTAGATTACAACTACAAGAGGGACAGCAAAGGAAGATAGGCACTTAGACACAATCTTATATTATTCCCGACAGACCACAGAGAAACAGGACAAAAACTGACTCACACGGGGATTGATGGCAAGGAAAGCGGGTATTCGATGGCCAGCACAAGGTGCACCTTGTGCTCAGGGACAGGATAGCGCGGCCCAAAAGATGCAGGAGGTCTCTCAGCGCTCGGAGGTGGCTCTCTTGTCTTCTCAAGCTCGGGGCGCATCTCTCGGTCTCACCTCACATCCGGCAAGTCGCTGCGTATATCCGGCGGGGAGTGACACGCCCTCGGCTCGTTAGCTCCGCCTCGTGGAATCGGCACGTTGCTTCTCATTGGGTGCGTGCGGGGGGTTTACCAGGCTCCGCCCTTGACGAGGAGCTGACAGCCAGCCCCTTCGTGGTAACCCCGTGGAGCGCATGGTCATGGCGGCTAACCGAGCTGGTGGGAGGACGCACACTCCCCCCGCGCGCCGTGGTTGTAGTTGTTGTTGTAGCTGTAGTTGTTGTTGTTGTTGTTGTTTGGGGAAGAAGATGGAAGGAGGTATGGGAAAGGTCCTAAACTCACTACTGGTGCCATATAATCACATTCTGGTGCAACGAAGAGTCATAATTAATGGAAAGGAGTCCTTAACTGACATAGACTAAGAATAACTAGCAAGATGTCCGAAAGTTGTCTACGTGAGATGCGGTGGACCTGGGCACGACATTTAATGGGGGAAAAAGGGGAAGGTCGGTTCTACAGAGTGTTGTTTACAGACAATGGGACTAGGGAATGGGGGACTGGGGATAGTTGGGGAGTATTGGGGAAATAGGGGAATATTTACAAGCGGATATGGAGGCCAAATTCCATATTCGCAACAATATATATATATATATATACTTATATATTGTTGCGGATTCGGGGTCGGCGCTCCCCTTACCAAGGGGGGGGGGGGGGTTAATCCACTTGTCTTTTAAGCTGGCCGTCCCCCAATCCTGGAAATTATGACGCTCATTTCCGGTCGAGATTGGCCAGGGTGATTGGTCAATGGATTCCCAAATACCTGAGTGCCAATCCGACCGCAAAGCAGGGAGATAACTCCCGCTCGGACCGCGGACAAGATGGAAATTGCCGAGCGGTTTAGCAATCCGAAGCCAAGGACTAAACCCGATCCTGAGCGGTTTCCCAAATCGTGCCACAGGTACTCAATGGAGAGAAAGGACGAAGACGATCGAATGGAGAGGAAACCAAAAGGCAAGGAAGAACAAAGGAGTTATTACAACAACCAAAGAAGAGGAAACTAAAGGGAAGAATGTACAAGAAGAAGAAGAAGCAGGACACAGAGCAAGCTTATCGATACAGTCTTACTTAACCCCAGGACAAACAGACAGACTTACACGGGACAGTAGTGGTAGGAGAGGAAGGTCCAGGCGATGGGATACGGCTCCGGTCCACTCGAGTCAGGCTCCGGGTCCGCCACGAAGAACGGCCGACAGCTTCACATGTCGTTGGCGCACGACCGGACCTTTACATATGCGAGGGCTGGACTGCTGCGTACGTAATATGTGCGCCTGCTGCCTCTCTCTCTCTCTCAATGTTCATAAAGCACATTTCAAACGAGTTCATGAAACCGGAGCCCGCGGAAAGAAGTTCGTCATCAATCACCAGGTGCACTTCGCGCCGTCCGTTCACAATGGCCTCCCCTCGCGCAGTCCGTGAAAGGGCTTGGCGCGTGCGCTTATATAGTGCGCTTAGAGATCAAGCCGCGCCACGCCCACCAGTAAGCTCACCTCAGCCCTGGTTGGTCGTTGACAGGGCCACGCCTCGTTCTTGGCGCTCCGCCCCCTTCTTCTCCAGCTTGACCGCGTGCGTAATGGCAGCCGGTGCGAGCGCTAAGGCGGCTGCGGCGGGCAGAGGCGCGTACCACAATTTGGAGAGATAGAGATTCCAAAATGAACGGAATGGGGCCTATCTTATTTGATTAATGCAACACAGATGCAACTATTGGGAACACAGCCTTATTTAAACACATACGAAGGAGATAACTAAAGGTTCCTATGGTGTCCTACGTGTTGCTTGTGGACTAACTATGGGTGCGACCTTATTAAATGATGGAATTTTTACAAGAATTATTTGCAAGTGAGGGTTCTAAAACCGCAACACTGCACCCTCATTTCCTCCAGGCCGTTCCGGGCCGAAACATCTTAAATTTAATGTGACAGGTGTGGTAACCCTCTACTTTTAACCTCACCCTGAGTGCGACAGTTTTAACACGAAGTATGTCCCGCCTGCTGCGTTGCATTCTACTTAAGACTCATTCCCACAGACTAACCGAATCGCAGAATTATTTTCAAAACTACACATTTCGCCGGTGGGGAGCATTATTTACAAACACACTACTATTTTGATTATTTACAAAACTGCAACCCAGGACCTGTCTTTTGTGGGAAACAAAAGCAGAACTTTTGAGAAGAGGAAAAAATACCACACTGCACTGCACTGATACACCATACCACATGCACCCATAATAAAAATGCACCAAACGCACCAAAAAGCACCATCATCAAACAAAATGCACAAAACCACTTTAAAATAATAAGCAATGGTGTCTTCTTTCTTCTCCGCTGGGCCGCTGGTTCTGGTCGTCTTGCGCTTCTCACTTGCTGCCTATTTAATAAAACAGATTGCACCGATCGTGTCCGCTCTTTATTTATGGCCAGCAGGCCCAACTCCAGTGGTCCACCTGCATGGCATGGATGCCACTTTAACACAGTGGTCCGCAACCAAGATGCTGCTGGCAGCAATGACCGGTCCCCAGCAGAGGTGTCAGGCCCCAGAACGTGGGGTCCATATGTGGTGCTATGCCACAGAATGTGTGGTCTATAAGTGGTGTACCAGTGCAGGCCGGAGGCAGCGGAGGTGCGGGCACACAACTGCGGTCACCTGCGCACTCCCCCCGGGCCCAAAAGAAACAGGTCCATGAGTGGGGGAAGGAGGACAAGCAAAGCAGTGGGGCAAGGCCGCAAGGGTACACATTAATAAGAGATAATGCAGACATGAAGGACGCGGGAGAGCGAGCTAAGAAAGCTCGTCCCTAACGTTCGTCACCCCCCATGTTACCTATTCTACCCTTGCCCCGAACCCGTATTTACACCATTTACAAATTCGTCTCTACGTTCTGTCTTCCCTATATCTCCCCTCTATGCCAAATTCATCATCAATCCCTCCGAAGGAGGAAGAGATGGAATATAAACAATGTCACCCCCACGTCATGATGCGTCTTTCAACCAACCAAACATTTGCTCAAAAATGTGGTGTGGAGTTTTATCACCTTGGTGAGTGGACGTACATGGTGTGAAGAGACTTTCTCCTATCTATACTCTAAATGACATTAACACTTTTACTCTACCCGGGGTCTTTCCCTGCCAATCCATTGGCCATCCTTACTCTATGTGGTTCTAAGAACCGAACTCCCATTGAACATACTGTGGCGCTCTCCCAATTTGGGGTCTCACTCCCCCGATTATTTCCCTCTGTGTCCTCGCACAATTTCAGGGCTGGGTCGTGTGGCTCCCCTAACAGGTCTACTTACCTGCGCACCTCCGCCACTGCAGTTGCCTCCCGAGCTTACCTGCTCCTCACCCTAACCTACCTGGGGAAGGCCCTCTGGCTCTCTCAACCCCTCGGTGCCCTCTCTGGCACTGGGCTACCCAGGTCCGTCCTCAGAATCCTCGGGCCCCATTGAACTCTAACTCTACCTGGCTCCCAGAGCCTACCTGTGGCCTCACCTGGCCGACAGACTAACAGTGGCGGAGTGCCCAAACAATCATTGTCACTAACAGGCCACACGCCCAGCCAATTTATCTCAATAATGCACCCCTCAAGCAGTACTATGCTACTCTCGCACCACAGATGCCAATATCCAACCACAATTTACCTACTCCCTCTACCTACTTTTAAACTACCCTCCCCGGGTACTCGTGAGGGGGGTCCATCCTTCCCCCACTCACTCCTTCCCACCATGCATTCCACACTACTCATTCCACACTCCACTCACTCCACATCATTGATTCCACACAACCATACTCACTTGCCTCCATGCAAGTCAATCACTCAGTGTGGAATCACACACATCCACAATACTCTGCTCAAGCACTTTCTACACACACACATCTCTCATGAGCATTGCCTCATTTGCTAACCAGCACTACCGTGAACTTACATACCAATTCCTCACTTCATCATCCTCACTACAAACACACTGCATCAGCTAATCTGACTACTGCCCTTCTATTACTCGTGCTTCCCAGTCATCCCTTACACTATGCACTCCCTCGTCATTATCAACCAACTAATCTATTCTGCGTCCCCACTACAGGTATCAATGTCACTACTTAAATCTTGTCCCTTTGGTCAGCTATTTCCCTATACATTCACGAAGCCCTCCCTGGCTAGGTTTTCACCGCCATAACCCCATAAACTAATGCTCATGTGCCCCCAATAATGATGTGAGGTGAATGGTAAAGCTACCATCCATCACTACATCATATACCATTTGCCATCATCACTCTCACTACAAGTCCACAACTCTGAGCCTCTCGGTGCGTCAATGCATTTTCAAAGCTCGGCTTCGCAAAACCGCGCGATGAATTCGGGTGGTTTGGTCTCCTGCAGGTTGGGTCCCTCCGGCATTCGGATTCAGGGGAGGAGGTTTTGTCGGGCCAAGGCTCCAAGCACCATCCCGGCGCAAGGCCTTGCGCTCCCAAGCGCGATGGCCGAGCCTTGCCCGGCTGGAGCGCCGCCACCACAAGGGGGCGCTGCTCCGACCCCTCCTACCTCTTGAACCGGGCCGATCGCTTCGCCTAACAAAGCGCGGCACCGACCGTACAGGGCGGGGCCCGGCCCGAATCGTGCACGACGCACCGTGCAGGAGCGAAGCGGCACCGATCCCGGCCGGCTCCCGCAGCACACAAAGAACACCGCGCACCGAGAGCTCGCGTCGGCTACCTGTCAGCCTCACCGCTGCCCCGGTCAACGTCGATGCTTCCCTTGCATGCTCACACCACTTGTTCCTTCTCTTATTCACCCATCCAGGTGTCTCAGCGCCTCTCATGCATTCCACATATGCCTTCAATTCCACCACCGCACTCTCTGTTACACACCACTCGCTATTCGCACACCCCATAACACACCTCTCCCACGCACCGTCTTGCGCACTCTCCCTTGGTACGTACTCCATACCACTCATGGGGGTGCACTCTTGCATCCACCCATTCAGCGCACACCTACTCACGGGTGTGCATTCCCTTGTCACACACCCAATCACGCGCTTCACCACCAACTCAGGTGTGCATTCTCGCACACTCGCCACAACCAACTCACTCTCCGTGTCACAATCACTCCCACTATCACACTCTGTCGTGCATTCATTCTCACTTTTGCTCTCTGTAATACACTCGCTCCTCGGCGCACACTTTTTTCTCACACGCGCGCCATTGCCACCCACACAGCGCACCACGGACCTCCCACAAACGCCCGGGTTACGCTGGAATCCCAAGCGCGTGAAAATTCTTTTGGCGCTAAACACTTTCCCGCCAAATCTCTTAGCCCCATATACAGCCCGACTCACCTTGGGGATTCTTCTTCCTCGCTCCAACACCACCTGCAAACTTTCATTGGGGTTAACAAGCACGGCATCATGATGCGAGCACGGACTTTGTGCATATTCCATTCTTTCCTCCCGCTGTTGCTCTTCTAAGTCCGTCTCTTCCGCCCCAATTTGCACTATAATTAATTCTTTAATTTCTTTTCCCTCGACGACCGCTGGCTCTAATAAAATTTTCTCTTCTACCTCGGTGGTTGCCGGCTTCCCCATACCCCGGGTCGTGATCTCTATACCCGTCCACGTGACCATGCTTTGTTCCAACTCGCTTTTCCCGCGCTCCTCAAGGACGCGTACCTCAAGGACTACCTCGTCGCGTACAAATGCGACCTCCTCGCTCAACCTGCGGTTGACCTCCCTCTCACACTCCCTTGCTTCATACCGGGCTTGCCCGCTCGCCAGCCCCTCGTTAATTTATTTGGCTTGGCCATTTATGCCCTCCAATTTGCCCCCTAATCTGCTTCTGAATCCCTCCAATTTGCTTTCTAAGTTATTGGTGTTGCCCCTTACTTCTTCCCTCATTGCATCCATCTTTTCCATCTCCTTACTCAATCCCCCTAATTTGGTGTTCCAATCATTTCCCATTTCTTTTATCTCCCTAGTGGACTTATCACTTTGGGTGTCCAATTTGCCATTTATTTTATTTATTTCATTCTGTTGGGTGCCCATTATTTCCTTCATTTCCCGGGTTTCGTCCTTTATTTATTTCGTGGATTTGTCTTTCATTTGTTTTATTTCCGCTATGAATTGCGCCATGAAGGCTTGCATGTCGACCACCCCCATTTGCGCAGCGGGCGCGGCCCTCGTCGCCACGTGCAAAGCGCCGCCATTTTGTGCACCTGCATCCCCGACTGCTGCATCCTCCTTAACCTCCTCTTCCATTTCTCCCACCTCTTCCCTGGGGTCCTGGGTTAACTCTAACCCTTATTCTATCTCCCCCACCGGCATCCGATCGCCTTGATTATCCATGGCACGACTATAATTTGGATGTTATAATAAAAATTTTGGCCGCTCGTAATTTTGACCAATTTTTTAAAGATGGTAGAAAATTTGGTTCGGGCTTCAAATCCCACTCCTGACACCAATTGTTACGGATTCGGGGTCGTCGCTCCCCTTACCAAGGGGGGTGGGGGAAGGGTTAATCCCCTTGTCTTTTAAGCTGGCCGTCCCCCGTTCCTGGAAACTATAACGCTCCTCCACGGATGAGATTGGCCAGGGTGATTGGTCAAGATGGAGTCCCAAATACCTGCGTGCCAATCCCTCCGCGAAGCAGGGAAATAACTCCCGCTCGAACCACGGACAGATGGAAATTGCCGAGCGGTTTAGCAATCCGCGATTCGAGCCGTTAGCAATAAGACTAACCCGATTCTGAGCGGTTCTGCCAAATTGTGCCGCAGGTATTCAATGGGGGAAAAGCCAAAGACGATCGGATGAGAGGAAACCAAAAGGTAAGGAAAGAACAAATATGGTTTATTACTACACTGCACAATAAAAGAGGAAACGAAAGAAGGGCATGTACAATAAGAAGAGCAAAAAGACACAGGGCAAGCTTACACAGTCTTAATTAACACGCCCAGGACAACACAAACAGACTTACACGAAAGGGGAATAGCAGGAAGGAGGAGAAGGTCCAGGCAGATGGCAGGGGAGGAAGGTCCGGGCAGATGGTTCAGGCGTTGAGGTCCGGCTCCACGTTCACGCTCCACTCCGGTCCACGCTTCAGTTCGGTCCACGCTACAGTTCACGGCGAAACCCGGCAGGCAGCGCGGTTGGTATTGTCGCGGTAGCGGACCGACTCTCTCCCCGTCTCTCCCTCTGCTCTCGACTCTCCTCCATCTCCTCTCCTCTCAAGGCGCCGCGCTTGCGCTTATATAGTGCCCCTTTGAAATCAAGCCGCCCGCTTTTAGCCACACCCACCGGTGAGCTCGCCTCGGCCCTGGTTGGTCGCGAGGGCTCACCGACTCCTCCCTTGGTGACACGTTGACTGGGCCACACCTCGCTCCGACAACTCCTCCCCCTTTTTCCTCCAGTTTGACCACGTGGTTAATGGCGTTTGGAGCCAGC